>NC_138315.1:15727500-16202500 GCF_965601325.2 Salmo salar
ATTTTTGGATGATGATAGTGGACATTCAAAACGCACTGTGACTATGGCAGTAACCATGGGATCTTGGCAACCCAGAGACAAAAGCTAACATAAATGACCAGCTACTCATCTGTGTACGAGAGATCAGTAACCACTTTATGTGAAGTGAATATCATCCAGATTGAACACTGTGTGTTGTGAATGGAAGAGTGACGGCGGGTGGTAAAGGGATGATTATTTACTCCTATTTACATGCTGCTTGCGTGGGCCCTGATCTAACAGCATCCTCTTTAGTTACCAGAAGCTCAAAATAAGTCTGGAATGTCGAGCTTGTTTAAAGTTTGACTAAATATAAACAAGGCGGCAGCTGAGACCTAGCTTCCGTTGGTGTGCAGCATGTCCTTAATAGTTCCCGTTCCACCTTAAATTCGGTTGTGACTTCCTTTCCTCCGTACAGATAACATGGTGCTACTCTGGGGTTTCGGGATTTATTACGGCTTTGTTCCTGTTTTTGTTCTTCTCCAGACCAGCCAAAACATGTGCACTATAAATAACTACAATAAAAATTGTAATTTTGTTGTTCTTTAGCAAATCCCCCCTGCGGTTGAATTGTTGGTAAATATTTGCCTAACTCGAAGGCTCTACATATTGTAGTCACAACAACAACAACAAATGCAGTGCCTTTGGAAAGTATACAGACCGCTTGACTTTTTCCACATTTTGTTAGGTTACAGCCTTATTCTGAAAATGATTAAGGCCCCCACATTTTTTAAAAAATAAATCTACACACAATACCCCATAATGACAAAGAAAAAAACTGTTTTTTAGAAATGTTTGCTAATTAATATTTTTTTAACTGAAATGACATTTACATAAGTATTCAGACTTTTTACTCAGTACTTTGTTGAAGCACCTTTGGCAACGATTACAGCCTCAAGTCTTCTTGGGTATGACACTACACACCTGTATTTGGGGAGATTCTCCCATTCTTCTCTGCAGATCCTCTCAAGCTGTAAGGTTGGATAGGCAGTGTTGCTGCACAGCTATTTTCAGGTCTCTCCAGAGATGTTCGATCTGGTTCAAGTCTGGGCTCTGGCTGGGCCACTCAAGACTCAAGGACATTCAGAGACTTGTCCCAAAGCCACTCCTGTGTTGTCTGGGCTGTGTGCATAGGGTAGTTGTCCTGTTGGAAGGTGAACTTTTGCCCTTTCATCAAGGATCTCTCTGTACTTTGCTCCGTTCATCTTTGCCTCAAACCTGACTAGTCTCCCGGTCCCTGCTGCTGAAAAACATCCCCACAGCATGATGCTGCCACCACCATGCTTCACCGTAGGGATGGTGCCAGGTTTCTTCCAAACGTGACACTTGGCATTCAGGCTAAAGAGTTCAATCTTGGTTTCATCAGACCAGAGAAACTTATTTCTCATGGTCTGAGAGTGCTTTACATGCCTTTTGGCAAATTCCAAGCGGGCTGTCATTTGCCTTTTACTGGGGAGTGGCATCTGTCTGGCCACTCTACCATAAAGGCCTGATTGGTGGAGTGCTACAGAGATGGTTGTCTTTCTGGAAGGTTCTCCCGTCTCCACAAAGGAACTCTAGAGGTCTGTCAGAGTGACCATCAGGTTCTTGGTCACCTCCCCGACAAGGTCCTTCTCCCCCGACTGCTCAGTTTTGCCGGGCAGCCAGCTCTAGGATGAGTCTTGGTGGTTCCAAACTTGTTCCATTTAAGAATGATGGAGGCCACTGTGTTTTTGGGGACCTTCAGTGCTGCAGGCACTTTTTTTTACCCTTCCCCAGATCTGTGCCTCGACACAATCCTGTCTCGGGGCTCTACGGACAATTCCTTCGACCTCACGGCTTGGTTTTGGCTCTGACATGCACTGCCAACTGTGGGACCTTTTAGACAGGTGTGTGCCTTTCCAAATCATGTCCAATCAATTGAATGTGCCACAGGTGGACTCCAATCAAGTTGTAGAAACATCTCAAGGATGATCAGTGGAAACAGGATGCACTTGAGCTCAGTTATACCCAGATACGAATAGACTTCCAGTCACTGTGCTAATGCTAGTTAGCATTGGCTTGCAACACTAACTTCCTTCATATTAGACCTTATTTCCAAAATTCTGAAGTATCCCTTTAAGCATCTATGTAAGTATTGTTCTTGGCTGTGAGAGAAATTACATTAGAAAGGAGGTGTTATAGAGTTTGAACAGCCGTCGTCATGTCCGCTTTATAGTATAGAGTGCTGCTGTATGTATAGTTCAGTTTGATTCTTCTCTGCTGTAGAACTCATGAATACCACATCCATACATGACTTGTTCAAGGTGGTTTCTGTGCTGTGGGTCCAAGGGTTGGGATGTAAGCACAGACAGACGCCAGCTGTTGATTTGACTTCCGATTTAACAGGGCCCTGTTGACAGTGTTAGCATGGTTGTCAATTGAGTATGGCCCAACACCAACAATTTAAAATGGGCTACTGAAATCATTCCAATCCTGATTTTTAAAGGCAAATGCAGTTTAGCTGTATTAGCAGGCTGACTTTAGGACCATGGGAATGCCTGGGAGTGGGAGGGAAGGCTGTTTGTATGGCTGGCTGGCTTTTTGGAGAGCGCATCTGTACAGCTGTCATTTTTCCATACCCTAGGTTTATCTGAAATTACGCCCCTGGTTGATAGTGGTAAAGGCTACATCTTCACAAGGGCCTAATCTCTGTCATCATTGATAGGGAGGGATCTATGGCCATTCACTGAACTGTGTATCATGTGTCATACAATCTCAAATGTTCTTATCATCCTTGTCCTTCACTTTGTGCTTTTATTTTGAAATCCATTTTTAGTTTTTTTATTTAACCAGGTAGGCCAGTTGGGAACAAGTTCTCATTTACAAGTGCGACCTGGCCAAGATCAAGCAAATCAGTGCGACAAAAACAACAACACAGTTACACATGGGTTAAACAAACGTACACTCAATAACACAATAGAAAAATATGTGTACAGTGTGTTCAAATGAAGTAAGGAGGGAAGGCAATAAATAGGCCATAGTGGCAAGGTAATTACTATTTAGCAATTAACACTGGAGTGAAAGACGTGCAGATGAGGATGTGCAAGTAGAAATACTGGTGTGCAAAAGAGCAGAAAAACAAACACATATGGGGATGAGGTAGGTAGATTAGATGGGCTATTTACAGATGGGCTCTGTACAGCTGTAGCGATCAGTAAGCTGCTCTGACTGCTGATGCTTAAAGTTAGTGAGGGAGATACAAGTCTCCAACTTCAGTGATTTTTGCAATTCGTTCCAGTCATTGATAGCAAAGAACTAGAAGGAAAGGCGGCCAAAGGAGGTGTTGGCTTTGGGGATGACCAGTGACATATACCTGCTGGAGCGCGTGCTACGGGTGGGTGTTGCTATGGTGACCAGTGAGCTGAGATGAGGCTGAGCTTTACCTAGCAAAGACTTATGGATGACCTGGAGCCAGTGGGTTTGGCGACGAATATGTAGCGAGGACCAGCCAACGAGAGCATACAGGTCGCAGTGGTGGGTAGTATATGGGGCTTTGGTGACAAAACGGATGGCACTGTGATAGACTGCATCCAATTTGCTTAGTAGAGTGTTGGAGGCTATTTTGTAAATGACATCGCCGAAGGATCGATAGGATAGTCAGTTTTACAAGGGTATGTTTGGCAGCATGAGTGAACCACGCGAGGCAGTCATTAGAGAAACCAAGACTGTTGAGTCTGCCGATAAGAATACGGTGATTGACAGAGTCGAAAGCCTTGGCCAGGTCAATGAAGACTGCTGCACAGTACTGTCTTTATCAATGGCGGTTATGATATCGTTTAGGACCTTGAGCATGGCTGGATTTGGGAGAAGCGGGGGGGGGGGGCTTGGGCCAGTTGTTGCGGGGGGTGCAGAGCTGTTGACCGGGGTAGGGGTAGCCAGATGGAAAGCAAGGCCAGCCGTAGAGAAATGCTTATTGAAATTCTCGAGTATTGTGGATTTATCGGTGGTGACCGTGTTTCCTAGCCTTAGTGCAGTGGGCAGCTGGGAGGAGGTGTGCTTATTCTCCATGGACTTTAGTGTCCCAAAACCTTTTGGAATTAGTGCTGCAGGATGGAAATTTCTGTTTGAAAAAGCTAGCCTTTGCTTTCCTAACTGACTGTGTATATTGGTTCCTGACTTCCCTGAAAAGTTGCATATCGCGGGGACTAAAACAGGATGTTTTTGTGCTGGTTAAGGGCAGTCAAGTCTGGGGTGAACCAAGGGCTATATCTGTTCTTAGTTCAACATTTTTTGAAAGGGGCATGCTTATTTAAGATGGTGAGGAAAACACTTTTAAAGAACAACCAGGCATCCTCTACTGACGGGATGAGGTCAATATCCTTCCAGGATACCCGGGCCAGGTCGATTTAGAAAGGCCTGCTCGCAGAAGTGTTTTAAGGAGTTTTTGAAATCCATTATGTTTCCGTATGTATGTGTGTGTGTGTGTGTGCGTGCGTTTTCCAGTCATTGTCATGTCATTTTACTTTTCAGAAATCCTTCACAGAAAACCCAGCCAAACTCCATCCTAAATCCATTTCTCAGGTAGTAAAGACCATCACACCAATAGAGGCCATCTCATCTGTATCTGTCCATTGATCACCTTTTCTCTCCTCTATTATAAGGCCTGGCCTCTCCTCTATTATAAGGCCCATTTTCTCCCCACAGGTCCCATCTGAGAAGATCATGCGAGCAGGGAAGGTTCTACGTGATGCCATCATCTCCAGAGCTCCCCACATCATCCGAGACAGGAAGTACCACCTGAAGACATACAGGTGGGTTGGAATATCCCCTGTACCATGTACACCTGGTACACTCATATCACAGTACGTGTACATCTGTCTGTTTGTGTATTGGTTATGTTTGTTTTTTGCTGTATGTATTTCCTGATGTGATGTGATGTGTGTGTCTCCTGCAGGCAATGCTGTGTGGGAACAGAGCTGGTTGACTGGCAGATGCAGCAGAGCTCCTGTGTTCACACTCGCATTCAAGCAGTGGGCATGTGGCAGGTGCTGCTGGAGGAAGGAGTTCTCAACCACGGTGAGCCAGAACAGTCCAGTAGACCGTACTAAGAGTAACCTCTCTGTCTGTGTGCATGTGAAAGCCGGTCCATTTCTAAACCCTCTGTGTTCTCTCTTTGTTGGGGTTGCAGTGGACCAGGAGCTGACCTTCCAGGACAAGTATCTGTTCTACCGTTTCTTGGATGATGAGCAGGAGGACGCTCCCCTGCCCACTGAGAAGGAGGCCAGGGAGAGCAATGAGGAGCTACAGGATACCCTCCTCCTCCTCTCCCAAATCGGCCCTGACGCACACATGCGCATGATCCTGAGGAAACAGTAAGATCACAGAGATCGCCACCTGCGGGTAGGATGTATGCAGGTCTGGAGAGTTTGGGTTAGGCAAGATGAATAAGATATGTAAGCAAAGTGCAAAGCTGATGCGAAGGTCCTGTTTAAAGTTAATACATTTAAAAATGATTTGTTTTATTGGTGCATGTTTCCCCTTCCCCAGGCCAGGACAGAGGACAGCGGATGATTTGGAGATCATTTATGAGGAGCTGCTCCATATAAAAGCCTTATCTCACCTATCCACCACTGTGAGTACAGATTCGGTTACATTCATAATTCATTGTCGGCCGTATACAGTGGCTTGCGAAAGTATTCACCCCCCCTGGCATTTTTCCTATTTTGTTGCCTTACAACCTGGAATAAAAATGTATTTTTGAGGGGTTTGTATCTTTTGATTTACACAACCTGACTACCACTTTGAAGATGTAAAATATGTTTTATTGTGAAACAAACAAGACAAAAAAAAAAAAAACTTGAGCGTGCATAACTATTCACCCCCCCCCAAAGTCAATACTTTGTAGAGCCACTTTTTGCAGCAATTACAGCTGCATGTCTCTTGGGGTATGTCTCTATAAGCTTGGCACATCTAGCCACTGGGATTTTTGCCCATTCTTCAAGGCAAAACTGCTCCAGCTCCTTCAAGTTGGGTTCCGCTGGTGTACAGCAATCTTTAAGTCATACCACAGATTCTCAATTGGATTGAGGTCTGGGCTTTGACTAGGCCATTCCAAGACATTTAAATGTTTCGCTTTAAACCCCTCGAGTGTTGCTATTGCAGTATGCTTAGGGTCATTGTCCTGCTGGAAGGTGAACCTCTGTCCCAGTCTCAAATCTCTGGAAGACTGAAACAGGTTTCCCTCAAGAATTTCTCTGTATTTAGCGCCATCCTTCAATTCTGACCAGTTTCCCAGTCCCTGCCGATGGAAAAACATCCCCACAGCAGGATGCTGCCACCACCATGCTTCACTGTGGGGATGGTTTTCTCGGGGTGATGAGAGGTGTTGGGTTTGCACCAGACATAGCGTTTTCCTTTATGGCCAAAAAGTTCAATTTTAGTCTCATCTGAACAGAGTACCTTCTTCCATATGCCTTTTGGCGAACAACAAACATGTTTGCTTATTTTTTTTCTTTAAGCAATGGCTTTTTTTCTGGCCACTCTTCCGTAAGCCCAGCTCTTTGGAGTGTACGGCTTAAAGTGGTCCTATGGACAGGTACTCCAATCTCTGCTGTGGAGCTTCAGGGTTATCTTTGGTCTCTTTGGTGCCTCTCTGATTAATGCACTCCTTGCTTGGTCCGTGAGTTTTGGTGTGCAGCCCTCTTTTGACAGGTTTGTTGTGGTGCCATATTCTTTCCCTTTTTTAATAATGGATTTAATGGTGCTCCGTGGGATGTTCAAAGTTTCAGATATTTTTTTATAACCCAACCTTAATCTGTACTTCTCCACAACTTTGTCCCTGACCTGTTTGGAGAGCTCCTTAGTCTTCATAGTGCCACTTACTTGGTGGTGCCCCTTGTTTAGTGGTGTTGCAGACTCTGGGGCCTTTCAGAACAGGTGTATATATACTGAGATCATGTGACAGATCATGTGACACTTAGATTGCACACAGGTCGACTTTATTTAACTAATTATGTGACTTCTGAAGGTAATTGGTTGCACCAGATCTTATTTAGGGGCTTCATAGCCCACTTTTCAGTTTAATTTTTTTTTCATTTCACTTCACCAATTTGGACAGTTTTGTGTATGTTCATTACATGAAATCCAAATGAAAATCCATTTAAATTACAGGTTGTAATGAAACAAAATAGGAAAAAGGCCAAGGGGGTGAATACTTTTGCAAGGCACTGTATGATGTCAACCCTGTAACCTAGCTGTGTTTCCCCCCCTGCTTCTACAGGTAAAGAAGGAGTTAGCTGGAGTTCTGATCTTTGAGTCCCATGCCAAAGCAGGAACCGTGTGTAAGTAGTTTAACACTGCCTCCATGACCAGAGTTCAACCCCTTTTAACTTGATCAACTTTGTACACTATTCATTGATTTTATAAATGCATCATCTATATGGAGGCAGAAATAAAATCCCGGATTAAATAGTAAATCCTTTGCGGTTGTTTCTGTTTCTGTAAGTTAATGCATTGAGATGCATTCTTGGAAATGTTTTGTTGGATAATATTCATTTTGATATGTTATCATTTTCACTTACAGTGTTCAATCAAGGGGAGGAAGGCACATCGTGGTACATCATTCTAAAAGGCTCTGTAAACGTTGTCATTTATGGAAAGGTAAAAAAAAAAGATTGTTCAAATGTTATTTGAATCTGGCATGTCATACGACTCATCCCCATTTGATCAGTATTCAGCTAATCACTATAGCCAATTATAGAAAATATGAGAGTGGATAAATGACATAGCAGATGTAAAAGTATTGTATGCTTGTCATCTTATGCCCTTTAAGGCACAGCCGTTCTTTGTTTGCTTATTCTTGTCCTGTTTCACATAGGGGGTTGTTTGCACGCTGCATGAGGGAGATGACTTTGGGAAGCTTGCCCTGGTCAACGATGCCCCCCGCGCCGCCTCCATTGTTCTACGAGAAGATAACTGCCACTTCCTACGTGTGGATAAGGAGGACTTCAATCGGATCCTCAAAGTGAGTTATCTGGGGAAGTCCTGTTTGTCCTCACAGGAGATGGCATGGCCCCCTCCACCTCTGTCCACTAAGCTCAGTGAAATTCCACTTTATCTGTATTCAACGGTATAGTCTCCCTCTATTGTTTGAGATTCGGATTCAACATCGCAGAGGTGTAAACGTTCATTAGAATGATGCATACATTAACCAGTTGTACCAGTTAAGAGTCAAGTCCCCGTTTTCGTATATAATTGTTTTAATGATAGACTACTATCAACTTTGTGGTTCAATGGAGACAGTTGTCTGTAGGAGAGGTACGGTATAAACGCTAAAGCCAAACTGTCAGCTGTCAGTCTCTTAGCCCACTGGCCGGCAGATGGCGATAGAGTCGTTGCCATCTTACCGTCCAAACGCTTGTATGCAGCTGGCAATACACTCATATCCCCGTGGACCGGTTCGTACCTAAAACATTCTCCATTCAGGCTGCAAATGCATCAATTTGCTCCTGAACTAGATTTGACGGTGAGAAGGTGGGAAAAAACAGGGGAAATATGCATACTTTCTTAATGAAACACCATTTTCCACCATCATGCTAAAGTGGTTAATACCTAGGAAGGAATGCTAGTTCCGGATGTTGCGTATCGCGTTCAGCCAATCAGGCTGCAGCATTCTGCATGCAGGGCGCAACATCAGGAAGTAGCATTAGCCATAAAGAAAGCACACATATTTTCCCCTTTTTTCCCCCTCCTTGTCAATAAATCTAAACTCATCAAAAAAAGAAACATCCTCTCACTGTCAACTGCGTTTATTTTCAGCAAACGTAACATGTGTAAATATTTGTATGAACATAAGATTCAACAACTGAGACATAAACTGAACAAGTTCCACAGACATGTGACTAACAGAAATGGAATAATGTGTCCCTGAACAAAAGTGGGGGGGGTCAAAATCAAAAGTTACAGTCAGTATCTGGTGTGGCCACCAGCTGCATTAAGTACTGCGGTGCATCTCCTCCTCATGGACTGCACTAGATTTGCCAGTTCTTCTTACCCCACCCTTCCACCAAGGTACCTGCTAGTTCCCGGACATTTCTGGGGGGAATGGCCCTAGCCCTCACCCTCCGATCCAACAGGTCCCAGACGTGCTCAATGGGATTGAGATCCGGGCTCTTCGCTGGCCATGGCAGAACACTGACATTCTTGTCTTGCAGGAAATCATGCACAGAACGAGCAGTATGGCTGGTGGCATTGTCATGCTGGAGGGTCATGTCAGGATGAGCCTGCAGGAAGGGTACCACATGAGGGAGGAGGATGTCTTCCCTGTAACGCACAGCATTGAGATTGCCTGCAATGACAACAAGCTCAGTCCGATGATGCTGTGACACACCGCCCCAGACCATGACGGCACCTCCACCTCAAAATCGATCCTGCTCCAGAGTACAGGCCTCGGTGTAACACTCATTCCTTCGACGATAAACGCAAATCCGACCATCACCCCTGGTGAGACAAAACCGCCACTCGTCAGTGAAGAGCACTTTTTGCCAGTCCAGCGACGGTGGGTTTGTGCCCATAGGCAACGTTGTTGCCGGTGATGTAAGACAGGTCTTCACCAGGCAACAGGCCTACAAGCCCTCAGTCCAGCCTCTCTCAGCCTATTGCGGACAGTCTGAGCACTGATGGAGGGATTGTGCGTTCCTGGTGTAACTCGGGCAGTTGTTGTTGCCATTCTGTACCTGTGTGATGTTCGGATGTACCGATCCTGTGCAGGTGTTGTTACACGTGGTCTGCAACTGCGAGGACGATCAGCTATCCGTCCTGCCTCCCTGTAGCGCTGCCTCCCTGTAGCGCTATCTTAGGCGTCTCACAGTACGGACATTGCAATTTATTGCCCTGGCCACATCTGCAGTCCTCATGCCTCTTTGCAGCATTCCTAAGGCACGTTCACGCAGATGAGCAGGGACCCTGGGCACCTTTCTTTTGGTGTTTTTCAGAGTCTGTAGAAAGGCCTCTTTAGTGTCCTAAGTTTTCATAACTGTGACCTTAATTGCCAACCATCGGTAAGCTGTTGGTGTCTTAACGACCGTTCCACAGGTGCATGTTCATTAATTGTTAATGGTTCATTGAACAAGCATGGTAAACAGTTTTTAAACCCTTTACAATGAAGATCTGTGAAGTTATTTGGATTTTTACGAATTATCTTCAAAAGACAGAGTCCTAAAAAAGGGACGTTTCTTTTTTTGCTGAGTTTAGTTCAGGAGGAAATCGATGCCTTTGCAGCCTGAGTGGAGAATGTTTTAGGTACGAACCGGTCCACAGGGGATACGAGTGTATTACCGGCTGCATACAATACGGTTGGATTGTAAGATGCAACCATCAATACTAGATCAATATTGACATCTGCCTGCGTTTGGGCTATCAGTCTCTCTACATTCTCCCTCCACAGCCTATTGTTTAGCTCCGCCCACGTGCAGCTTGCGTTGGACTTTGATAGGACATCAGGGTCTTGATTGTGTCTACTGAAAAGCGGATGGATGATGGACATCTGTGTGATCCACAGAAGCAGACCCTTTGTATGCGGCTCATTGAGTCCTCCTCCTCTGTAAACCTCCTGTTGGCTTTGGACTGATGGGCTTCTGGGCCACATAGTCTGCTTCCCAAATGGCACCCTATTCCCTATAAAGTGCACATCCTGGTCAAAAGTAGTGCACTACAAAGACAATAGGGTGCCATTTGTGATTCCGCCTCAGTCAAAATGCTGACCGCCCAGTCTCCCTGTCAGTTGTACTAGCAGACTAATCCACCATGCTTACAGTACCATAGTTCTGATGGGATGATGTAATGTAGTGCAGCCTCCATGTTAACTACCAGATGCCACTAGAGTCGGGGAGAGAAGTCATCCCAGCAATTTTGATGGTCTACTCTGCAGGATTTGCTACAGCACTATTCGGTCGGGAATGTATTTATTCATTTTCAAAATCTTGTAATCCAGATAACAACCACTTGTAGTCATTAGGAATGGCATGGAATTTCATAATAAAACATAACTACAGTACAATGATATAATGATCAATAGTGTGTGTGTGTGTGTGTGTGTGTCCAGGATGTGGAGGCCAACACGGTGCGTTTGAAAGAGCATTATCAGGATGTTCTGGTCCTGGAGAAGAGCCCCAGCAGCAACAGCACCACCTCCTCCTCACACTACAAGTACTGAGCTAACTCTATCTGTCTCACCCAGTCATCTCCTCACAATATGATTGAACTACTTTCTGTAGCAGCACTGTTCAATAGAGGTAGAGTTCTATAGGAAGTTAAAAAGGGGACTGTGGGTGTGTGAGATTCTCTCCTGTTGGGAGGGTCATGTGTGTGATAATGTCTCTTGACGTTAGATTCATAACAGGGAGTGAGGTTAGTGTGAGAGACTCTTGAAAATGTGCACAGTGAGTGTAAAAAGTGGGTGAGTTTGTGAGCTACCCTCGGCTAAAGAGTGTATAGTAGTGCGGATCTGGTGGCCCGGGGGTAGAAGTTCTAGTGTAAAGCCAAGACTGAGGCTACAAGGCTGCAGACGTCTGTTAGCTACTAGCTAGTCTTAATGGCAGCTGCTGTCAGTGACCGCGGCTGCAGTAATGGAGAGAGAGACATTAATGGTAATGACTGAGAGATGGGCTCCCGGGGAGAAGGCAGGCCCTGCGGGTCACAATCACTCCGCCAGGGTTGGCCTCTAATCAACCACAGCGCCAGTCACATATGAAGAGTGTGAGGGTGTCAGGCTCCTCTCCTTCCCCCGTGGAGTGCCTTGCACACACCGCCTGCGTCCCAAACGGCATCCTTTTCCCTACTTTCTATTTAACAGGGCCCTATAGGGAATAGGGTCCCATTTGGGATAGAGAAGCCTCGTCCTCTGTCTCCCGTTAACTAGCCAATCACAACAAGCCTGGCTGTAGCGTGTTGATTCTTATGGTTGAGTGGTGGTCTCTTCCTGTGTTTTACCTATGGAGAGGCTTCCACACCCTTTCTCACCCAGCCATCCCCCTAAAACCTACAGCAGTGGTCAGGACCTCTTTGACTGTTTGTGGATTATTATCTAATGTAGTAATCACAGCCAGGTATTCAGAGGACACAGGTCATTGAAGTGTGGCATAGGAACAGTAGTGAGCACTAGCAGTAAACCTGTCTTGATTAATGAAGTAGGTGATTGATTGACACTGCCATTCCAGATACACTGTGATGTCCGGGACACCGGAGAAGATTCTGGAGCACTTTCTGGAAATGATGCGACTGGACTCTCACCTCAACGAATCAGGTAGAGTAGTGCACTCTGTCACTCCAATAACATCTCTCGCCACTGTGGACCATTGTATTTCTGTGTAAGGACCATTTAAAAAAATAAAATGTTTACCTTTATTGAACTAGGCAAGTCAGTTAAGAACAAATTCTTATTTTCAATGACAAATATTTCAACACTGATATTTTTTTTATTAATATATATATATATATATATATATATATATATATATATATATATATATATTATTTTTTTTTTTTTAAAGCTGCCGTCTTATCGGCTCTTAACCAACCATGCTATTTTGTTCATTTTTTCGCGTTGTTCGTAACTCGTTTCGTACATAATATTGCTGCTACTGTCTCTTATGACCAAAAAGTGCTTCTGGACATCAAAACAGCGATTACTCACCTCAAATTGGATGAGGAGTTCTTCTTCAATGAGTCAGACGAGAGGGATATACTACGGACACCCGACCAGGCCCAGATCCCCGTGATTCGCTGGAAAAGAAAACTTAGGTTTCGTGGAAAGAGATCAGGATGCCTTGTGAGGATCAGGCGACGAGTGGCTAATCTGCCCTTGCCATCCGTTCTGCTAGTTAACGTTCAATCGCTGGAAAGTAAATGGGACAAACTGAAAGCACGTAGGTCCTACAAACGGGACATTAAAAACTGTAATATCTTATGTTTCACCGAGTCGTGGCTGAATCACGACATTAATAACATACAACTGACGGGTTATACTCACTATCTGCAGGACAGAACAGCAGCCTCTGGTAAGACGCGTGGCCTATGCACATTTGTATACAACAGCTGGTGCACAATATCTAAGGAAGTCTCAGGGTTTTGCTCACCTGAGGTAGAGTATCTCATGATGAGCTGTAGACCACACTATCTACCTAGAGTTTCATCTGTGTTTTTCGTAGCTGTCTACATCCACCACAGACCGAGGCTGGCACTAAAACCGCACTCAATGAGCTGTATTCCGCCATAAGCAAACAGGAAATCGCTCATCCAGAGGCGGCGTTCCTAGTGGCCGGGGACTTTAATGCAGGGAAACTTAAATCAGTTTAACCTAATTTCTGTCAGCATGTAAAATGTGCAACCAGAGGGGGAAAAAATTCTAGACCACTCCACACACAGAGACAATTACAAAGCTCTCCCTCGCCCTCCATTTGGCAAATCTGACCATAACTCTATCCTCCTGATTCCTGCTTACAAGCAAAGAGTAAAGCAGGAAGCACCAGGGATTCGGTCTATAAAAAAGTGGTCAGATGAAGCAGATGCTAAACTACAGGACTGTTTTGCTAGCACAGACTGGAATATGTTCCGGTTCCGATGGCATTGAGGAGTACACCACATTAGTCACTGGCTTTATCAATAAGTGCATTGAGGACGTCGTCCCCACAGTGACTACGAACATACCCCAACCAGAAGCCATGGATTAAAGGCAACATTCGCACTGAGCTAAAGAGTAGAGCTGCCGCTTTCAAGAAATCCCGCTATGCCCTCTGACGAACCATCAAATAGGCAAACCCCAAATAGGGTTTGCAAACTATTACAGACTACAAAGGGAAGCACAGCCAAGAGCTGCCCAGTGACACGAGCCTACCAGACGAGCTAAATAACTTTTATGCTTGCTTCGAGGCAAGCAACACTGAAACATGCATGAGAGGGTCAGCTGTTCCAGACAACTGTGTGATAACGCTCTCCGCAGCCGATGTGAGTAAGACCTTTAAGCAGGTCAACATTCACAAGGCCACTGGGCCAGATGGATTACCAGGACGTGTACTCCGAGCATGTTGACCAACTGGTAAGTGTCTTCACTGACATTTTCAACCTCTCCCTGTCCGAGTCTGTAATACCAACATGTTTCAAGCAGACCACCATAGTCCCTGTGCCCAAGAACACTAAGGTAACCTGCCTAAATGACTACTGACTCGTAGCACTCACGTCTGTAGCCATGAAATGCTTTGAAAGGCTGGTCATGGCTCACAACACCATTATCCCAGAAACCCTAGACCCACTCCAATCTGCATACTGCACCAACAGATCCACAGATGATGCAATCAGTATTGCACTCCACATTGCCCTTTCCCACCTGGACAAAAGGAACACCTATGTGAGAATGCTATTCATTGACTACAGCTCAGCGTTTAACACAATAGTGCCCTCAAAGCTCATCAATAAGCTAAGGACCCTGGGACGAAACACCTCCCTCTGCAACTGAATCCTGGACTTACTGACGGACTGCCCCCAGGTGGTATGGGTAGGTAACAACACATCCGCCACGCTGATCCTCAACACGGGGGCCCCTCGGGTGCGTGCTCAGTCCCTCCTGTACTCCCTGTTCACTCAAGACAGCACAGCCAGGCACGACTCCAACACCATCATTAAGTTTGCTGATGACACAACAGTGGTAGGCCTAATCACCGACAACGATGAGACCGCCTATAGGGAGGAGGTCAGAGACCTGGCCGTGTGGTGCAAGGACAACAACTTCTCCCTCAACGTGATCAAGACAAAGGAGATGATTGTGGACTACAGGAAAAGGACTGAGCACGCCCACATTCTCATCAACGGGGCTGCAGTGAAGCAGCTTGAGAGCTTGGCATCCACATCACCAACAAACTAACACAGTCTAAGCACACCAAGACAGTCATGAAGAGGGCACGACAAAACCTATTCCCCCTCAGGAGACTGAAAAGATTTGGCATGAGTCCTCAGATCCTCAAAAGGTTGTACAGCTGCACCATTGAGAACATCCTGACTGGTTGCATCACTGCCTGTTATGGCAACTGCTCGGCCTCCGACCGCAAGGCGCTACAGAGGGTAGTGCGTACGGCCCAGTACATCACCAGTGCCAAGCTTCTTGCCATCCAGGACCTCTATACCAGGCGGTGTCAGAGGAAGGCCCTAAAAATTGTCAAAGACTCCAGCCACCCTAGTCATAGACTGTTCTCTCTGCTACCGCACGCAAGCGGTACCGGAGCGCCAAGTCTAGGTCCAAGAGGTTTCTAAACATCTTCTACCCCCAAGCCATAAGACTCCTGAACAGCTAATCAAATGGCTACCCAGACTATTTGCATTGCCCCCCCCCTCCCCCGCTGCTGCTACTCTGTTATTTTCTATGCATAGTCACTTTAATAACTCTACCTACATTTACATAATTACCTCGACACCGGTTTCCCTCCGCACATTGACTCTGTACCGGTACCCCCTGTATATAGCCCTGCTATTGTTATTTACTGCTGCTCTTTAATTATTTGTTATTCTTATCTCTTACTTTTCTAGGGATTTTCTTAAAACTGCATAGTTGGTTAAGGGCTTGTTAGTAAGTATTTCACTGTAAGGTCTACACCTGTTGTATTCGGCACATGTGACAAATAAGATTTGACTGTAATGTAGATGGTTGTGTTCGTCATGGCTGTCGTGTTTAGATCGTCTCCTCTGTATCATCAGAGAGAGGGAGCGAGCGAGCATCCGGCCTCCATGCTGCTGCTGACCTGTTTGTTCATGTTTATAATTAGCAGCGCATCACAGGGCTGATCTAATTACGCTTGGACTCCAGGCTGCTTTCATGTCGCAGCCGTCTGCGGTGACAGAGCCAGCAGCCATGTGTGATCAGGCCTGTAGTACTGTCAGCCTGCTGGCCTGGTCTGGCATCCTTTCATCTGACATCACAGGTGCCCCTCTCTCTCGCTCTCGCCCTCTCTCGCCCTCTCGCTCTCTCTCTCTCTCTCGCCTGCTCTCTCTCTCTCTCTCTCTTTCTCTCTCTCTCTCTTTCTCTCTCTCTCTCTCTCTCTCTCTCTCTCTCTCTCTCTCTCTCTCTCTCTCTCTCTCTCTCTCTCTCTCTCTCTCTCTCTCTCTCTCTCTCTCTCTCTCTGTCTCTGTCTCTATCTGCCCAGATCCAGCTCTGGACGACTTTGTACTCATGCACTGCGTCTTCATCCCTAACAGTCAGCTGTGTCCGGTGCTCATGGCCCAATATCCTTTCAGTCACTGAAAATAGCAAATAATTACCGTATGTTTTTGTGTATTTCTACTGATGAGTATCAGTATCCCTTCTATGTATTAAAAATTGCAGATCAGGATCTAGGATCCAGTCCGCCATGTCCAAATAATCATATTCATTGTGACTTAAATTGCAAAACGGATCCTGAATCAGAACTTCTACTCTGAGACGCATGCTACAAACGGCCCCTGGACTAGATGTGAGTCAGTGAAGATGTAGCGATGTGTTTCTGTCCTTAACTGCCCTGCACCTACCATGCTGAGGCGTCCCAGGGCTCCGAACAGGAGCGTCTGGACTATACCCTGAACAACAAGAGGAGGGTGATCAGGCTGGTGCTGCAGTGGGCCTCAGTACATGGAGATCACCTGCAGGAGGAGGATGCCTCCCTCGCCTTCCTAGAGGTCAGTGGATGCATACCAAGTACTACCCTATTCCCTATATAGGGCATAGGGCCCTAATCAAAATGAGTGCACTATGAAGAGAATAGGTTGCCATTGCAGAATAGGTTGCCATAACCAGTGTCTTCCTCACAAACCTTTATTAATAGGCACACTTATTCAGCTTGTTGCTTAAAAATGTACTGTTTGCTGTAATAGTATAGTATTAGTGATTTGTCATTTGATAATCCAAATTAGTTTGGGCTCATTAATCTCTCCTCATTGAGAGTGCGTTGTGTGTCGCAGGAGTTCTTTGTGTCTGTATCTGATGATGCCAGGGTGATTCCTGCTCTGAAAGATCAACTCCCAGAGTTAGAGAAGATAGTTAAAAACACGTAAGTGTGTGAATGTATTGTTACTGCGTTGCACTTATCTTTAGCGTCCCCGGCTTTAGCATGATGTAATCTCACTTTGTTTACCTTCTCAGCTCTGATGACGCCAGATCCTCTCAACAAAAGGTATGTCACCCAGCAGTCATATTCTGTGCTTTTGTTTTCGTTGTCAGCCCGAGCTACATTTCCCCAAGCTACATCCTACTCCCACCCATGGTTTTGTTGTCATGTTGTTGAACTAACACACTTCTGTCTGTCCTGTTCTGTTCTAGCACAAAGTCCTGTTGAGGCAGTTCAGCATGGGGGATGAGAAGCTGCAGAAACGACAGGCCATCAAGAGTAATGATGAGAGTAAGTATGGCATAGTGCAGGGATTTCCAACTGGCCAAAAATATATATCATATTTGACTAAAACAATCATTTCAAACCTTTTGATTATACACTGCTCAAAAAAATAAAGGGAACACTTAAACAACACAATGTAACTCCAAGTCAATCACACTTCTGTGAAATCAAACTGCCCACTTAGGAAGCAACACTGATTGACAATACATTTCACATGCTGTTGTGCAAATGGAATAGACAACAGGTGGAAATTATAGGCAATTAGCAAGACACCCCCAATAAAGGAGTGGTTCTGCAGGTGGGGACCACAAACCACTTCTCAGTTCCTATGCTTCCTGGCTGATGTTTTGGTCACTTTTGAATGCTGGCGGTGCTTTCACTCTAGTGGTAGCATGAGACGGAGTCTACAACCCACACAAGTGGCTCAGGTAGTGCAGCTCATCCAGGATGGCACATCAATGCGAGCTGTGGCAAGAAGGTTTGCTGTGTCTGTCAGCGTAGTGTCCAGAGCATGGAGGCGCTACCAGGAGACAGGCCAGTACATCAGGAGACGTGGAGGAGGCCGTAGGAGGGCAACAACCCAGCAGCAGGACCGCTACCTCCGCCTTTGTGCAAGGAGGAGCAGGAGGAGCACTGCCAGAGCCCTGCAAAATGACCTCCAGCAGGCCACAAATGTGCATGTGTCTGCTCAAACGGTCAGAAACAGACTCCATGAGGGTGGTATGAGGGCCCGACGTCCACAGGTGGGGGTTGTGCTTACAGCCCAACGCCGTGCAGGATGTTTGGCATGTGCCAGAGAACACCAAGATTGGCAAATTCGCCACTGGCGCCCTGTGCTCTTCACAGATGAAAGCAGGTTCACACTAAGCACGTGACAGACGTGACAGAGTCTGGAGACGCCGTGGAGAACGTTCTGCTGCCTGCAACATCCTCCAGCATGACCGGTTTGGCGGTGGGTCAGTCATGGTGTGGGGTGGCATTTCTTTGGGGGGCTGCACAGCCCTCCATGTGCTCGCCAGAGGTAGCCTGACTGCCATTAGGTACAGAGATGAGATCCTCAGACCCCTTGTGAGACCATATGCTGGTGCGGTTGGCCCTGGGTTCCTCCTAATGCAAGACAATGCTAGACCTCATGTGGCTGGAGTGTGTCAGCAGTTCCTGCAAGAGGAAGGCATTGATGCTATGGACTGGCCCGCCCGTTCCCCAGACCTGAATCCAATTGAGCACATCTGGGACATCATGTCTCGCTCCATCCACCAACGCCACGTTGCACCACAGACTGTCCAGGAGTTGGCGGATGCTTTAGTCCAGGTCTGGGAGGAGATCCCTCAGGAGACCATCCGCCACCTCATCAGGAGCATGCCCAGGCATTGTAGGGAGGTCATACAGGCACGTGGAGGCCACACACACTACTGAGCCTCATTTTGACTTGTTTTACGGACATTACATCAAAGTTAGATCAGCCTGTAGTGTGGTTTTCCACTTTAATTTTGAGTGTGACTCCAAATCCAGACCTCCCTGGGTTGATAAATTGGATTTCCATTGATTATTTTTGTGTGATTTTGTTGTCAGCACATTCAACTATGTAAAGAAAAAAGTATTTAATAAGATTATTTCATTCATTCAGATCTAGGATGTGTTATTTTAGTGTTCCCTTTATTTTTTTGAGCAGTGTATTTTTAGATGATCACGTGTCTCACATGGGAATACTTGCACAGATTTCCAAAATTAAAATCACTTGGAGCTGATTTCCTGGTGTTTTTACAGTCTTTTATGTCCAGCAATGAAAATTAAAAAAATATATATATATAAAGTGTGTGTATGTGTGTGTGAAAGCATGCAGGATATGCGTTAGAAGAGAGCTAGCTATAAGCTATAGAAAAGCACAGTTTAGCAGTCATGAGCCTTTTGGCCTTGCAGCCAGGAGTGACTCACAGTGTTTTCTAATCTGTTTTGAACCTCTACCATGGCAAGGCTGATGCACTTGGCCACGGATCTGTCTTCCCAATAGCCATCCTTCAATCCTAAATGTTAAGGGACTCAGCATTGTGCTCTGTGCTCTCTCCCCATGCAGTCCTGTTCAAAGTGTACTGCAGCGACCACACCTACACCACCATCCGGGTCCCCATGGCCGCCTCGGTCAGAGAGGTCATCAGCGCAGTGGCCGACAAGCTGGGGTCAGCGGAGGACCTTCTCCTGGTCAACCTCAGTTCGGCCGGAGGTGAAAAGGACCACAGCTATACGCTAATCAAACGATGGTGGTTGACACAGTCTTTCCACACATGGCCTGCTATTTACAGATGCTATGATGCTCATTAATCAGGCCTGATTTACTAGAAATGATTGGGTGTTGGTGCTGGATTAGTCTGTTTCAGTTACCCGGTGTATGCTCAATATAGGGACAGTAGAGCAGCATAGAGAAAAGGTCGGGGCAATATTGCTGCAAGCTTGCTTCAACTCATAAGATTCTACACCCGCATGTTGCCGCCATTGGCTGGGACTTGCTGTATGGATATTCCAGTGTCTCTGCCAGGGTTTACTAATCCACCTCTTTCTCTGGCTTATGTTTGACCTGCACTTCACCCGTACCAAGTAGTAAATACAGCCAGAAGCACTGCTCCTTTGTCTCTGAGATCCTAATCATATTGGCCATAAATCTGTTATTTACTAGCATTTGTTTTGCTGCTAAGAATCTGGGCCCAATTCTCTGCTGAGTATTCAGAGGAAGATGGATGCCCCCGTCTGGAGGACGACTCTGGGTAAAACTGACTAGGCAATCAGGATTGAAAATTAACATAGTTGCAGCAGTGTATGTGAAGAGTGGGAAAGTGTGTGTGTGTGTGGCGTCAATATGCATATGTGTGTGTTTTGTGGGTAGAGTCCAGTGAGCGTGCGTAGAGTCAGTGGAAGAGAGTCAGTGCAAAAAAGGTTCAATGCAAATAGGGTAGCCATTTGATTAAATATTCAGCAGTATTATGGCTTGGGGGTAGAAGCTGTTCGGGAGCCTTTTGGCTCCATTACGGTCTTGTCGTTGTGGATGGGGGGGCGTGACCCCTGAGGTACCCCCGTGTTCATGGTCAACGTGGCAGATGTGTTGTTAAATACAACCTCTCCCTCAACGTGATGAAGATAAAGGAGATGATTGTGGACTACAGGAAAAAGAGGACCGAGCACGCCCACATTCTCATCGACGGGGCTGTAGTGGAGCAGGTTGAGAGTTCCTTGGTATCCACATCACCAACAAACTAACATGGTCCAAGCACACCAAGACAGTCGTGAAGAGGGCACGACGAAACCTATTCCCCCTCAGGGGACTGAAAAGATTTGGCATGGGTCCTCAGATCCTCAAAGGTTTCTACAGCTGCACCATCAAGAACATTCTGACTGGCTGCATCACTGCCTGGTATGGCAACTGCTCGGCCTCCGACCGCAAAGCACAACAGAGGGTAGTGCAAACGGCCCAGTACATCACTGGGGCCAAGCTTCCTGCCATCCAGGACCTCTATACCAGGCGGTGACAGAGGAGGGCCCTAAAAATTGTCAGACTCCTGCCACCCTAGTCATAGACTGTTCTCTCTGCTACCGCACAGCAAGCGGTACCGGAGCGCCAAATCTAGGTCCGAGAGGCTTCTAAACAGCTTCTACCCCCAAGCCATAAGACTCCTGAACATCTAATCAAATGGCTACCCAGACTATATGCATTGCCCCCCCCCCCCCCCCTCTTACACCACTGCTACTCTCTGTGGTCATCTATGCATAGTCACTTTAATAACTCTACCTACATGTACATACTACCTCAACTAACCGGTGCCCCCGCACATTGACTCTGTAGTCTCGCTATTGTTATTTTACTGCTGCTCTTTAATTACTTGTTACTTTTATCTCATCTTCTTATCTGTAGTTTTTTTAAACTGCGTTGTTGGTTAGGGGCTCGTAAGTAAGCTTTTCACTGTGGTATTCGGCACATGTGGCTAATAAGATTTGTTTTGAATTGGTCGGGAGCCCGTAAAACTGCCGATATCCACTGCAGCGCTATCGTTTCCTTACCCTTGTTATGCTTCTTCAGAACAGACCATAATAATATGTACTGTATTTAATATGATCATGTTTTCATTATCGCTCGTTTGTTGTTTTTCTTCAGATAAAGTGGTGCTAAAACCCAACGATATTTCCGTCTTCTCCACACTCAGCATCAACGGCCGTCTATTTGTCTGTCCCGGGGATCAACTGGATTCATTGGTGCGTAAATACCCCTCAGAAAAACGTATTGCCCAACAAATTAACAATGAAGAAAAACAAGCATTCAGACCCACCCAACTAATTCCCAGAGGTTTTCCTACAAGCTACATCTCATGCAGCTGTTACTATGAAGCATGTTGCGTCTCATGTTGTGTTTCTCTAATGGAATATATTTGTTTTAATCGACTGACATATGTTCACTGGCCTGAGGCTACTGTTGCAATTCGACTTGTTATAGTTGTATAACTGTCATTGTAGCTATCAAAACAGTCCTGTATTTCATATCAGTGTTAATTGTATGATGAAGAATGATATACAGACAACTGTAAATTATACAGTATATTACGTTTGCGCAATATTTCAGACGCCCTTACCAGAGCAGGAAGGACCCTCCACAGGCTCCCTGAGCAGCTTTGAGTTGATGAGCTCGAAAGACCTGGCCTACCAGATGACTCTCTACGACTGGGAACTCTTCCACTGTGTACATGAAGTGCGTCAGACCAATGACGAATGAGGAATTACTTGATTCTATGGCTGCGTCCTAAATGGCACCCTATTCCCTATACATGTTTCGTGCACTACTTTCGACCCCTGCCCTATGGGGAATAGTGTGCCATTCTGGGTGCAGGCTATGTCTTCCTACACTATTCGGCTGTACCCATAGGAGGTAGAACCGTTTTTGGTTCCAGGTAGAACCATTTTGGGTTCCATGTAGAACACTCTGTAGAAAGGGTTTTGCATGGAATCCAAAACGATCTACCTGGAACCAAAAAGGTTTCTTCAGAAGGTTCTAGATGGCACCTTTTTTTTCCCTAAGAGTGTATCAATCAACTATTATACCAATGTATTGATACATTATAATGGAAACTATCAGGGACCCGGTCATTGACTTGCTCTCTTGCCCTGTTCTACAGCATGAGCTGATCTACTATACATTTGGGAGGCAGAACTTCAAGAAGACCACGGCCAACATGGACCTGTTCCTCAGGAGGTTCAATGAGATCCAGCTGTGGGTGATCACAGAGATCTGTCTGTGTGCTCAGCTCAGCAAGCGCGTTCAGCTGCTCAAGAAGTTCATCAAGATCGCTGCCCAGTGAGTGGCCCTTGCCTTGTCGCCCTCTCTCTCATGCACGCACACATGCACGTTTGCGCACACACTGTCTCCCCTGACTGCAGAGCTGTAGTTGTAGAATTGCATACCTGTGTCACTTAGCTGTAGAGTACAGTCAACCCTCCCAATCAATCCCTAAAGGAAAAGGTTTAAGTGTCAAGATTAACAAATGTGTGAATGGCTGAATGTGCGGTGCATTCGGTTAGTATTCAGACCCCTTGACTTTTTCCACGTTTTGTTACGTTACAGCCTTATTCTAAAGTTGATTAAATAGTTTTGTTTCCCCTTATCATTCTACACACAATACCACATAATGACAACACAAAAATAGGTTTTTAGAAATGTTTGCAAATGTATCTTTTTTTTTATACTGAAATAAGTATTAAGACCCATGTTGGCTGTGGTTTTCACATTTTCATAAGTATTAAGACCCTTTTCTCAGTACTTTATTGAAGCGCCTTTGGCAGTGATTACAGCCTTGAGTCTTCTTGGTTATGACGCTACAAGCTTGGCACACCTGTATTTGGGCAGTTTCTCCCATTCTTCTCTGCAGAACCTCTCAAACTCTGTCAGGTTGGATGGGGAGCGTTGCTGCTCAGCTATTTTCAGGTTTCTCCAGAGATGGGTTCAATGCAGGAGTGGCTTTGGGTTCAAGTCCGGGCTCTGACTGGAGGCTCAAGGACATTCAGACACTTGTCCCGAAGCCACTCTTGCATTGTCTTGACTGTGTGCTTAGGGTCGTTGTCCTGTGAGTCTTCGCCACCAGTCTGAGGTCTTGAGCGCTCTGGAGACGGTTTTCATCAAGGATCTCTCTGTACTTTGCTCCGTTCATCTTTCCCTCGATCCTGACTAGTCTCCCAGTCCCTGCCGCTGAAAAACATCTGCACAGCATGATGCTGCCACAACCATGCATCACCGTAGGGATGGTGTCAGGTTTCCTCCAGATGTGACGCTTGGCATTCAGGCCAAAGAGTTAAATCTTGGTTTCATCTGCACGTAAAGCGGAGTGCGCTTTACGTGCCTTTTGGCAAATTCCAATTCCGGGCTGTCATGTGCCTTTTACTGAGGAGTGTCTTCCGTCTGGCCACTCTACCATAAAGGCCTGATTGGTGGAGTGCTGCGGAGATGTTTGTCCTTATGGAAGGTTCTCCAATCTCCACAGAGGAACTCTGGAGCCCTGTCAGAGTGACCATCTGGTTCTTGGTCACCTCCCTCACAAAGGCCCTTCTCCCCCGATTGCTCAGTTTGGCCAGGCAGCCAGCTCTAGGAAGAGTCTTGGTGGTTCTAAACTTCTTCCATTTAAGAATGATGGAGGCCACCGTGTTCTTGGACCTTCAATGCTGCAGAAATGTTTTACTACCTTTCCCCAGATGTGTGCCTCGACATAATCCTGTCTCAGAGCTCTACGGACAATTCTGTCGACCTCATGGCTTGGTGTTTGCGCTGACATGCGCTGTGAACTGCGGGACCTTATATAGACAGGTGTGTGCCTTTCCAAATCATGTCCAATCAATTGAATTTACCACAGGTGGACTCCAATCAAGTTGCAGAAACATCTCAAGGATGATCAATGGAAACAGGATGCACCTAATCTCAATTTCGAGTATCATAGCAAAGGGTCTTAATAACAACCAGTTTTCGCTTTGTAATTATGGGGTATTGTATGTAGATTGAGATTATATATATTTTTGGATCAATTTGTAACGTAACATTTGCTGTAACGTAATAAAATGTGGAAAAGGGGAAGGGCTCTGAGTACTTTCCCGAATGCACTGTAAATGTATCATTTTGGTAATGACAAGTGTTTCCTTCATGACCCCCTGTGATGACTTAAATTAGTCACATGTAACATGTTACCTTATACTGATAAATCTTTGGACTACTTTCTCTCTGTAACAGCTGTAAGGAGTATAAGAACCTCAACTCCTTCTTTGCTATTATCATGGGCATGAGCAACCCAGCCGTGAGCAGACTGAGTCAGACCTGGGAGGTGGGTGTCTCTGGCTGTCTTTCTGTCTGTCACTGTGTGTCTGTCACTGTTTGTCCGTCTGTGTGTCTGTCTGACATTGTGCATCTGTCTGTCCAACAACACTCACATGTGTTTAGCACCTGCCCAAGAATATAATGATTTCAACTATCTGTTAACTTTCCCTGTTACTTGTGTTGACAGAAACTCCCCAGCAAATTTAAGAAGTTTTACAGCGAATTTGAAAGCTTAATGGTGAGTACTCTAAACTATTTTTAGTCCCATATCAACCATTCATCCACTCACATAGTCTCTAGCCTTGCTTTCTAAAGCTTCAATTTATTCAAATATTGAATTGAAACGTCACATTCTTGCATGGTCATTTGTCATCTAACAATGTATGTGTTGAGCTTGGCTGTGACTGTGATGTGCCCACTTAACGTGGTTGTGGCAGATCTCAGAACAGTGTGAGTATTTCCACAGGACCCGTCCAGGAACCACCGGGCGTACCGGCTCACTGTGGCCAAGCTGGACCCGCCCATCATTCCCTTCATGCCGCTGCTGATCAAAGGTCAGTGCAGCCCAACCCAGCTCTCTCCCACTGTCTACATGACCCACCATGTTGTTTTACCCAACACAGCTCTCTCCCACTGTCTACATGACCCACCATGTTGTTTTACCCAACACAGCTCTCTCCCACTGTCTACATGACCCACCATGTTGTTTTACCCAACACAGCTCTCTCCCACTGTCTACATGACCCACCATGTTGTTTTACCCAACACAGCTCTCTCCCACTGTCTACATGATCCTCCATGTTGTTTTACCCAACACAGCTCTCTCCCACTGTCTACATGACCCACCATGTTGTTTTACCCAACACAGCTCTCTCCCACTGTCTACATGATCCTCCATGTTGTTTTACCCAACACAGCTCTCTCCCACTGTCTACATGACCCACCATGTTGTTTTACCCAACACAGCTCTCTCCCACTGTCTACATGATCCTCCATGTTGTTTTACCCAACACAGCTCTCTCCCACTGTCTACATGACCCACCATGTTGTTTTACCCAACACAGCTCTCTCCCACTGTCTACATGACCCACCATGTTGTTTTACCCAACACAGCTCTCTCCCACTGTCTACATGACCCACCATGTTGTTTTACCCAACACAGCTCTCTCCCACTGTCTACATGACCCACCATGTTGTTTTACCCAACACAGCTCTCTCCCACTGTCTACATGATCCTCCATGTTGTTTTACCCAACACAGCTCTCTCCCACCGTGTACATGACCCACCATGTTGTTTTACCCAACACAGCTCTCTCCCACCGTCTACATGACCCACCATGTTGTTTTACCCAACACAGCTCTCTCCCACTGTCTACATGACCCACCATGTTGTTTTACCCAACACAGCTCTCTCCCACTGTCTACATGACCCACCATGTTGTTTTACCCAACACAGCTCTCTCCCACCGTCTACATGACCCACCATGTTGTTTTACCCAACACAGCTCTCTCCCACCGTCTACATGACCCACCATGTTGTTTTACCCAACACAGCTCTCTCCCACTGTCTACATGACCCACCATGTTGTTTTACCCAACACAGCTCTCTCCCACTGTCAACATGACCCACCATGTTGTTCTACCCAACACAGCTCTCTCCCACCGTCTACATGACCCACCATGTTGTTCTACCCAACACAGCTCTCTCCCACTGTCTACATGACCCACCATGTTGTTTTACCCAACACAGCTCTCTCCCACTGTCTACATGACCCACCATGTTGTTTTACCCAACACAGCTCTCTCCCACTGTCTACATGACCCACCATGTTGTTTTACCCAACACAGCTCTCTCCCACTGTCTACATGACCCACCATGTTGTTTTACCCAACACAGCTCTCTCCCACTGTCTACATGACCCACCATGTTGTTTTACCCAACACAGCTCTCTCCCACTGTCTACATGACCCACCATGTTGTTTTACCCAACACAGCTCTCTCCCACCGTCTACATGACCCACCATGTTGTTTTACCCTACACAGCTCTCTCCCACTGTCTACATGACCCACCATGTTGTTTTACCCAACACAGCTCTCTCCCACTGTCTACATGACCCACCATGTTGTTTTACCCAACACAGCTCTCTCCCACTGTCTACATGACACTCCATGTTGTTTTACCCAACACAGCTCTCTCCCACTGTCTACATGACCCACCATGTTGTTTTACCCTACACAGCTCTCTCCCACTGTCTACATGACCCACCATGTTGTTTTACCCAACACAGCTCTCTCCCACTGTCTACATGACCCACCATGTTGTTTTACCCAACACAGCTGTCTCCCACCGTCTACATGACCCACCATGTTGTTTTACCCAACACAGCTCTCTCCCACCGTCTACATGACCCACCATGTTGTTTTACCCAACACAGCTCTCTCCCACCGTCTACATGACCCACCATGTTGTTTTACCCAACACAGCTCTCTCCCACCGTCTACATGACCCACCATGTTGTTTTACCCAACACAGCTCTCTCCCACTGTCTACATGACCCACCATGTTGTTTTACCCAACACAGCTCTCTCCCACTGTCTACATGACCCACCATGTTGTTTTACCCAACACAGCTCTCTCCCACTGTCTACATGACCCACCATGTTGTTTTACCCAACACAGCTCTCTCCCACTGTCTACATGACCCACCATGTTGTTTTACCCAACACAGCTCTCTCCCACTGTCTACATGACCCACCATGTTGTTTTACCCAACACAGCTCTCTCCCACCGTCTACATGACCCACCATGTTGTTTTACCCAACACAGCTCTCTCCCACCGTCTACATGACCCACCATGTTGTTTTACCCAACACAGCTCTCTCCCACCGTCTACATGACCCACCATGTTGTTTTACCCAACACAGCTCTCTCCCACTGTCTACATGACCCACCATGTTGTTCTACCCAACACAGCTCTCTCCCACCGTCTACATGACCCACCATGTTGTTTTACCCAACACAGCTCTCTCCCACCGTCTACATGACCCACCATGTTGTTTTACCCAACACAGCTCTCTCCCACTGTCTACATGACCCACCATGTTGTTTTACCCAACACAGCTCTCTCCCACTGTCTACATGACCCACCATGTTGTTTTACCCAACACAGCTCTCTCCCACTGTCTACATGACCCACCATGTTGTTTTACCCTACACAGCTCTCTCCCACTGTCTACATGACCCACCATGTTGTTTTACCCAACACAGCTCTCTCCCACTGTCTACATGACCCACCATGTTGTTTTACCCAACACAGCTCTCTCCCACCGTCTACATGACCCACCATGTTGTTTTACCCAACACAGCTCTCTCCCACCGTCTACATGACCCACCATGTTGTTTTACCCAACACAGCTCTCTCCCACTGTCTACATGACCCACCATGTTGTTTTACCCAACACAGCTCTCTCCCACTGTCTACATGACCCACCATGTTGTTTTACCCAACACAGCTCTCTCCCACTGTCTACATGACCCACCATGTTGTTTTACCCAACACAGCTCTCTCCCACCGTCTACATGACCCACCATGTTGTTTTACCCAACACAGCTCTCTCCCACCGTCTACATGACCCACCATGTTGTTTTACCCAACACAGCTCTCTCCCACCGTCTACATGACCCACCATGTTGTTTTACCCAACACAGCTCTCTCCCACCGTCTACATGACCCACCATGTTGTTTTACCCAACACAGCTCTCTCCCACCGTCTACATGACCCACCATGTTGTTTTACCCAACACAGCTCTCTCCCACCGTCTACATGACCCACCATGTTGTTTTACCCAACACAGCTCTCTCCCACCGTCTACATGACCCACCATGTTGTTTTACCCAACACAGCTCTCTCCCACCGTCTACATGACCCACCATGTTGTTTTACCCAACACAGCTCTCTCCCACTGTCTACATGACCCACCATGTTGTTTTACCCAACACAGCTCTCTCCCACTGTCTACATGATCCTCCATGTTGTTTTACCCAACACAGCTCTCTCCCACTGTCTACATGACCCACCATGTTGTTTTACCCAACACAGCTCTCTCCCACTGTCTACATGACCCACCATGTTGTTTTACCCAACACAGCTCTCTCCCACTGTCTACATGACCCACCATGTTGTTTTACCCAACACAGATCTCTCCCACTGTCTACATGACCCACCATGTTGTTTTACCCAACACAGCTCTCTCCCACTGTCTACATGACCCACCATGTTGTTTTACCCAACACAGCTCTCTCCCACCGTCTACATGACCCACCATGTTGTTTTACCCAACACAGCTCTCTCCCACTGTCTACATGATCCTCCATGTTGTTTTACCCAACACAGCTCTCTCCCACTGTCTACATGACCCACCATGTTGTTTTACCCAACACAGCTCTCTCCCACTGTCTACATGACCCACCATGTTGTTTTACCCAACACAGCTCTCTCCCACCGTCTACATGACCCACCATGTTGTTTTACCCAACACAGCTCTCTCCCACTGTCTACATGATCCTCCATGTTGTTTTACCCAACACAGCTCTCTCCCACCGTCTACATGACCCACCATGTTGTTTTACCCAACACAGCTCTCTCCCACTGTCTACATGACCCACCATGTTGTTTTACCCAACACAGCTCTCTCCCACTGTCTACATGACCCACCATGTTGTTTTACCCAACACAGATCTCTCCCACTGTCTACATGACCCACCATGTTGTTTTACCCAACACAGCTCTCTCCCACTGTCTACATGACCCACCATGTTGTTTTACCCAACACAGCTCTCTCCCACTGTCTACATGACCCACCATGTTGTTTTACCCAACACAGCTCTCTCCCACCGTCTACATGACCCACCATGTTGTTTTACCCAACACAGCTCTCTCCCACCGTCTACATGACCCACCATGTTGTTTTACCCGTTATCTTACCTATTGATTGACTAATGAGAGGTTTATCCTCACTGCCTCTTGTGTGAAGAAGTTATTATCAGCAAGTTTTGATCTCTTTTTGGAGTGTCAGCCTGCGACACAGTGTAACTAGCTTCTATATTGTTTGCTCTTGTCAATTCCAATCCTTATTCTTTTGTCTATGTTCTATGTGTGCAATCATATTGCTATTATCTTTCCAGACATGACTTTCACTCATGATGGAAACAAGACGTTCATTGACAGTTTGGTCAATTTTGAGAAAATGGTAAGGCCCTCCCTCCCTGAGGATATTGATTTTGACATGATATTAGATTGGAAGTCTAAAGTTTTTTTTATATATATTTTTTTTCAGCGAATGATCGCTAATACAGTGAGAATAGTGAGATACTGCAGAAGTCTGCCATTCAGTAAGTAAACATAACTGTCTTTTAAAATGTCTTCACTTGGCTGGGAAGGTTTCTAAGTGCTTGGCCACACAGGATACTGTTATAATAAAGGTGGTATTTCTCTTTCCCATCGTCTCTCAGGTGCAGAACCATCTCAAACCAGTAAGAACCACCCGGATGTGAGGAGCTATGTGCGCCAGCTGACTGTGATTGACAACCAGAGAACACTGTCTCAGTTCTCCCACAGACTGGAACCACGCAGGACCTGAAGCTTGGACGGACACTGGACCTGTCACATGCTGCTGCTCCACTGCCAACAATAAGCTTGCTTTATATGTTGTACCAGTACACACACATATCCACTTTGCTACATGGAACTTCACATTATTATACATACAGTATAGTCAAGTAAGCTACAGCTGCAGAGTTCATCAGCTCCGCCTTCAACTGTATTTCAGATGTCAGTATCATTTCGGCTTCTTGTTTTCTTTTGGGTATTGTTTTCATTTTTTGTTATCAATGGGCAGCAGTCACACTTAAATTTCACCAAGTATTTTCAAATTCATCTCATTCTCATGTCCCTGAAGCTCTATTTGATTCTTTGAAGTCACCAGCCCTGCGAAAAGGACACAATCTATAAAGCGAATTATCTTTTGGAAATCATCCATTTGATTGTTGTACAATAATCTGTGAAGTTTATGTTAAACAGATGGGAACATTGGCTCTTACTTCACTCTCCAACCTCCTAAATTCCAAATCCTGATATTCAGATGTGGTTTCCGATCTTTTTTCTAAATCAGATTTGATGCTTTTTATTACACATGTTGTACAATGTGTTCATATATGTATTATGACCTCAGCATGCAATGATTTCAGATGTTGGGCTGGGATATACAGTATGTGAGCACATTCCTCTTTGAAAGTCTAAGGTAATTGTTGTCTGCAAATATTTTAGCCATGTGTATTCTGTAAATATTAAAAATGAATTCGATGTATCTGCTGATGATGCTGTCCATTTGATTGTCCATTGATTATTTTGATAATTAGTTAGTATAATAACTCATTATGAGCTGAGCTGAAAATATATTTACAGTAGCCTAAGATAATATTTCAAATACACTTTTATGCTGTCATAGTATGTCTTTTGATAACAGAAAAACGAATTCAATTCCCTATTATTGCAGGTGTTGGTTGTTATAACATAGACTGCTACTTCAATTAATGGTGTCGTTAGAGGTGTACCGGTTTTGCCCATTGAGTGGCGCTGTTGTCATCAGAATTTGTGAAGCTCTTTGAAAGATGTTGGGATACTTCCCTGGTTTTAATGTCTGGCTATTTCTCTATAGCGTTCAGCACTCAGCCTGACTCAAGGAAGAAGTTGTGTAACTAGAAATCCCGGTGTGGTGAAATCATTAACGTCACGCCCGGTTTCCAGGAAAGTGCGTTCTTTACAGTAGTTCTGTTTATCTGCAGAAGTTAAACTACCCATTGGATCTGTCAAACTGAATGTTTCTATTATTTGTTTAAAAATTCAAAGGTAGGCTATGTACTAATATCGCATTATGTTTCAGTGAGTAGGCCTACGCGCCATTACATGTTTTCAATTACATACTTTTGAATGCTGTGAATAACAAATTCCATTGTTTTACAGTTGTCTATGTTTGGCAAAAGCTTTGGTCTCATGCGTGTCATCGCAACATGCGTGTGTCATCGAGGAAATTGGTATTCTTGCCTTCAACTCCTGTTGATCCTGAGCTGCTGAAGTGTCATAATCTTGCTAAATTATATTTAACACAATTTACACTAGCCTATACATATTTTGTGTGTGGTGTATATATGCAGCATAAACAATAGACCATTCCCTGGTTGAATTATTGACTGTAAATGCCTGCAGGCATTTTGATTGTCAGTAACAGCAGTGGGACTTCTATTTAGTTTTGTTTCGGGGTGGTAGTTTAAACACCGCAGCTTCTCTGGATCTGAAGTTTGTACTTCCTGATGGGACACAGTATGTAATCATATCCGCCACCGGGATGATATGAATGGGTAAAACTGACGAGGTTAACTCAATACATTTGATTATTTCTGCTACATTTTTACATTTTCATCTCTATAGCTCTAGCAGGTATCCACTTGCCTGTATATGTTCACATGGGTATTGGTCCCTTATTTCAGTGTCTGGGGCAGAGTGTTTACTTTCCAGTGAGGACAGGCAAAAACGAGCTCCAATATCCATGTAACCCTTCGGGGTTAAGTGTCGGAGCTGCTCATGTACTGCAAAGATTGGTGTGAAGCTAAGTATAGCATCAATAGCCGTAAATCAGTAGAGAGAATTGGCACCCCTCTGTGACAATGGAGGCATTTCCTGCTGGGCTGGATAGCAATCCTGATTTAGGTCCAGGTAACAGCCTCTTAAAAGCCATAATTGCTGAGCAGTAAATGGGAAACTTCTGAACAATAACCCGAGCTACAATTTCCTGTAATGAAGGGATTCTTTCTGTACAAGATGCATTTAGGTTGATATTTAAAAACAAAGGGAAGTGTGCGTTAATTGTAGTCTGTGGGCAAAAAGTTGATGGTTTGGTGTTCCCTCTACCTATTATTGCACTTTCATTAATATACATTAGGAAGACCTAGTCCCTGTTCTTTGAATATAGAATTAGAGGTGTGTAGCACCTTTGGATTTGTTTTTTAAAACAAGTGTGTAGTGATGGTGTGTCATGAAAAGTTTGCAGTGATTCATGCGAGACTAGAGGATGCAATCCCTTTAAAATCAAATCAAATTGATTTATATAGCCCTTCTTACATCAGCTGATACCTCCAAAGTGCTGTACAGAAACCCAGCCTAAAACCCCAAACAGCAAGCAATGCAGGTGTAGAAGCACGGTGGCTAGGAAAAACTCCCTTTAAGACCTTTGCTGTGTCTAGCTTTGTAGCCTTACATGTACTGTACAGACCACTCTACACTCTGCTGGAACAGTCAGTGACTTTGGCCGTGTGTATTTTGTGTAAAGTGTTCACAGTAGAGGGAGAATGCATGCCAGGGATGCCATCCATAGTCCTTAAACAAGCAGAGGATCCTGGGAAACTCACTTAGTGCTTACTGGTACTGGTGACTGTGTGGCGTAGGTCTGGGACAGGCGGGCTCATGGAATGTCCCGTAAATCACTGGCTGAGATCAGGGATATCACGGTGCCACTCCGGGCAGACATAGCCAATGACACAGAGGCCTCTCTGGGGTACTGTTAGCAGCACATCCAGCTTCCCAGTCACACGCTCTAAGGGTGTGCTCAAGTGTACAGCTGCTCTCAGTTGTGTCACTGGTGCAGGACTTTTACTTTGAGGAATCAGAGGTTTTTTTTTGGGGGGGGGGGGACAAGTCTATGACAGATTCGGTTCTAAACTGCTTTTTAGTGAACTTCTGTGCTTATTTTTCCTCCTCCGCTTATCTCCTTCCATGTGGTCCTCCAGACAGACGTTGAGTTGGGGCTGAGTGTTATTATGAGATGTTGCCTCTCAGTGCCTCCTTCGTGCAAATCAAGTTTGATGACATCCGCTTCTACGAGAACTGCGGCGGCGGCAGCTTCGGGAGCGTGTACCGAGCCAGGTGGATCTCTCAGGACAAAGAGGTGGCGGTGAAAAAGCTGCTCAAGATCGAAAATGAGGTAGGAGTCCTAATTGCTTAGGCTTTTCATATACTTTTTAATTGTCGGTATAGTAATCATTTTAATTGCTACCCCATTTAGTGGGTTGTGGTGACTTTTGGTACCCATCAGTCATAGTCATTATACTCCCCCTCGCTTTGTGCACAGAATGTCACATGCTGTATGCTTTAAAGAACGACTATTGCCAAATGAGGGATCATATTAGGCCCAATTAAAGTATGGGTGATTCTGGTTCTGGAGATTTCTTGTAAGTGACAAAAATACATCTGATATACACTACATGACCAAAAGTATGTGGACACCTCGTCGAACATTTCATTCCAAAATCATGGGCATTAATATGGAGTTGGTCCCCCCTTTGCTGCTATAACAGCCTCCACTCTTCTGGGAAGGCTTTCCACTAGATGTTGGAACATTGCTGTGGGGACTTGCTTCCATTCAGCCACAAGAGCATTAGTGAGGTTGGGCACTGATGTTTGGCGATTAGGCCTGGCTCACAGTCGGCGTTCCAATTCATCCCAAAGGTGTTCGATGGGGTTGAGGTCAGGGCTCTGTGCAGGCCAGTCAAGTTCTTCCACACCGATCTCGACAAACCATTTCTGTATGGACCTCGCTTTGTGCACGGGAGCATTGTCATGCTGAAACAGGAAAGGGCCTTCCTCAAACTGTTGCGACAAAGTTGAAAGCACAGAATCATCTAGAATGTCATTGTAAACTGTAGCGTTAAGATTAAGGTGCCTAGACTGAACCATGAAAGACAGCCCCAGACATTATTCCTCCTCCACCAAACTTTACAGTTTTCACTATGTATTGGGCCAGGTAGCGTTGTCCTGGCATCCACCAAACCCAGATGGTGAAGTATGATTCATCACTCCAGAGAAGGCTTTCCACAGCTCCAGAGTCCAATGGCGGCGAGCTTCACTCCACTCCAGCCAATGCTTGGCATTGCGCATGGTGAACTTAGGCTTGTGTGGTGCTGCTCGGCCATGGAAACCCATTTCATGAAGCTTCTGACGAACAGTTCCTGTGCTGACATTGCTTCCAGAAGCAGTTTGGAACTCTGTAGTGAGTGATGCAACTGAGGACAGATGATTTTTACGCACTACGCGCTTCAGCCCTCATCGGTCTCATTCTGTGAGCTTGTGTGGCCTACCACTTTTCAGCTGAGCTGTTGTTGCTCCTAGACATTTCCTCTTCACAATAACAGCACCTACAGTTGACGGGGCAGCTCTAGCAGGGCAGAAATTTGTCAAACTGACTTGTTGGCAAGGTGGCATCCTATGACTGTGCCACGTTGAAAGTCACTGAGCTCTTCAGTAAGGCCATTCTCATGCCAATGTTTGTCTATGGAGATTGCATGGCTCTGTGCTCGATTTTATACACCTGTCAGCAACGGGTGTGGCTGAAATAGCCGAATCCACTAATTTGAAGGGGTGTCCACATACCTTTGTATATATGGTGTACCTTTTCATACATATTCTGTTTAATATGCCTATTTTGAGGCCTGCAGAAATATCTTCACTGATATCCTACACAATTCTACACAATTTAGACGTCAGCTACAGTGCCTTCAGAAAGTATTCATACCCCAGTGATTTATTCCACATATTGTAATATTACAGCCTGAATTCAAAATTGATTAAATATTAAAAAAATTCACCCATCTACACACATTACCCCATAATGACAAAGTGGATACATGTTTTCAGACATGTTTGCAAATAAATTGAAAATGAAATACAAATAAATGTACATAAGTATTCACACACCTTTGTCAATACATGTTAGAATCACCTTTTGCAGTGATTACAGCTGTGAGTCTTTCTGGGTAAGTCTCTAAGAGTTTTTCACATCTGGATTGTCCAATATTTGCCCATTATTCTTTTCAAAATTCTTCAAGCTCTGTCAAATTGAATGGAGATCATTGCTAGACAAATATTTTCAAATCGCCATAGATTTTCAAACAGATTTTGAGTCAAAACTGTAACTCGGCCAGTCAGCAACATTAACTGTCTTCTTGGTAAGCAACTCCAGTGTAGATTTGGCTTTGTGTTTTAGGTTATTGTCCTGCTAAAAGGTGAATTCCTCTCCCAGTGTCTGGTGGAAAGGAGACTGAACCAGGTTTTCCTGTAGGATTTTGCCTGTGCTTAGCTCCATTCCGTGTCTTTTTTTATCCTGAAAAACTCTCCAGTCCTTAACGATTACAAGCATACCCATAACATGATGCAGCCACCACAATGCTTGAACATATGGAGATTGGTACTCGGTAATGTGTTGTATTGGATTTGCCCCAAACATAACACTTTGAATTCAGGACAAAAAGTGAATTGCTTCATTTTCTTTGCCACATTTTTTGCAGAATTACTTTAATGCCTTGTTGCAAACAGGATACATATTTTGGAATATTTGTATTCTGTACAGGCTTCCTTCTTATCACTCTGTCAATTACATTAATATTGTGGATTAACTACAATGTTGTTGATCCAGCCTCACAGCCATTAAACTCTGTAACTGTTTTAAAGTCATCATTGGCCTCATGGTGAAATCTTTGAGCGGTTTCCTTTCTCTCCGGCAACTGAGTTAGGAAGGACACCTGTATCTTTGTAGTTACTGGGTGGATTGATACACCAATGAAAGTGAAATTAATAACTTCACCATGCTCAAAGGGATATTCAATGTCTGCTTTTTTATTTTTTTACCCATCTACCAATAAGTGCCCTTCTTTTTGAGGCATTGGAAAACATCCCTGCTCAATTTAATCTATTTTAAATTCAGGCTATAACACAACAACATTTGGAAAAAGTCAAGGGGTGTGAATAATTTCTTAAGGCATTGTAAATATTCAGTATATTTTGTTTGTGAATTCTATGTTTGCCTGTGTGTCCCCTGTTCAGGCTGAAATCCTCAGTGTACTGAGCCATCGGAACATCATTCAGTTCTATGGGGCGATCCTTGAAGCACCCAACTATGGAATTGTCACTGGTAAGTCTCTACAACCCTAATCTTGCTAGTTTGTCATGCAATAGTAACCACAGCTATTATCTTCCCAGCAGATTCAGACCACGTTTATATCTATCGTGTTAATGGAAAACCAACAAACACCATCTGTTCATACTTGTTTCACAGCTATTTTGTTTGCTTAGAACTGAATGGTGCTGTGGTCTATATTAACACATTAGTTATTAGATGGCTTTATGGTTCAGTAAGATTACATGTTGCTGGCTTTTTGTTAATGTTAGCGACTGAGATGTTTTTAGAGTTCACACCGTGTGACAGTCCTCACCCTGTGGTATGGGGAAACCCCTCCCTGCCCATATTCTGAGTATCACATCACATGGCAGTCATTGGAAGACTCAATACTCCCATGGTTAGGATGTTAGCTATTCACTTTTCAGCCATTGAGTGGTGAACGACACTGCCGTTGATAGAAATAGTGCTCACTAGATATCTATTTACTGTATTGATTTCTACTTCATGGATTTTCACCTTTCATTTACTAATAGGAGTTTTACTGCTTAGTGTACGCCTCCATTTCCTCCCTTATCTCTTCCTTAGGGGTTTTTAAGCATGCAACTGCACTTATGAACTCTTGTCTGCAGCCTTGCCTTAGACATGATTCTTTCTTTGTTCTCTATAACTCATTTTTTCGGGCAAGCTTGAAGGACAATAACACTCAAGAACAATCTTTTGGTATTTGTTTCATTAATGAAGTTTTCAAGATATAGAACTTTAAAAATGCATAAAGTGATGATGTGTCCAAACACCCTCTGTGTTTTGAAAGTTATATATCTTGAAAACTTGATTGCTGACATGAAAAACATGTTGGGACTGTATCAACAGTGGACTAATGAAACAAACAAAAGTGGTATTTTCCTTTTAAGTTTTTGCAGTTTGGCCTTAAAGTGACGTAAGCAATCAGGTTATTTTGGAAGTGTCCAACCACTACTTTTAGGATGATTTCCACAAATGACATTTAACTACATGTACTCTTTCCCATTCAATGTCAGGCCTCCCACTCCCATGCATACTCCACCTGCTCCTGCTCTGCTCCCATAGATCGTGGAACATTGTTGTGTGGAAACATGCAGCCCTAGTTGAAAAAAAAGGAAATCACATTGTATAAGCATTGTGCGACTTCATGGATTGAGGAATTGGAAAATATCTTTGTTAAAATCAGGTATTGCTCGGACAGGAAAGCGGATGCCTCTTTGATGTTTACTCTGTCTGTTTATGTCTTATAATACAGTCATATTTGCCCTTTTGTCACTACGAGGCAGTAATGTTCAAATCTTTCACAGTGTTCTCCGACATTACATTTCACTCCTCCAGCCAGTGTTACATGAGTGCGAGAGATGGGGTTGGCTCAGTGTTTCCGTTGCAGTCGTTTTGCTGTGGCTCTGCTCCATGGCAAAATCATTGCCTCCTCGCCAAAAAAACAAGGAACATGAAAAAATATTTCTGCCGAGGCGCCCTTTGAAGATAATAGAACAGTCCACATGTACTTTTCCTCTGCAAAGAAAAGGAGTAATGAATAGAAAAATCAGACAACCCCATAGTAGAATAGTTTATCTATTTACCTTGTTGTTGTGTGTTCTATGCTAGATAAATATTAATCACGAGGTGCATTCAAATTACGAGTGCCATAGGGATGGAAACATGCATTCTGACAAGCAGTTCTTGCAATTTGCGAAAACAGCAGTTTTAATGGCCTTTATTAAAAGGGGGGGCTCCCAGCTTTCCATTCTTGATTTATTTATTTCTGAACCCCTAAATATACGCCAAATGCACCATTTTAAACCCAGAGACTTTAGCAGCTGCATGGTTAAGCAGGTTACTTCTCTGCAATTCACTGTGAGTGCACAGGGGAGAGTGGGGCTATATGTAACACGGGTCAATTGTAGGGTAACTTTGGGTAAAATGCCAACCTACCTAAAATAATTTTCTTGGAGTGACTTAAAACATTGTGATGAGACAGATTACATTTTATGTTGAGCAAGAGTAGTGGCAACCAGGGTGACATGATGTGGTTTCTGTAAAAAGTACAATGCAAGTTGTTTGGGACATAAAATCAATCAATAGGATGCTAACTATTTAAAAGATCACATTTGAGATCTGGCTAATGATTAGCCCGATGGGCTAAATGTAGATAGGCAACCTCATGCTTCAGCCTTTTTATTTATAGCCACTATGCTGCATCAGTTGGGCTACTGATGATAATGCTCATTGCTAATAGCATACCTGATAATATGCATGGTCCAATATGTTAAAATCATTTTACCAATATGTAATTGGGCTCATTTCTAGAGGTGGAAATTACATTTCACATGGTGTCAGCTTTGGATTAGAATGTTATTTTAAAAAGTCACCAGAACTGAGCTTTTCAGTTCTTATACACAACCCACCCCCCCACCCACCCACAATATCCAAATGAAACACTGGGTCGGCTGGTTGTCAAGGAGCTGCTGTCTCTATTTATCAAAGCAGAATCTAATTAGCACCAGATAAAGGAAAGTGTTTTATGACAATGCTGATCATGCCATTTCCACATTCATCAGCTCAGTTATACATTTCTCCTGTCTGCTCATATATCAGGGGCTGGTGTCTCGGCTATCTAACAAACAACGTCTATCAGGAGATGACATTTGTCTCGGCTGACCCACGTGGCATCGTGTTTGTCAATAACTACCTACATTTACTGGAGGAAAGCAAACTTTTTTTTATGTCATAACACCTTATATCGTTATTTCTTTGAATTTATGATTCATACTCACTTTGAGGGGGCTATACTGTGATGGACAGCAAAACGTTGTATGATAAAAGCAGTTCAGGAAGTTGTATTATCTATTAAATATGCCACTCTTAGAAAAAAGGGTTCCAAAATGGTTCTTCGGCTGTTCGCATAAGATCACTCTTTTTGGTTCCAGGTAGAACCCTTTTGAGGTTATACCTGGAAAGGTTGTAGGTTTGAGGTTTCCCTCTTTGGATAGGGTTGTATACCCATAAGGGTTCTACCTGGAACAAAAAGGGTTCTGCCTGGAACCAAAAAGGGTTCTTCAAAGGATTCTCCTCTGGGGACAGCTGAAGAACCCTTTTAGGTTCTAGATAGCCCATTTTTTGAAGAGTGTAGTATAGTTTTTATACAGTACCCAAGACAAATCTGTGAGTTAATTTGACCTTTGGATAAAAAGCTACTGCTTATATACTGCAATGTGGGTTGGATTGAATTGAGCCGCTGATCTTCATTTTCAAGGTGATGATTGCACTTTTCTTCCCAACCCAATACCGCAATAAATGTGAATACCTTATTAAATGTGAGTCCACATTTCAAAGATTTATTTTGCGCTCCATGGGGGATACGAACTTACACTGCAAGTGCAACACAACCTCACACTCAATTCGTGCAAATATATACAAAAAGTATTTCAGCAGATTTTGTGCGTTTTTAATTCCTTTGAAAATACACACATTTTTGTGCGACTTAATTCATAGGAAAATACAAAACTCTTTGTGCGACTACATTCATAGGAAAATACATTTTTGGGGGGCAAACTTCGGAACAATATTTTGAAAGTTATTGGAGCTGTCTTTTTTTGTATCCCAAATGTATTTATATAAAAAAACTATTTAACAACCCAATATTGTTAATAAGCCAGGTTGTCACCGAAATACTTATAATAAGCCTTAATTTTTCATTTTTATTAATGCCAATGCTGTTTTCTATGCTATTTTTTCGCTTAATATTTTGGGATACTGGTGCTATGTCGGATCTTATGAGGGTTGCCAGATTAGAGTAAAAAGCTGTGTTTGTCTGTTTTTATTTTTTTGTGGTATCGATGAAGGTATTTGATTTGGGAATGGGGATACATTTTCACGATGGGAAATTAATGAATCAATAAATGTGGGCAAACAGAAGACCTGCAAAAAAAAATCTGTTTGGTTTAAATTCCCCTGTTGCAACTGCATGGGATTTGCAACTATAACGAGTCTGGACTATGATTAATTAAGCCATATCAATGCAGTTAAACAGGTTAATGTAAAATAATGAATTATGTTGACTTACACTTATGGCACGTCATGATGATAATTACGGTCGTGTCAATCATGTTATATACGTAGGCTATTGTAACAGGACATATGCCAGCATTGTAGGCCTACTGCCTCTGCCCAGAGGACTATTAGGCTTTCATGGCAACGTCCGTGAGAGCTCACTTTGCCATGTATGAGCCCTGGTTAGAGTCCTGTTGCGGCTTTTACTTTCTTTCGCCACATTGGTGGCAGTGTTCGGAGCACGTCCAGCTTACGTCTAGTTATGTGATCTAGTAGTGGGAAGCATTCTGTTCCTGACAGAGCTGGTGTAACTGAGTCAGGTATATAGGCCTCCTTGCTCGTACACGCTTATTCAGTTCTGCCCACAAATGTTCTATAGGATTGAGGTCAGGGCTTTGTGATGGTCACTCCAATACCTTGACTTTGTTGTCTTTAAGCCATTTTGCCACTACTTTGGAAGTATGCTTGGGGTCATTGTCCATTTGGAAGACCCATTTGCGACCAAGCTTTAACTTCCTGACTGATGTCTTGAGATGTTGCTTCAATATATCCACAGAATTTTCTCTCCTCATGATGCCATCTATTTTGTGAAGTGCACCAGTCTCTCCTGCAGAAAAGCACCCCCATAACATGATGCTGCCACCCCCATGCTTCACGGTTGGGATGGTGTTCTTCGGCTTGCAAGCCTCCCCCTTTTTCCTCCAAACATAACGATGGTAATTATGGCCAAACAGTTCTATTTGTGTTTCATCAGACCAGAGGACATTTCTCTAAAAAGTACGACCTTTGTCCATATTTTGCAGTTGCAAACCGTAGTCTGGATTTTTTATGGCAGTTTTGGAGCAGTGGCTTCTTCCTTGCTGAGCAGCCTTTCAGGTTATGTCGATATAGGACTCGTTTTACTGTGGATATAGATACTTTTGTACCTATTTCCTCCAGCATCTTCACAAGGTCCTTTACTGTTGTTCTGGGATTGATTTGCACTTTTCGCACCAATGTACGTTCATCTCTAGGAGACAGAACGCGTCTCCTTCCTGAGCGGTATGACGGCTGCGTGGTCCCATGGTGTTATACTTGCGTACTATTGTTTATTATTTATTTATTTACTAATGGACAAAAAAAAAATAAAAAATCTTCCAAAAACAAGGACATTTCTAAGTGACTGCAAACTTTTGAACGGTAGTTAATATATTCTCCAATCTGGAAACCCTCATAAAATTCAACATAGCCTTGTATAAAATGCATTATGAAAGAAATGGTGTAATGTACACAAAAAGTGTAGCCTTGTATTAAATGCAATATGAAGAAAATTGTATAATGTAGGCTCCAGAAAATATGAAATGCGTTATGAAGAAAATCGTGTAGCCCTACTGTTGCCTACATGAAAAAAGGGCCTCTCTGACTGCAAGTGTACCAGTATCCCAAAGTGTTAAACAAAAAACAAGCATAGAAAACAGTATTGGCATTAATGAAAAATAAAATAAAAAAACCGTAAAGCTACTATTATAGTGTAGAACCCCATTGCCCATCATGCATTGCTCTAATAACGTTCAAAAGATTGTTCCGAAGTTTGCCCCCAAACATTTTTTTTCCTACGAATTAAGTCAAACAAAAATGTGTCATTTCACACGAATTAAGCCACACAAAAATGCATTAAACACACAAATTCTGCTGAAATACTTCTTGTACATATTTGCACGTATTAAGTGTGAGATTGTGTTGGCAAGTGGCAATAGATGTCAGGAACTTAGTGCCTTACCTGTCACGGATCCCTCCGGAACTGTCATTACGCACACCTGGTCCCTATTCCCTTTGATTAGTAATTGTATAAGTGTGCCCTTTGGAACAATAATCGACAGGACAATGGTGAACAATGTCCATTGGTTCGTGTGAGTACCTGTGCTATGTTGTTTTGGCTTTCTTGCAACGTATATTGTGCAGATAATTGCAGGTCGCGTCCCATGTGATAATCATTGTGCGATTGTGTATTTATTCGATGTACTCCTCACTCTTTTGTTTGGGTTTCTACCCTATGTTTTGTACAGTGAGGGAAAAAAGTATTTGATCCCCTGCTGATTTTGTACGTTTGCCCACTGACAAAGAAATGATCAGTCTATAATTTTAATGGTAGGTTTATTTGAACAGTGAGATACAGAATAACAACAAAAAAATACAGAAAATCGCATGTCAAAAATGTTATAAATTGATTTGCATTTTAATGAGGGAAATAAGTATTTGACCCCTCTGCAAAACATGACTTAGTACTTGGTGGCAATACCCTTGTTGGCAATCACAGAGGTCAGACGTTTCTTGTAGTTGGCCACCAGGTTTGCACACATCTCAGGAGGGATTTTGTCCCACTTTTTGCAGATCTTCTCCAAGTCATTAAGGTTTTGAGGCTGACGTTTGGCAACTCGAACCTTCAGCTCCCTCCACAGATTTTCTATGGGATTAAGGTCTGGAGACTGGCTAGGCCACTCCAGGACCTTAATGTGCTTCTTCTTGAGCCACTCATTTGTTGCCTTGGCCGTGTGTTTTGGGTCATTGTCATGCTGGAATACCCATCCACGACCCATTTCAATGCCCTGGCTGAGGGAAGGAGGTTCTCACCCAAGATTTGACGGTACATGCCGCCGTCCATCTTCCCTTTGATGCGGTGAAGTTGTCCTGTCCCCTTAGCAGAAAAACACCCCCAAAGCATGTTTCCACCTCCATGTTTGACGGTGGGGATGGTGTTCTTGGGGTCATAGGCAGCATTCCTCCTCCTCCAAACACGGCGAGTTGACTTGATGCCAAAGAGCTCCATTTTTGTCTCATCTGACCACAACACTTTCACCCAGTTGTCCTCTGAATCATTCAGATGTTAATTGGCAAACTTCAGACGGGCATGTATATGTGCTTTCTTGAGCAGGGGGACCTTGCGGGCGCTGCAGGATTTCAGTCCTTCACGGCGTAGTGTGTTATCAATTGTTTTCTTGGTGACTATGGTCCCAGTAGTTTTATTATCAGAGTGCCAGTGGACTTCTGGTAAGTATGCTTTAGTGAGTAAGTGTTGGGATCAGGTACAACTACGTTTACCCACCCCCAACATTTATATTTATGAGCAATTCACACCTGAATACATTATTATTATTATTTTTAAGGGGTTGGGCAAAGGCTGAAATTGGGGTTGAGAGTAACCCTTAAGACCACAGTGAAATCTGTAGGAGGTCTTGGTGTTTGTATCTAAACCACATAATGTAAATGATTAGATCTATAACCTACATCCTTCCTGGATTTATATCAGGGCATAATATGGTCAGGTCAATTCATATTATTAATTACAAGTACAGGCCTGGTTCCTTCCCTCAACCGTGATTCTTGTTTGCACTATTATCTGTGGTGAGATAGGAATGTATGTTGTGCAAACATCAGACTCCCACTAGTCTAGTTGATATCAGATAATGTCAATTTTAGCCATCTGTCTTTGTCAGGTGAGGCCACTCTATAGTTCATGGAGCGACAGGAGAGCTGTGTGTCTGCCTGTCTCTGTGTCTCCCCGGTACTGAAGTGTCTCAGTGATTTAACAATGATTATTGGCAGTGCTTGTGGCCTTTTTATAAGGAGGTGTTGCATGGACCATCAAAGCACATGACGCTTCTGTTATTGCTATGTTAGTGTGTTTCCCTTCACTACTGGTCTGGGGAAAGTATGCATTAGAGTAATATGATGGGTCTTATCCTTCTTGAACATTATAGAAAAATAGTTTTACAGGGATATAGTTTTGACATTGATAGTTTAAAGGGTGACTGAACTTCCTGATTTGGCCTTGTTTTCCATCAATGTTCATTAAGAAATGCTAGAGGTTATGAGTGTGTGTGGGTCTGATGAGGGCGTTTCTTGGGTGTTTTTATTTAACACTTATTTTTTCTTAAAACTGCATTGTTAGTTAAGGTCTTGTAAGTAAGCATTTCACTGTTGTATTCAGCGGATGTGACAAATAAAATTTAGGATAAAAAAACTTGAGCGTCTCCATTGATCCTAGGTCCTGGCTGTTTTGTGCAAACTCAGGACAGCTGAGCTTTGGAGAAATACGCAGATTCAACGAGGAGTCCGTAATTTGCTTTCTAATGATCATGAAGTTCATGAATTCATCACTGCAGAAGTGAAAGGCATCCTCTCTTGGAGAATGCTGCTTTTTAGTTAGCTTTGCGACAGTATCAAAAATACATTTTGGATTGTTCTTATTCTCCTCAATTAGGTTGGAAAAATAGGATGATCAAGCAGCAGTGAGGGCTCTTCGATACTGCACGGTACTGTCTTTCCAAGCTAGTATGAAGACTTCCAGTTTGGTGTAGCGCCATTTCCGTTCCAATTTTCTGGAAGCTTGCTTCGGGGCTCGGGTATTTTCTGTATACCAGGGAGGAAGCTAGTTTCTTGTGACAATTTTTGTTTTGTTTTTAAGGGTGCGACTGCATCTAAGGTATTACACAATGTTAAATTTAGATCCTCAGTTAGGTGGTTAACTGATTTTTGTACTCCGACGTCCTTGGGTAGGTGGAGGGAGTCTGGAAGGGCATCTAGGAATCTTTGGGTTGTGATGATCCTTGGTTGGGATCTGAGCAGATTATTTGTTGCTATCGCAAACGTAATAAGATGGTGGTCTGAGAGTCCAGGATTATGAGGAAAAACCTTTTAGATCCAAAATATTTATTCCACGGGGACAAAAATAGATCCAGGGGATGACTGTGGCAATGAGTAGGTCCGGAGACATGTTGGACAATACCCACTGAGTCGTTGATGGCTCCGAAAGCCTTTTGGAGAGGGTCTGTGGACTTTTCCATATTAAATATTAAAGTCACCCAAAATGTGAATGTTATCTGCCATGACTACAAGTCCGATAGGAATTCAGGGAACTCAGTGAGGAACTCTGTATACGGCCCAGGAGGCCTGTAAACAGTAGCTATAAAAAGTGATTGAGTAGGCTGCATAGATTTCCTGACTAGAAGCTCCGCTCTACAGCACTCAGCATTCAATCGCTGGTTGCAAACTGCTTTCAGCCAGCTTAGTGGACTTTCTTCACTAGCATAGCCAATGTAGTCAGCTCAGCTATCCTCATTGAGACCATGTCTGTGCCTCAATCTAGGTTGGGCAAAACTAAACATGGCCGTGTTCGCCTTAGCAATCTCACTGAAATAAAGGCCTCCATTCCTGTCATTATTGAAAGAGATTGTGATATCTAAAAAAAAACGCTGTCATTTTTGTTGTTGTAAATCGACATTTGCTATCGTAAATGTTAGCAATACCTCCGCCTTTGCGGGATGCGCGGATATGCGGATATGGTCACTAGTGTAACCAGGAGGAGAGGTCTCATTTAACACAGTAAATTCATCAGGCTTAAGCCATGTTTCAGTCAGGCCAATCACATCAAGATTATGATCAGTGATTAGTTAATTGACTGTAACTGCCTTCGAAGTGAGGGATCTAACATTAAGTAGCCCTATTTTGAAAAAAGTGTTTTGATAACTTTCAAGTGTAACAGTTCCATGTAGAAAAAAAGCATACTTCACATAATACTTAAGAAACCATTGTACCTTAAGTATATTAGGAGTGTTCTGCTAATATAACAATGTGCAAATATTATACCTTCCTGTAGGGTGTATGGTGTTCCCTGACCTGTTTGCTCCAGGCCTCTCTCATCACAGATACTAGTCATGAAGGAGCCTGGCTTCGGTTCCTATATCCGACACAGCTCCTGTTTCACAGAGGGAGAGGGAGAGAAAGACTGTCGCGTACAGTCATGGAAGCCAACAGTAACTATACGGTTGAACATAGCCAGTCAGAGTTCCTGATTCTCTGCTAATTCACAAGGGACACATGCCAGCATGGCACTGACTGGTTGGCATTACTCACTCTGGCTCAGGAGTAGTCCATTGGCACAGTGGAAGTGGGCACCACCTTATAACATACAAGACACAGGTGGTTAGGTGAATTCCAGGACATAGTAATTTGACAATTGACCTGATCAAATGTGACCAATCTGATTCAAGTGTCCTCCATTACTCTGAAGCGGGACTGGTATCTAGCCACTGCCTCAGCCTTCTGTAACAATTCCTGATATGGTAGGGGGGTTCCCATGACGCTGCTGAACAACAAATCCATCAGGTTTTGTACTTAGCCTGTGAAGGAAATAAAATATAATCACGCAATAAACATATAGCGAGAAAAAATAATTTAAAAAAAGTACTTTTTATGCTAAAACAGACACTGCAACTACACAATAGATTCAGGCTGGTGACGCTGATGCTGTTACTATGCAACCAGCTGTGTACGTTCCTGAATGCTTGCTGATACGTTTTGCTATGCTGCCAGAGCCACAGCTATATATTTAGTAGATAAGTACCATCCTTCATTTATTTCTGCCCTAGAAAATACACAATAAACTTTTATAAGAACAGGCATGTTGTTTTGGGTCAGCAAACGAAGGCCCCGAATGCTAGCTAGCTACCTAGCTTGCAAATCCCGGTTAGTTATCATATTTTTGTCTGAGTTGAAATTAGTTCGCTATTTAGCTAACTTTACCTAGCCAGTTCAAGTTGAACATTATTGAAAGCAAGCTGGCTACATCCTATGATTAGCTAGCTAGCAAGTGCCTGCCCTGTATAGGCCTTTCTCTCACACAAGGGGGGGTCAAATTGCAGGGGACTTTCTGGAAATGACTGTTTCCGTTTTTTCGTTGCTGCTGTACACTACGTGTGCATAAAAATACATTTTCCTGAAGATAATAAACATCAGTCTTTCTTGTAAACTAAGCTAGAGCTGGTTTTACGGGAAAACAATGTATTGCCTACACTAGATTCTTTGGCCACTGTCACTTAGGAAACCAGGAGGCTGAGACCGGTAGCTAGCTACCTAAACTAACGTAGTGAGCTAAATATTATAATACGTTTAACTTGCTGCCAAAAATCTTGCTAAGACTATGTAAAGTGCCTTCAGAAAGTATTCATACCCCTTGACTTATTCCACATTTTGTTGTGATTTTTACACAATACCCCATAACAAGTTTTTAGATTTTTTTGCAAATTTATTGAAAATGCAATACAGAAATATCTAATTTACATAAGTATTCACACCCCTGAGTCAGTACTTTGTAGAAGCACCTTTTGGCAGCGATTACAGCTGTGAGTCTCTTTCTCTAAGAGCTTTCCACACCTGGATTGTGCAACACTTGCCCATTTAATCTTTTCAAAATTCTTCAAGCTCTGTCAAATTGGTTGTTGATCATTGCTACACTTACAAAGAAAGGTGCTATCTAGAACCTAAAAAGGTTATTTGGCTGTCCCAATAGGAGAACCCTTTTTGGATCCAGGTAGAACGCTATTGGGTTCCATGCAGAACCCTTGCCCCAGAGGGTTCTACATGGAACCCCAAAAAGTTCTGCCTGGAACTAAAAAGGGTTCTCCTATGATGACAGCTGAAGAACCCTTTTGGAACCCTTTTTTCTAAGAGTGTAGATAACCATTTTCAGGTCTTGCCATAGATTTTCAAGTAGATTTAAGTTGAAACTGTTACTCGGTTACTCGAACATTCACCGTCTTCTTGGTAAGCAACTCCAGCGTAGATTTGGCCTTGTGTTTTAGATTATTGTCCTGCTGAAAGGTGAATTAATCTACCAGTGTCTGGTAGAAAGCAGACTGAACCAGGTTTTCCTCTAGGATTTTGTCTTGTGCTTAGCTCCATTCCGTTTCTTTTTTAACCTGAAAAACTCTCCAGTCCTTACAAGCATACCCATAACATGATGCACCCACCACTATGCTTAAAAATATGGAGAGTGGTACTCAGTAATGTGTGTGTATTGGATTTGCCCCAAACATAAGACTTTGTATTCAGAACAAAAAGTGAATTGCTTTGCCACATTTTTTGCAGTATTACTTTAGTACCTTGTTACTTTTTATTCTGTACAGGCTTCCGTCTTTTCACTCTGTCAATTATTTAGGCTTGTCGTAAAACAAAGGGGTTGAATACTTATTAACTCCAAGACTGTTTTTTTTATACATTTTAAAAAAACGTAATTCCACTTTGACATTATGGGGTATTGTGTGTAGGCCAGTAACAATACATCTCAATTTTATCCATTTTAAATTCAGGCTGTAACACAGCAACATTTGGAAAAAGTAAATGGGTGTGAATACTTTCTGAAGGCACTGTATATAACATACAGTATAAACAATCAAAGAAATGTATACTGAACATAAATATAAATGCAACATGTAAAGTGTTGGTCCCATATTTCATGAGCTGAAATAAAATATCCCAGAAATGTTCCATATGCACAAAAAGCTTATTTTGCTCAAATTCTGTACACAAATTTGTTTACATCCCTGTTAGTAAGCATTTCTCCTTTGCCAAGATAATCCATCCACCTGGCAGGTGTGGCATATCAAGAAGCTGATTTAACAGCATGATCATTACACAGGTGCACCTTGTGCCGGGGACAATAAAAGGCCACTCTAAAATGTGCAGTTTCGTCACACAACACAATGCCACAGATGCCTCAAGTTTTGAAGGAGCGTGCAATTGGCATGCTGACTGCAGGAAAGTCCACCAGAGCTGTTGCCAGATAATTTAATGTTCATTTCTCTACCATAAGCCTCCTCCAATGTTGTTTTAGAGAATTTGGCAGTACGTCCAATCGGTCTCACAACCGCAGACCACGTGTAACCACGCCAGCCCAGGACCTCCACATCCGGTTTCTTCACCTGCGGGATGATCTGAGACCTGCCAACCGGACAGCTGATTAAACTGTGGGATAGAACAACTGAAGGATTTCTGCACAAACTGTCAGAAACCGTTTCAGGGATGCTCGTCTGCATGCTCGTCATCCTCACCAGGGTCTTGACCTGACTGCAGTTCAGCGTCGTAACAGATTTCAGAAGGCAAACGCTCACCTTCGATGGCCACTGGTACAATGGAGAAGTGTGCTATTCACGGATGAATCCCGGTTTCAACTGTACCGGGCAGATGGCAGACAGCGTGTATGGGCGAGCGGTTTGCTGATGTCAACATTGTGAACAGAGTGCCCCATGGTGGCAATGTGGTTATGCTATGGGCAGGCATAAGATGCACACAACGAACACAATTGTATTTTATTGATGACAATTTGAATGTGCAGAGATACCGTGACAAAATCCTGAGGCCCATTGTCGTGCCATTCATCCGCCGCCATCACCTCATGTTTCAGCATGATAACGCACGGTCCCATGTCGCAAAGATCTGTACACAATTCCTGGATGCTGAAAATTTCCCAGTTCTTCCATGGCCTGCATACTCCCAGACATGTCACCCATTGTGCATGTTTGGGATACTCTAGATTAATCTGTACGGCAGCGTGTTCCAGTTCCTGCCAATATCCAGAAACTTCGCACAGCCTTTGAAGAGGAGTGGGATAACATTCTACAGGTCACAATCAACAGCCTGATCAACTTTATGCATAGGAAATGTGTCACGCTGCATGAGGCAAATCAGGTCACACCAGATACTGACTGGTTTTCTGATCCACGCCGCTACCTTATTTTTAAGGTATCTGTGACCAACAGATGCATATCTGTTTATATTTTTGTTCAGTTTATATGGTGGTTGGCAACCAACTTTAAGGTGAATTACCGCCACAAACTGGGCTGGAGCGTGAACCTTGTTCATCTTTCAATCACCCAATGAGTAGATGGGAGGGGCGGGACTTGCAGCACATCAAGCATCTAAACTAGAACCAAGTTATATTTTAGTGCCTGGTTACGCAGACGCAATGTGGCCGGTTTGGTCTAAAAGAACAGCTAGTTTTCAGTTTTCCCCTCCCCACTCAGACCACTCTTAGACAGTCCTAGCAGAATTCTTGCTTGAGTAATTGCTCTTTGCTGAGAAGCTATTTTTGTTTCTTTTTGACCATTTTAATTGAAAACAATCATAGTAAGGTACTTAATTGTTACCCAGAAATGATTTGATATTGAGATGAAAACGGCTGCATTGGACCTTTAACTATAGTATAAAGACATATTTGATAGTGCAGAGCAATGTAAATGCTATTTTGGGAGTCTTATAATGGTATGTGTTTTCACCACAGATTATGCCAGTGGAGGGTCCCTGTATGACTACCTGTCCAGTGCAGAGAGTGAGGAGATGGACCAGGAACAAGTCATGACTTGGGCCATGGAGATTGCCAAAGGTACAGTCATGATTCATTGTCTTAGCTCCTTTAAACCAGGCAAGGGTACATGTTCTTGTGGAATTTTTGCAAAGCCATTTGACTAAACTAAAACACTGACTGAGATTCCACATTTGTTTTAGCTCATTAGCAACTCAGCAGTAGCATATATTTCAGATATGTCCGCTCAGGGTCTATTCCAACTCATTGAGAACAATACGGTCTCATTGAGAACAAGTGAAGTCAAAACACGAAGGCCTACATGTGATTAATCTCTGTCCTTAGTTTACATAAGTAATGGGCATTGTGAGGAAGGCATGGATGAGGCATATAGGAGAGCACAGATGAACACAGACTTGTTTATATCGGCCTGGTTGCCCGTTGATTGGTCAGAGGAAATGTGCTTTATTTCCCCATCAGGCATGCACTATTTACACTCAGAGGCCCCGGTCAAGGTTATCCACAGAGACCTGAAGTCCAGGAATGGTAAGATTTCAGATTCACCTTCATCATCTAGCCTTCTGTTATGTGTCTGAGTCTATACAAAAGACACCTCTGGTCTAACGGATGTAGCCAGAGGCAAATATTACATAAGCTGAATTAGAAGAAACCTGAATATACATATTTTTCATGACTTGAAAGACATGTTTTCTATTGCAGTGGTTGTGACGGCAGACAAAGTTCTTAAGGTACATTTGTTTGCACATTCCTGAATACATGGGATCTTACGTTTGCATACTGGTTTTACCCAAAACCTTTTTCTCCCAACCCTTGCTAAAACCCGGGCCTTCACCAGTACCTGTTTCCCTGTGTAGATCTGTGATTTTGGGGCGTCCCGGTTCCACTCCCACACCACACACATGTCCCTGGTAGGCACGTTCCCCTGGATGGCCCCGGAGGTTATCCAGAGCCTGCCAGTGTCTGAGACCTGTGACACCTATTCCTACGGCGTGGTGAGTGACCAACACATAGGACACACACTGACCACAGATCAGCTGTTGATACTCAATCCAATAGTTACTGAGACTGAGCTATTTTTCTCCAGCTAATTCTGCTTGTGATGTTCATATGTATCGGCTCATACATAGACTTTTATTTACTAAGTACAGAAACCCTCAGAGAGAGACTTGTTTGACTTGGGACTGAATCAGCTTGGTAAGGAAGTCTCTTAGTTTGTAGAGGAAGCCAAAGAACAAGTATGGTTAAGAAAAAGCTCTAATGTCACCGTTGCAACTGCATGGCTGAGAGAGTAAACTGTCAATCAACCAGTACCTAGCACTTGAAAGAACAGACTTTTCAGAGATGACATTTTCATGCCTTCATTACTGCCACTGGAAAAGTAGTCGTGAGCGGCATTATTGACCTTTTGTAGAAGTGCTAGCAGCAGTTCCATACGTTTTCTGCCTAATTTCTATCATCTTTCATCCCTGAGTAGAGAGTTTGAAGCCTGGTCATATTTCAGTGTGTGTGTGTGTGTGTGTGTCTGTGCATGGCCGTGCGTGGCTGTTTGTGTATCTGCCTGTCTGTGTGTGTGACTGCTCACTACATTCCTGCATGGCGATGGAGAAGGTGTGAAGTGTAGAGTGACAGAGCATATAGGGGGCGCTCTGAGTCACCCAGCCAGTCAAGGGCCTGACTCCTGAGTGCCATAAACAGTCAGTGTACAAAGAGCAGGGCCTGAGGTCAGGCCGGCCAGCGTCTGGGTCAACACACTGTTCTCTATCGCAATCCACCTGGCTTTCACTTAAACTGGTGTGAATTTACCCCACACAGACATTTACTGTATTGTTATAAATGTGTATTATGTGTAGTGATTTGTATGATTTGCCCTTCATTCAAGGTTTTTTTACTCTCCGAATATGGTAACTAATGTATAACTAAAGTCTTAGTCTGTGCTGTATCTCAGTTCAGTGGAAGACTGACCAGACCATGCATTCTGTGGTGTAGATGGGTCTTTCTATAAATAATGGGGCCGATGTGTGACATTGGATAAACATTTCAGAATGGTTTGAAACAAAAATAAAAAGGACTTTCGTGCATTCCACATGTGCACTTAGAGGAATACAAGTGAATATATGCAAATTGGCCCATATCTCCACCTATAGTATTCAACAACATTGGCCTAGGACTATACATCCTTTAAGCAGTGTTCATACAGACATTGGCAAGTCAAATTCAAAGACTTTCAGGGACTTTTTCAAGCACTTAATTGTAATTTTCAATGACCGCAATGTTACACAACTGTAAAATTGTAATAATTGTACGTAATAGAGCCTGATATAGAAACCCACTCCCCCCAAAAAGTGTCAAAGTAGGCCATTACCACTTTAAGAATAATGCATTTTTTAGGCCTTGCCAATACATTGGTATAATTATTACTATAATAATTACTATTATATACTATTAGAATTACATAATTATTACTATATTCTAAAATACAGTATGTGAGAATAATGTTGACATTGCCTGACTAAATCGATTGGATGCATGGTGATTTTTCTGTATCCTATGTGGTCGACGCAGGCACACATGAATAGCGGTAGCATTAATCTCACCATCGCTGTTTTTATAACGACAAAGTGGCCTAAAACAAGGTTCCTTTTTTGATGGAAGGATTTGTATGGAAAGCCAAGTTGAAGCCAACATTAGATGTTATCCTCATAATAACCGCACGTGTTTTTTTTTACCGCAACAGCGTGGCGCAACACCCTTCATTTGAAGCTGCGGAAAAAGACACTGGCCACATCTCTCACAAAAACTGTTTTTTTTTATCTCAGATAATTATAAGGGAGCAGGAGAATTTATAAATTGTCTACAATAATTAGAATAACTTTTCAAGCATCAAATTGAGAAAATGTCTGATTTTCCAGGTAGACCTATTCCAGGAGACTACTTGAATTTCTGAGCTCCAAATTCAAGTAGGCTCCTTCAAGACCCTTGTATTGTTTAAAAATTCAGGTCTAACATGGAAAACAAAATGTATTTGTCATGTTATTTCATTACCAGATTATATTGTACAGGCTATGTACAGTAATTTGTCATTATATCCAGAATATTGAACATATTCTATTGAACTGGACATTCTTCGCAAACACCTTTTTTTTCAGCACTTGGGCTGTTGTCGCATCACATGCGCTATCACAACAGCTGTTCACCACTTGACTGTCATTCAGAAAATTCCTTTCTGGGCCAGATGATGATGTGTGAAAATATTAAGGCACAGCTGGACACCAAATGAAATCCAACGAGTATTATGCATAATTATCGAAGAACCACGTTAATGACAGTACCGATTTAAGTATTAAGGTGAGCTGACTCTTTCGGTTCGAAGCATTCGATTTTCCAATGCATTTGGATATGTGTAGCGATTAAATCTGTTTTCACCCCATAACATAAGGAAATGTTATGTAGTTACACTGCATTTGTGAGATCTCTATATAAAAAAACGTTCTGAGAGTTAAGATCCAGGATTCTTACAGAGTTCAAGTTCAATGTCTATTTTAACTGATTAATGATTAATATATAACAACAATTTACACTGCCATAAATGCAAGGACAGAAAAGTAATTTTTTATGTTGCAGGATTTTGAACACATTTGTCAAGACACCAACCATAATAAAGCATAAAACATTTCAATGAACTCTTGAATTTGATTGAAAATAGCTATTATCCCTCAGAGGACCATCCTCCTCAGTGAATTTCATAAATAAAAATAGTGAAACATTAATAAAGTTATCCTTTTTAGATAAAACTATACAAAATATGTTTACATGTCACCAAAAAATTAATTCAAACTCACTGTTTGAGGAGGACGGCCTTCAACTTATCAGAATTCTTGCAGCGTGAACTGAGATGTTGTCCACTCAATCAAAGGATCAGAGAATTAATCCAGTACTGAAACCATAAGCTGCAGCTAGCTAGCACTTCAGTGCATAACATGAGGTGAGTAGTTGACTCAAAGAGAGAGAAAGAGAATAGTTAAACAGTTTTGAACAAATTAATTTCTTCAAAAATGATGGAGATGCAAGAGAGAGAGAGAGATTTCCTTGTATTTTTTCACTTTCCCTTACTTAGCTAGTGAATGCAGCTAGCTAGTTTAGCCTACTCAAACACCCGGAGAGGGATGCTACATTATGTTAGCTAGCTGGCTTTGGCTATCCAACACTGGAATTCTTCCAAGTCAAGGTAAGCTAAACTGCTTGCTGACTGTACACTGTACTGCATGATTGTAGAAAGTTTATTAATGCGTTAGTTCTATTAGCTATTTTGACTATAACATTAGCTAACATGACAACGGTGTAGGCTGTGTGTAGAGGTTAGCGGTTATGATATGAAGGTGGCTTGGAAAGTTTTTTTCGCCTGGTCACAGACAGCTGATGTGTTGTGCACTGAAGTCCACAAGCGAAGGGAAAAGTTGAGAGGACAGGGCATACTGTATATATGAGAAGGAATTATACAACGTGCAAAGTGATAATGCTGTTTGTATGTGGCTACTATGAAAGTGAACTGTGTTTGCATGTGATCAGGGGTGTCTTCATGCTACCGATTTTGTTGAAATAGTTTATTAAACAGAAGCAAATGGAACGAAATAGGGATAAACATTCCTGAATTTGTCTAATAGAAACTCTTGTTTGCAACTGTTGGACTAATGATTACACCCTAGATCAGCGAAATGCAGGCAATAGTGTGCAAGGTGGTATTGAATGTGTCACTGTCTGTCACCTTGATTACTCAAATTTATCTCGAACTGTGCACCTACAAAAATGTCATTCATAAGCTAGGTTGTAGCAACCTCATGATGGGAATAGGGAAAATTTGAGTATCATGAAGTAGCCTATACCTATCGATGGTACATTGAGCTGGGTGAATGGAATATGAATGACTGTCAACCAATATGCTGTAATAGAAATAAGGCCATGCTCATAAAAAAAAGAATCGTCCTCCCTCGTCTTAAACGGCACTGACCGCCACTGATCTTAATGTAATGACATGAAGAAAATTGGCAGATTATTATCAATGACTTATCATCAGCTGTAACAAGTTATCCAGTGTAGGAAATACTCACTGGTACCCTAGTTTATAGAAAGACCTAGATGCATTTGCTCGTTGACTGACCATGACCCCACCATGACCCCTCTCGTTTCCCTGTGTCAGGTTCTGTGGGAGATGCTCACCCGGGAGATTCCCTTTAAAGGCTTGGAGGGTTTACAAGTCGCCTGGCTGGTGGTGGAGAAGAGTGAGGTACAGCTGCACTTCCTTTTTCCTCATTATGCAGTCTTCTAGGAACAGATTGACTGTAGATGTACTGTAGCTTCCTCTATCTATGCTAATAGATTTTGTGAAGAGACAGATTCCTGACAGTTTTTCTTAATGAGCCAGTGTATCTTTACAGGAATCATTTCAGTCATCACACACCAGTATAGCTAGTTGGGGGATCGTCATATGGGCCAAAGCCAATTGATCCCAGTCATGCAATATCCGCATTCTCAGAGCGGAGGTGATACGCTTGTTGACGATATGGACATCTCTTGCATGTCTCACTCACCAGGTCTCCAGTCACATAACATTTTTACATTTTACATTTTTAGTCATTTAGCAGACGCTCTTATCCAGAGCGACTTACAGTAGTGAATGCATACATTTCATACATTTCCTAAAAAAAAAAAAAAAATTCGTACTGGTCCCCCGCAAAAGAAGAAGTCATTTAACTAAAGTCAGTGTGTGTGTTTCCGATGCGAATCTACTCGTCAGCTACTCTGAGGAGACAACACAAACATCAGGCTGCTTCCTGTAGTAACATGAGATACTCTGAGGAGACAACACAAACATTACATTTACATTTAAGTCATTTAGCAGACGCTCTTATCCAGAGCGACTTACAAAATGGTGCATTCACCTTATGATATCCAGTGGAACAACCACTTCACAATAGTGCATCTAAATCTTTTAAGGGGGGGGGGGGGGTTAGAAGGATTACTTTATCCTATCCTAGGTATTCCTTAAAGAGTTGGGGTTTCAGGTGTCTCCGGAAGGTGGTGATTGACTCCGCTGTCCTGGCGTCGTGAGGGAGCTTGTTCCACCATTGGGGTGCCAGAGCAGCGAACAGTTTTGACTGGGCTGAGCGGGAACTGTGCTTCCTCAGAGGTAGGGGGGCCAGCAGGCCAGTGGTGGATGAACGCAGTGCCCTTGTTTGGGTGTAGGGCCTGATCAGAGCCTGAAGGTATGGAGGTGCCGTTCCCTTCACAGCTCCGTAGGCAATCACCATGGTCTTGTAGCGGATGCGAGCTTCAACTGGAAGCCAGTGGAGAGAGCGGAGGAGCGGGGTGACGTGAGAGAACTTGGGAAGGTTGAACACCAGACGGGCTGCGGCGTTCTAGATGAGTTGTAGGGGTTTAATGGCACAGGCAGGGAGCCCAGCCAACAGCGAGTTGCAGTAATCCAGACGGGAGATGACAAGTGCCTGGATTAGGACCTGCGTCGCTTCCTGTGTGAGGTAGGGTCGTACTCTGCGAATGTTGTAGAGCATGAACCTACAGGATCGGGTCACCGCCTTGATGTTAGTGGAGAACGACAGGGTGTTGTCCAGGATCACGCCAAGGTTCTTAGCACTCTGGGAGGAGGACACAAGGGAGTTGTCAACCGTGATGGCGAGATCATGGAACGGGCAGTCCTTCCCCGGGAGGAAGAGCAGCTCCGTCTTGCCGAGGTTCAGCTTGAGCTGGTGATCCGTCATCCACACTGATATGTCTGACAGACATGCAGAGATGCGATTCGCCGCCTGGTTATCAGAAGGGGGAAAGGAGAAGATTAATTGTGTGTCGTCTGCATAGCAATGATAGGAGAGACCATGTGAGGATATGACAGAGCCAAGTGACTTGGTGTATAGCGAGAATAGGAGAGGGCCTAGAACAGAGCCCTGGGGGACACCAGTGGTGAGAGCGCATGGTGCGGAGACAGATTCTCGCCACGCCACCTGGTAGGAGCGACCTGTCAGGTAGGACGCAATCCAAGCGTGGGCCGCGCCGGAGATGCCCAACTCGGAGAGGGTGGAGAGGAGGATCTGATGGTTCACAGTATCAAAGGCAGCAGATAGGTCTAGAAGGATGAGAGCAGAGGAGAGAGAGTTAGCTTTAGCAGTGCGGAGAGCCTCCGTGACACAGAGAAGAGCAGTCTCAGTTGAATGCCCAGTCTTGAAACCTGACTGATTAGGATCAAGAAGGTCATTCTGAGAGAGATAGCAGGAGAGCTGGCCAAGGACGGCACGTTCAAGAGTTTGAGAGAAAAGAAAGAAGGGATACTGGTCTGTAGTTGTTGACATCGGAGGGATCGAGTGTAGGTTTTTTCAGAAGGGGTGCAACTCTCGCTCTCTTGAAGACGGAAGGGACGTAGCCAGCGGTCAAGGATGAGTTGATGAGCGAGGTGAGGAAGGGGAGAAGGTCTCCGGAAATGGTCTGGAGAAGAGAGGAGGGGATAGGGTCAAGTGGGCAGGTTGTTGGGCGGCCGGCCGTCACAAGACGCGAGATTTCATCTGGAGAGAGAGGGGAGAAAGCGGTCAAAGCACAGGGTAGGGCAGTGTGAGCAGGACCAGCGGTGTCGTTTGACTTAGCAAACGAGGATCGGATATCGTCAACCTTCTTTTCAAAATGGTTGACGAAGTCATCCGCAGAGAGGGAGGAGGGGGGGGGGAGGGGGAGGAGGATTCAGGAGGGAGGAGAAGGTAGCAAAGAGCTTCCTAGGGTTAGAGGCAGATGCTTGGAATTTAGAGTGGTAGAAAGTGGCTTTAGCAGCAGAGACAGAAGAGGAGAATGTAGAGAGGAGTGAGTGAAAGGATGCCAGGTCCGCAGGGAGGCGAGTTTTCCTCCATTTCCGCTCGGCTGCCCGGAGCCTTGTTCTGTGAGCTCGTAGTGAGTCGTCGAGCCACGGAGCAGGATGACATAAGTCATCCGTATATTTAACCTGCCTCCTGACATGCTCTAAATTCATATTCTGACCTCAGAACTGAAAGCTGAGACTACTGCAATCCTTTTAGTGATTGTGTGTGTGACTGTGTCTGTCTGTTCTAGAGGTTAACCATTCCCAGTAGCTGCCCAGACAGTTTCGCTGAGCTGATGAGGAAGTGCTGGGTGACTGATCACAAGGTACGACGTCCTCACACATACCCACATCGTCACGCACACAGAGATCCTATCAAATTATATGTAATTCTATGCTAACGCACACATACAGTTGAAGTCGGAAATGTACATACACCTTAGCCAAATACATTTCAACTCAGTTTTTCACAATTCCTGATATTTAATCCTAGTAAAAATTCCCTGTCTTAGGTCAGTTAGGATCACCACTTTATTTTAAGAATGTGAAATGTCAGAATAATAGTAGAGAGAATGATTTATTTCAGCTTTTATTTTTTTCATCACATTCCCAGTGGGTCAGAAGTTTACATACAATCAATTAGTATTTGGTAGCATTGCCTTTAAATTGTTTAACTTGGGTCAAATGTTTCGGGTAGCCTTCCACAACCCACAATAAGTTGGGTGAATTTTGGCCCATTCCTCCTGACAGAGCTGGTGTAACTGAGTCAGGTTTGTAGGCCTCCTTGGTCGCATACACTTTTTTTGTAGGATTGAGGTCAGGGCTTTGTGATGGCCACTCCAATACCTTGACTTTGTTGTCCTTAAGCCATTTTTCCACAACTTTGGAAGTATGCTTGGGGTTATTGTCCATTTGGAAGACCCATTTGCGACCAATCTTCAACTTCCTGACTGATGTCTTGAGATGTTGCTTCAATATATCCACATAATTTTCCTTTCTCATGATGCCATCTATTTTGTGAAGTGCACCAGTCCTTCCTGCAGCGAAGCACCCCCACAACATAATGCCACCACCCCCGTTCTTCACAGTTGGGATGGTATTCTTCGGCTTGCAAGGCTCCCCCTTTTTCCTACAAACATAACGATGGTTATTATGGCCAAAAAGTTATATTTTTGTTTCATCAGACCAGAGGACATTTCTCCAAAAAGTACGATCTTTGTCCCCATGTGCAGTTGCAAACCGTAGTCTGGCTTTTTTATGGCGGTTTTGGAGCAGTGACTTCTTTCTTGCTGAGTTGCCTTTTAGGCTATGTCGATATGGGACTCGTTTTACTGTGGATATAGATACTTTTGTATCTGTTTCCTCCAGCATTTTCACAAGGTCCTTGTTCTGTTGTTCTGGGATTGATTTGCACTTTTCGCACCAAAGTACGTTCATCTCTAGGAGACAAAACGTGTCTCCTTCCTGAGCGGTATGATGGCTGCGTGGTCCCATGGTGTTTATACTTGCGTGCTGTTGTTTGTACAGATGAACGTGGTACCTTCAGGCGTTTGGAAATTGCTTCCAAGGATGAACCAGACTTGTGGAGGTCTGCAATTTTTTTTCTGAGGTCTTGGCTGATTTCTTTTGATTTTCCCATGACGTCAAGCAAAGAGGCACTGAGTTTGAAGGTAGGCCTTGAAATACATCCACAGGTACACCTCCAATTGACTCAAATGATGTCAATTAGCCTATCAGAAGCTTCTAAAGCCATGACATCATTTTATGGAATTTTCCAAGCCATTTAAAGGCACAGTGAACTTAGTGTATGTAAACTTCTGACTCTCTGGAATTGTGATACAGTGAATTATAAGTGAAATAATCTGTTTGTAAACAATTGTTGGAAAATTGACTTGTCATGCACAAAGTAGATGTCCTAAATGACTTGCTAAAACTAGAGTTTGTTAACAAGAAATTTGTGGAGTGGTTGAAAAATGAGTTTTAATGACTGCAACCTAAGTGTATGTAAACTTCCGACTTCAACTGTGCATACTCTCACACAGCCACTGTGCACACTCTCACACAGCCACTGTGCACAGTAGACTCAGCACACAAGTCAGTACTACAATGGATAATACTAAAGAGTAATGTTATGTTACATACAGTTACGAGGCCAGTCCAATAGTCTTGAGTAGATAGACATACGACATGTCTGCTTATGAGTATCACACTTTTTTGTTTCGTTTCCACCTAGGAAAGACCAGTGTTCAAAATTATCCTTGCAACCTTGGAGTCCATGTCCAATGACAGCAAGCTTCCCGAGCAGTGCAACTCTTTCCTACACAACAAGGCAGAATGGAGGTACTGAGATCATACTGTACGACTGCAATCCTCTCCATCTCTCCTAGACCAACACCGCTAGATTCTAATGATATGCCAGAACTGTTTCAAATCAATAGGCCCATCTATGCGCAAGTGCTGCTTTTGTGGGCCACTAAATGTCTGAAGGGATTTTTGGGAGTGTGCATACAGATCTTTTATAATTGCACTGATAACATAAAGGCATCAAATATCTAAAGAATCCCCCATCTGGATCTCCTTCCTCTCTATACCCGTAAGGTCTAAAAAATAATCAACATCTTTTTCAAGTCCAAGTGTTTAATTGGCCTGTATGAGCAGCTGGAGGATTAGTGATGTTCAGCACAGCCTTGGTGTCAGCTGCTACTGCTCTCTCTTTGGGCTTTTCTACGCTCACAACTCTTCATAGAGACGTGTCCAAGCAGGCATCTGCGAGTGAGCAGCTCGGTAGTGAGAGCCGATCAAGAACACGTGCGTTAGAGTGAGGGAAATGTTGCACACCGAGTACAGTCGTGGTAGCTAGCTAGTAAGAAACGGGAGAAGAGTGGAGTGGTGCGGCCTGAGCTCCTCTTGCGACAGAGGCAAACAGGTTGCAGGACCGGTGTGTTATAGTTTCTCAGGGTGGCAGGTAGCCTAGCAGTTAGAGCGTTGGGCCAGAACCGAAAGGTCACTTGTTCGAATCCCAGAGCCGAGAAGATAAAAAAAATCTGTCGACGTGCCCTTGAGCAAGGCACTTAACCCTAATTGCTCCAGTGTTGCCATTGGTATTGGTTGACCCTGGCCGTGACCCCACTCTTCCAATTCACACATGTGTACAATACAAACTTGCACATATATAAGCACCCAACAAATTATTATTATTATAATAAGAAAGTGTCCCACTGATGAAGGCTCAATGGTATTGTCAATTCTGACACTTGAAAAAAAGTAAAACTAGGCGTAGGTCTCCTGTATTTGCATCACAGGAGGTTGGTGGCACCTTAATTGGAGAGAACGGGCTCGTGGTAATGACTGGAGCGGAATGGAATGGTATCAAATACATCAAACACATGGTTTCCAGGTGTTTGATGCCATTCCATTTGCTCTATTCTGGCCATTATTATGAGCCGTTCTCCCCTCAGTAGCCTCCGCTGACAAAGGGCTCCTGGTGTTGGCTATATTAAATCTGGCCTCATGCTATGTTTCTTCTCTCTTATCAGACTGTTAGTCCAGTGAACAGTGGCTGTCTGTCTCATTAGCTATCAATGCACTCATTTGTGTAATAGTGTCAGTTAGAAGCTGCTCACTGCTCTGTAACGATGGCTCAGAGGGCTCTTGTTGCAGTCTATATTAAGGCAGTTTGCACATGGTCCAGTAGAGCATAAAGAGACTCCTCTTTTCGCTGTTTCTCTGGCACCTGTCTAGATCAGGGAGGAGGGGCAGGGAGGGGGAGTGAGTTGGGGAGGGAAAGAAAAGGGGTAGTTAGAGTGCTGGGGGAGGAAATGTGAGAGGTATTAGAAAAAGTGTATATGAGCAGGGTAGGACTAGAAATACCGAGAGTGTTTGTCAGGAAAGCTACAAGCAAGAGAATCAATTAGGAGGGAAGTTTCAAGTATTAGTGGAAAGTCTTTGAGGGGATGGGAGGGGGAGTGGGAGGATGCAGGAACAGGGCAGGAGTTCCTGTCTGTGTCACATGCCTGTTTATAAATAGTTACTTTGGGAGCTGATTGTCTTGGCCTCTGACTCAGCATGGCTACCCATGGTGCACCACACAGCCCCACCTGCTGGGCAAAGCAGACCCGACCACTCAGTGGGTGAACCGCATTAGCAAACACACTGGAAGGTAAGTGTTCCTCTACTGTCTGTGGCCTTAGAGCTGTCACTAAAAGGGTACAATCCAAACTTGAGAAACACATGCAGAACTTTGAACTTTTGTGTATATTGCATGGATGTCAGGGAGAGATATGAGTTGGAATCTGAGTTAAGCACAAGTACCTCAAATCAACAGTTTAACACCAGTATTATAAGTGTTGTATGTGATGAGGTGGATGATGTTGGTTACTAAACACATCAGGGGTGTCATACCCTAGCTCAAGACCAAAAATATAAAGTAGGCAACAACAACAAAAAAGTAGACTAAAATCCCGATTAAAACGCAATGGCTGTTTAGCGTATTGGGTGGCTGGAGGGCTTTAGAACCATGCAGAACATCACTCGGAGAGCAGCTGCCAGCCTGCAGGCTTTTCTCTCACTTTTAGAAAGCAGAGAGTGTGAGTTATCTTTGCCTGTCAGCCGTTTAGGCAGTGCGATGATTGGTTTGAATTTAATGTCGGCATTTGAACTCGTGCTTCTAAACCTTGCTGTAATCTGATAACCAGGGATTATTTGAATTGGGAATTGAGAATTGAGGGAGCCCTCCTTTTTGGTGATCATCCGCAACCAAAACCTATACTGAACAAAAATATAAATGCAACATGCAACAATTTCAAAGATTTTACTGAGTTACAGTTCATATAACGAAATCAGTCAATTTAAATAAATTCATTAGGCCCTAATCTATGGATTCCACATGACTGGAAATACAGATATGCATCGGTTTGTCACAGATACCTTTTAAAAAAAGTATGGGAGACATCTGTGGCATTGTGTTGTGTGACAAAACTGCACATTTTAGAGTGGCCTTTTATTGTCCCCAGCACAAGATGCACCTGTGTAATGATCATGCTGTTTAATCAGCTTCTTGAAATGCCAAACCTGTCAGGTGGATGGATTATCTTGGCAAAGGAGAAATGCTCACTAACATGGATGTAAACAAATTTCTGCATAAAATGTTATAGAAATAAGCTTTTTGTGCGTATGCAACATTTCTGGGATCCTTTATTTCAGCTCATGAAACATGGGACCAACACTTTACACGTTGTGTTTTATATTTTCGTTCAGTGTATATTATTGATATTAAAATATAGGTAGTGATAGCTCTAGGCCTAATTGATATTTTCATTCATTTGCCCAGTAGGCTAGTGCAATTTTGCTTTCATGTATGAAAATACATGAAAATAGATACAATTGAACAACTTGCTATTTAGAGCATTTGCCCAAAATACATGTCCTGTTTTTGCCTTCGAAGACAATAACAATTATAGGCAACAACAAATGTGCATTTTTAGGAAGTGACAGAATGCTAATATTCAGATAATGCAAATCATGAAAGATTACTTAGGCCTACTTCATCACCATCATCTTCAGCCTGCATCCATAATCCCTACCTGTCTCTGATATAATGCATTTCCACCTCTCAAGTCTAGTTTGTCCATCTTCCTGAATTAAAATGAGATATTCTAACAGATCAATCTTGCTTGCAAAACGTCATTAAATATTGCTAAGTTAATTAGCTATAGTCAGTGCTTGACTTGGGCAGGAGCTGAGTACCAGCACCTATGTTTCTACTGCTAGAGGTCCTACACGTCTTATAGAATATTAGCGCAAAAATATTGTGGAGCTCCTATACAGTTCCGGCACCTATTTCAGTCCACGTCAAGTACTGGCTATAGTGTAGCTGTAGGGCTGTTTTTTTGTTGACAGAATGAGCAGTCAGATATCGCAACTGCTTTGTTAGCAACACAATGATATCAGGAGACAAAAATGGCCCGGGGAAACTTTTTCGCAGGCCGCCCCCTCGAGGCCGCCCCCTCGTTGGCTTCTATGTTGCTGTATTAATATTTCGGAGCCGCCTTGTTGACACAAAACGTTTTCAAAATTCTCTGAGCAGCCTTGTTGATACAATGCTTCAATAGTCACATAATATTTCCCTTCCCTGGCGAATAATGCAGACAGGCAAATGCAAAAACTAGCTTGGGCGCACACATTACGAGGCAATCAGAAGAAAATGTGACTACACGAAACGCATAGATTTGACACGGTGACATGTAAAGGGGCCTTAGCTGTAGATTTTCCTTTTGTATTTTGTCATTCTTTGAACGAGTTTGTTTGTCTTCATGCGTCCTTGTCGATTGTAAGTCATTTGATGAAGACCTATGCCTTTAATTTCAATGCGTGTGTAGGATTTATCTGGCATAGTTTGCATCCGCGATCAGCTGTTTTATGCACTAGTTACTTTCACGTTGATGTCTGCATTTGAAGTCGGCCTGGTTGTGACTTGATAGCGTGTATTATGCATCTATTATATGTTGCACTGTATGCGCCGTTCCACAAGTAAATTTGTCAATTAATGATGAGTTGAGTAGTGGTTGACATTGTACACGCCGTTCCACAAACCTTTAAACCTAATATTGCGGATAATAATTAATTGCTGGGGTCATTTTGTTTTTGCTGTTCTCCAAATAGCATTTGACAGATTTTTAAATTCTGTAGAAATGCAGCAAATGAGCTTCAACTTCGCACACCCCACCTCACTTTTCCATACCCTAGGTTTAACTAAACTGACGCCACTTGAAACGCATCCCTATGTTGTCTGTGCTGTAGCTGTGAGATCGAGGCCACACTCGAGAGACTGAAGAAGTTGGAGAGGGATCTGAGCACCAAAGAGCAGGAACTGAAGGAGAGAGAACGTCGCCTGAAGATGTGGGAGCGCAAGCTCATCGAGCAGTCCAACACCCCGGTAAGTTCCTCAGGAGCCCACTGCACCCCACACCACCCACACCCTCAGCACAACCCCCACACACTGTCTAGTCCCTGAACATGAACAGCGCCCCAGCTTAGCATCACCTTCACTGTGTTGGTCCATGTGTTCTTGTCCACATTGTCACAAGGGGAAGCAAAGAGACCGAGGTCTGTCTGGAATGAAGGGAAAATATAAAAACAAGGCTCTGGCTAGGCTTACTGAGTCTCACCTATGGGCTGTTGTGTTGAGTAGAGGTATTAGCTCATCGTGCTACTCTGTGTGGGACCATGTCACTGAGCTCCCATTGGCCATCAGTTATAATTAGAGGTCAGTGTGATTGTAACGTTGGTAATGCCAATGTTGTCACGCTGATATAGGAGTCTTCGCAGCTTGTGTGTATTTGCCTATACTAGCCTTTCTATGTGAAGCTTTCAAAGGGACACCCCACTAGGCCTTGGCCTCCTGTTTCTGTTATTGCTTTGGCATGCAACACATTTAACCTAAACATTACCTTTCTTGTTGGATGTATTGGTTGGATTTGTTTTCCGCACTTCCACATTGTAGCACTAATGCTTTGTTTTGTCCATTGTATAATTGCATTCTACAGCCATGCATTGGGAATGTCTTACAGTGCTTTGCCTTGGTATCAATTTGACATTAGTTTAAATTGATGCATGCGCTGATATATTGGGTAAGAATCAGTACGGTCATCCTGAGAGATGTTACCATGGTAGCTTTCTCCCTTTCTCCTACCTTAATCTGTCCTGTAGACTCCAATCGTTTCAGTCCAACCTTCTCTGGTAATCCAATTTACTCTATCTCTCAACTCTACTCTTCTAGTGTTTGACAGTCCCCTTTTTATAATGGGTATAAAAACAAATCACATTTAATCATTGGTCTTGGTGTACAGTGTGTGTGGTCTAAGACTGATTTCCTTCCCTCCTTTTCTTTCCCGTCCTCTTTTCCTCCCTCTTCTTCCCTTCCTATCCTCTCTCCCCCATCTTTCCCTCTCTGCTGTTCCTACCCGTGGCGGCTCAGATTAGCATTGAGTCGTTCTATGAGTCTAAGACGGAGGAGTCGAACAGTTCGGAGACGACGTGTCAGATCACATCCTCAAGTAACGGGGAGGTGGAGGGGATGAGTCTGCAGGCCATGATGAAGGTCTTTGGGGACATGTTTGCCTTGGACATGGGGGGCCCCGTCCTGCACTCTGGCATGCAGGTCAACATGCAGGCCAAGCAGAACTCTTCCAAGTCCAGCAGTGTCAGAGAGGGCCGCAAAATCAACATGGCCTTGGGGATTTCAGACGACAGTGATTAGAGCAACCCGATTGGTAGCATCCGTAACATCTGTCAATCAATCACTTTGGCCTGTGTCTAAACTGTGGTCTCGCAGCAAGCTCCCATGCATATTCCTTTTCACATGGCTGGTGTTATGGACGCTGTCTTCGTACATTAGATCATTCATTACTAATAGCTTTTTATTCCTTGACTGTTTTTTGTTGTTGTTGGAACAATCCATTTTCTTTTGAAAAACAATAAAGCATATCCAAAGATACAATACTTGTTGTAGCACAGAGATGTTCTTCTCGCCGTATGAACACAATGTATTGGAAACCTTCCTTCTACATGGCTCACATGGATGTCATTAATGCCTAATGTACTGGATGTATAGTGCCGTGCTGTAAAGAGAGAGTCATGTGAGCAACTTGCATTGAGGAGTCAAAGCTTTTATGACATTTTGCTGACATTAAGATTGGCCAATTTGTTCTGAATGTGGTGGAGTGCAGTTGCTCTGATTGAGTCTCTCACCAGGACGAGAAAGTACATGTCGTGTCCCTCAGCTGACCCTGAAAAGGTTCCCTGATAGCCATGTTAAACTACAGACTTCCTATGCCCTTTTTCTGTATATACAGTGTTTGGAATATTTGGATTTCAGGCCCGCATACCATGGCTTATTGGTGTAAAGTGCACTACAGGTGTTTGTCGTCTCGCTTCGTGTGCTGGTTGACAGCTGCATGTTATAGATGCATATAATCAGGATGTTTGTGGGGAGTACCATAGACCTTAGACTACAACACCTTGACAGGGGTAAGTTCTCATAGACAAAAGGCAACTATTAAGTACCTTTATTCCACTAACTCTGTTATTCAGTGGTAGGTTGGCCTTTCATTCAATGATTTAGGAAGTAATAACAGTATTTCTTTGGAGAGATGATATGAAATACTCTTTAGATGGCTACTCTAAGCTAATGATTATCTATCAGCTAAACATGTTTGCATCTGCACCAACAGTTTTGACTACAGACCAAAGTGTGTTTAACGACCCCCAAAGTGAGCCTATTGAAGCTCACCTAACAACTGCCATCACCAAATGCCCTGTAAATTCTGCTATTTATGGTCATATGGGACCTCATCTCTTCTAAACATATCCAATATGGAGGATATTTCTGTCTGACTCTGGTCCTGCAGGTTTCACCTATTTCTACTGTTTTTGTATTCTGTTGTGTAGTTATTAAACCTAGTCACGCCGAAGCCCATCCATTGACATAGACAATAACCAACCGATACACTTCCTGATGTGAAAGTCAACCACTTTGTAAGGTATTTAAGACATCCAATACCCAGAGTTGCGATATGATCGATGCAAACTTCAGCACCTTGGATTAGTCCAATTCCTTGGATTATTCCGATAGTGTCTCTTTAATGGTGTACCATAACTCTATTAGACCGACTGCTTTTTGATATGAACATATTTTGCTGCAACCTCTACTGTTCCTTGTTTTTCAATAAACATTTTCTCATTAAACTTCCTGCTTTGGTTCTTTACTCTCCCTGTTTTCTTACATTTCCTTCTTCTTCGGTGAGGTTTAACGGCGGTTGGCATCCAATAAATGTTGCATTACCGCCACCAACTAGACTGGAGTATAACTCCCTTATACTTTGCTTGGAAAAAGTCAAATACATTTAAAATACCCTACCATCTAACCCTACACTCATTAAAAACCAACCACCCTACTCCACTATTTAAACTTTTCTAGTCCTACCTCAGGCCAACAGCCTGAAAGGACGGTACACCACCGCTCAACAAATCCTTTAACCCGGTAACTCTTACTCTTACTGAAGCTTATATCATATTTTGGCCTATCCCTCTGTACTGATACAGATCTACTACTCACACGAATCCTCTCAGGATCCCTCCCCCTTGACCCATCTTCCTCAACTTTCTTCACTGCCTCAGCATACGACACCCTCTGCTCTACTCTGACCCTGGTAACCTCAATCTGCCTGTCTTGCACCGGACATTTCTGATATCCCCAGCCCCATAAGCACCCCTACAATCAACACTTCTTTCCCCAATGCTACACATTCCTTTGTCTCATGCCCTTCTGCACACTTCTCACACCTAGGACACTCCCTCCTACACACTGCTGCCACATGCCCATAAGCTTGACACCTGTAACAACATAAGCTTTTACGAGAACTGAAATATCCTAACATCACTTTGTCGGGCAGAGACTCAACATCAAAACTCTAAAGAACAGCCAATGGCTCTTTTGTTTCACCACTCACGCCACCCTGTCCGCGTCACACCAAACAACGAGCATCACAAACACCGGGAATCTTCCCCTTCAGTTGGTCAACCTTCACATTTACCGCTACCCCAGTAATCACTCCTTTCAATGGCGCCCTTTTCTTGAGAGCAATTCTAGTCACATCTCTTGTCCCCATTTGTTTGGTGCGAAGCCCTTGCTCCCTCTGACCAGCAGAAACACAAACAATTATCACAAGACCACTTTGGGTTACCTTCACCGATTCCACAGCACCCAACTCTTTTTTTTTTCACACACTGAAACCACTAATGGATCAGCCAAAAGGCAGGGGTCCACTTCCTCCAAAAATGTCACTCCTACAGTCACAGACTCGTCTTTATCCTGACCATCAGGGCAAGCCTCAGGCTCCCAGGACTTCACCACACCTGCCACCTCCGATAATTCGCACTCACTCACTTCCATTTCTCCTCCTGTCTTCAATCTGGCGTAGGTCTCACACTGCTTACACTTTCTGCCATTCTTCGAAAAAACCATCTCCCTTTTTTCCAAAATGTTTACCCGACTCAAGCTCACCCTCTTCCTCCGTCTCTCTCTTCGACCTCCTCTGCCTCTCTTTTTCCCTCCATTCCTCCTCCGTTGATGTATATGTCTCGTTATGGTAATATTGTACTTCTCCTAACATTCATCTCATTCTTGCTCTCTTAAGGGACGCCATTCTCCCACTCTATCATCCTCAACCTTTTTGTCTTCTCACATTTTCCTCTTGGTTTTCCCCGGTTTTTTTTTAACCTTGTATCTAACAACTAATTCATTAACGTTACAATAACGTCACAACAAAGGTTTGTTAGCCACAAAATTCCAAATGTGGCCAAGAAAATAAGATACACATTTTGTGCTGGGAGAAAATGAACAAAATGTGACTGGTGTTAGAAATATAACTTCAGATGAGGTCTGGAATAACTATGTTTTAACATGTAAGACCTGAAATCAGTCATATTACATTAATTGATTTGCATTAGACCCATGTTCACTGTAGTCTTCAAGGCTTAAAAAAAAAATATTGTCAATGGTGGGATTTCTATCATTAGCTAACTGGGCACCACTCATACTTGGCGCAGAACATCAATTTGAATTGTATATGTTACACTTACAGACAATGCCTGCTTAATTGCCCCTGCGGGGATTGACAAAGTCGTGTTGAATTTGTGGTGTAGCCACTAGCCAACAGGTTTCCAATGCTTGTCCGCCTCTATAGTGTAATCAACTTACTACAGTATACTCCCATTCCACATGGGGGCAGAGTTGTGTGAACTACTGAACTCCTCTTCCCTGCCAAAGGAATCCCAAAGGCTGAGCAATTTCTACTGATGCCCCCCCCCCCCCCCCATCCTTCCCCTCCTGTCATCAATTAAGATCTGTTTCCGTTTGTCAACAGTATGCTTAGGATTTTATTAAACGATTTGAAGTCATTTGTGAAATACAATATGGCTCCTGTAATCGCGATATTATGTCACTTTAATTAGGCAAAATCTGTCATGGAAGTGTGGCAGTAGGGGTGGTGGTGTTTTTTTATGTGATTACTTCCGAACCATACCACTGGAGTAGACGAAAAATGCAGCTGGGGGTGAGCGACTTTAGAAGGAGGCTGCAAAGAAGTGTATCGCGCTAATTCTAAAACGGCCCTCTTTGAATGCGATCTGTTGAGATTGCCATTCATCTCAGGCTCTGGGCTGTTATACGATTCCGTGGGAAGCAAATAGAGAATGCTCTGATTAGTCATTAATTTAGTCATCTTCCCGTCAATTCTCCCGGTGCATCGTTTCTGCCACCACATAGCAGCCTCATGATCATAATGATAAAATGTGTATTTTGTCTGGCTATTTTCTGCCTGTTTAAACTTAATGAACAGTAAATGATTTATCATTAAAATGCATCATGAAAGACCAGTCAGATGGGCATTGGACACATTTTAGTTTGATATAGACATTAAGGACCCAGTAATCTTGATTGCAGAACAATAGCTGCAAAAACCATTGCTATAAGACATGGTAAACGTGTCTTGGAATGAAGTTTAATTTATTTTTAATTTCACCTTTATTTAACCAGGTAGGCTAGTTGAGAACAAGTTCTCATTTGCAACTGCGACCTGGCCAAGATAAAGCATAGCAATTCGACACATACGACAACAGAGTTACACATGGAATAAACAAAACATATAGTCAATAATACAGTAGAACAAAATAAAACAAAAAGTCTATATACAGTGAGTGCAAATGAGGTAAGTTAAGGCAATAAATAGGCCATGGTGGCGAAGTAATTACAATATAGCAATTAAACACTGGAATGGTAGATGTGCAGAAGATGAATGTGCAATTAGAGATACTGGGGTGCAAAGGAGCAGGATAAATAAATACAGTATGGGGATGACGTAGGTAGATAGATGGGCTCTTTACAGATGGGCTATGTACTGGTGCAGTTATCAGCTGCTCTGACAGTTGGTGCTTAAAGCTAGTGATGGAGATATGAGTCTCCAGCTTCAGATATTTTTGCAGTTCGTTCCAGTCATTGGCAGCAGAGAACTGGAAGGAAAGGCGGCCAAAGGAGGAATTGGCTTTGGGGGTGACCAGTGAGATATACCTGCTGGAGCGCATGCTACGAGTGGGTGCTGCTATGGTGACCAGTGAGCTGAGATAAGGCGGGGCTTTACCTAGCAGAGACTTGTAGATAACCTGTAGCCAGTGGGTTTGGCGACGAGTATGAAGCGAGGGCCAACCAACGAGAGCGTACAGGTCGCAATGGTGGGTAGTGTATGGGGCTTTGGTGACAAAACGGATGGCACTGTGATAGACTGCATCCAGTTTGTTGAGTAGAGTGTTGGAGGCTATTTTATAGATGACATCACCGAAGTCGAGGATCGGTAGGATGGTCAGTTTTACGAGGGTGTGTTTGGCAGCATGAGTGAAGGATGCTTTGTTGCGATATAGGAAGCTAATTCTAGATTGAATGTTGGATTGGAGATGCTTAATGTGAGTCTGGAAGGAGAGTTTACAGTCTAACCAGACACCCAGGTATTTGTAGTTGTCCACGTATTCTAAGTCAGAGCCGTCCAGATTAGTGATGCTGGACAGGCGGGCAGTGATCGATTGAATAGCATGCATTTCGTTTTACCTGCTTTTAAGAGCAGTTGGAGGCCACGGAAGGAGAGTTGTATGGCATTGAAGCTCGTCTGGAGGTTAGTTAACACAGTGTCCAAAGAGGGGCCAGAAGTATACAGAATGGTGTCGTCTGTGTAGAGGTGGATCAGAGAATCACCAGCAGCAAGAGCAACATCATTGATGTATACAGAGAGTCGACCCGAGAATTGAACCCTGTGGCACACCCATAGAGACTGCCAGAGGTCCGGACAACAGGCCCTCCGATTTGACACACTGAACTCTATCAGAGAAGTAGTTGGTAAACCAGGCGAGGCAATCATTGGAGAAACCAAGGCTGTCGAGTCTGCCAATAAGAATGTGGTGATTGACAGAGTCGAAAGCCCTGGCCAGGTCGATGAATACGGCTGCACAGTAATGTCTCTTATCGATGGCGGTTATGATGTTGTTTAGGACCTTGAGCGTGGCTGAAGTAAGCCTATATGTAATGTATACTGTATGTAATGCACTGATGTTCATAATTATTTACTTACACACATGAATGCTAAATGCAAAATCTGTGTTAAGAGTCCAAACATAAAGAATAGGCAGCATTTCTTTCTTTGAGCTGTGCCCATTTGGATTACGTGACCATTAAAGCAGTATTCCCTACTACTAATTCAGTTCTGTCTTTTTCACGCAGCTCCTTCCCAACCTTCATATTCATTCCTGGACAGAGGAACATGTGGTCAGTATCAACACAATCAATCGATTACTTATTTTGTTTAATTAACCATTAATAACCATTATGCCTCCATTGATTATGAATAATAATGCTTTTCCAATTCCATCCCCACAGTACTTTTGGATGCAGCAGATATTTGGGGCTGGTATGTTCAAAGTCACCATATAGATTTCTTATACTGTAGTTATGTTCAAATGAATAAACCCATCATTTTGGTGTGTGTGTGTTTTAATTTGCATTTTTGTTTTCCATGTTCTCAGAAGAGGGGGCATATGGCATGCAGCTGTATGGTGACCTGTTTAAGGAAAACCACATCACTGGCAAGAGGCTGCTGCTGCTCACGGAAACAGACATGCGAGACCTGGGGGTCAGGTCCAAAGGTCACATCATGCACCTCAAGGTACCATATTACTTTTGAAACTAGCATGAAATAGCCAGCCATTTCACAATGTGTCCATATGGTATAATTATTAAAATTATATGTATAACATGCTTTCTCCAACAGAGTGAAATTGAGAAGCTAACCAATGACTACATTGGGCTCTTCCACTTCCCTCCACTAATGAAGGTACTGTATGTCCTTTATCTTTAATGTTATGAAATGGTTGGCATTGTTTACTGTTACAATATGTTCAGTCTGGAAATCTCTGTTCCACAGGATGAGTGGGTAGAGGAGGAGGAGGAGGAGGAGAGGAGGAAGATCGTTAATCTGGAGCTGGTGTTTGGGCACCACTGGAAAGCTGGAACAGGTCACTCAGTAGGTTTTCAATGGACACTGAAAATATTCTATGACAAATAACCAAGATGTCTTGGTACTTTTTTTGTTGATATTTTGTCCCTGCATTTTCAAATGTATCTGTAAAATAATTTAGTCTCAGTTTGGTTCAAATGCATATAGTAATAGCTAACTTGTTGTCAGATAAGATTGAAACTGGTATATCAAGATGGAAATGCTCATCTTCAAGATGCTGTTTCTCTAGGTAAAGATGCCCATATGTTCCCCATCAAACTCAAGCAAACACTGACCACTGTTTCACTGAGCTTGCTTTGCCTTCAAGACATATCCTTACAAGAGAAACAGATGAATAAATATTTCATATAAAGCCATGCATCCCATCCACCCCCACTTGCTCAACGTCCTTTGTTAGGGTCTCAAACGCTGGAGAGAGGCTGCTTCTCCACTTGCTTTTTGAATTTCATAAAAAAATAGCCCATTTAGCCAGAAGTCATTTTCTTTTTAAAAGGCAAATGTTATTTAATCTTTCAGCTGTTCATTGTCCCATCATAAATAGTCCCCTTTCAGTGAGTTCGGCGGGGCTGAAACGAGCCTGCTAATTGCCTCCCATTTCTTCTGACATGTGGTGCTTTAGTGGGTAGAAAACACAGCAGGGAGAAGGAAACAGGAGGCTGAGAAAATGAGAGCTAATTATTTTCCCCTGCCTGGTGTCAGGTTCTGTGTCAGCCTTGTTTTTACAAACTGGAAGGTTTTTTTGCACTAAATAAAACAAACCCGCACTGCTTTTTTCCCCGCCTCTCTTTGCTGGCGGTGTCATGGTAGCAGCTGCACTTCTCAAAGACAAAATGAGGGCCTGCGATTGTGCGGCCACCATCTGACAACCACTGAGGGTCCCCTACTAATGAGGATATCACCGCGCAGCCAAGAGAAAGGTGCTGAATTATGTATGAGTTGTCATTAGAGCAGACGCACTCCGGTCTTGGGCATCATTATCAGACATTGTTTCTGCTGGAGTGATTAGACCAACGTGGACCTGGGGGCCCTGGTGCGACTGGCCAGGGCCGACATAGGGCCGCTGCCTGGTGTGTCTCGGAGCCAGAGCCTTCCTCACACTTGCTCCCCCTTTGAGCCCCGGCCAGTCCCTGGGGACGGTGCAGGAGTGGGCTGAGGCTCCTCAGACGAGTGTGTTAGTGGCACTTCTTTGATGTCTTCTTCTGTGATCCTCCACACAATAGATTGGTCCACACCGTGAACCCTGTGTGGTTAAGCAGTGACCTGTGGCTTCGTGGCTGGCTTTTGGGGATGGCAAAATCATTACTGCTTTGTCAGCATGCAATATTCAGAAGGAGTATGGCGTTGGGGTTTGCTCAGATTTGTATTTCCTAGTGAGGATTTGATCCCTATGTCCATTGAGCAGAAAATATTGAAATACTGAGTTTATTTTCAGCTAACTGGAATAACATTAGCATTACACTCTATATTTTTTCACAAAAAATAGCACCATGTATCAAGATTCTGCAAACCATATCCACTGCAGGAAATAGTACTAGGTATTCACCATAGCAACTTATGTTTACCCCTGAAGCAAAATAAATGTCTTTGCAAGCATAGGTTGTTAATATTCTCATTATTATTATTCATGTTTGACCACTTGATATGTCATCCTTCATGCTATGATAATTCAAGAGACATGCTATCCTCTGTGATTCTGAGAGCACATCAAAAAAAGTGTGTGGGAAAGCACTCAATCTTCAAACATTTGTCTTAATTGAACGCAACTCACACTGTATACTAGGTGAAAGCAGAATTCAAATCTAAAAGTACAACATAACTTGTGCTGCTGTCAAATTTGATCAGAATTTCATATACATTCACATTACAGAAATGTTCAATTCTAAGGAACTACCTCTAGGCTGTGCTGTTGGTTTAGGAAAAAATGAAGTTAGGTTCTCAACTGACAGCAGTTGTATTTTATGTTTTTTTTTGCGGAAAGCAACATAGTTTGGAGCCAGCCAGGGATAAATAAATATACTGTAAGACCTACAATCTCTCTCTTTTAGGACTGCAAATGGAAAATGTACATGGAACTTGACGGAGATGAAGTTGCAATAACGTACATCAAGGATGTGACCTTTGATGCCAACAGACAAGATGTGGATGTCCTGAAGATGACCAAGGTGTGATCATAAGCATTACGCCATGCCATGTGCTGAAAGGGCATCCGGACTTAAAATCAACAGTCACTTGTCCTTTACATTTCTTTGTTGATGGGTTTTTATGACCATTGAAGGAGCGTACCCTTTTGCTAAATGTTATGACATTTAAAATCCCTCATTGTATTTCCAGATAAATGTAATTATTCCTTGAATTGATGTCATTGCAGTGTTGAAGATGCACAGTGCTAGCTAACTTATGCATGATGATTAATTACCATTTATCAAACTATTTCCTTGCAGCCCCCATTTGTGATGGACAAATGGGTAGTTGGACTACGGGACAATCAGGTTGTTGACTGCATTGTTAATTATGAGGTTAGTCATTCAAAACATATCCTATAGGGAGACAGTCCTACAATGACCTAACCATTGCACTACATAGGCCTACACTACACCACCTTTAGGCTAGTCATTACCAATAATACAATTCTACAGTAAAATGTAGGTTCACAGTGTACTGTATGGTACGTCTTAAAAAATGAAATGCATTGTGAATTTAATTTGACGTGTAAATGTGATCTGATGTTTAAAATCGCCTACAGTGATTGTTGTGTCCCTACACTTGCCACTAGAATGATGTGAGATCACCAAGGTCTACGAGATATAGCCATGCAGTGATGTGGAACCCCATCGGTGGACGAGATGAGATCAAGACTGTGGAGCTGCTGATAGAAACAACCCAGTTGAACATAGAAGGGAACCCCAGAAGCAGATCAGATTCAAAAGGTCAACTTTCCTTTCTATGGTGCTTTGGATGCAGATTTCATTGCATCCAAAGCGTGGCCCATTTTTAAAGCTGCCTTAAATACAGAATGAACAAATGTTCCAGTGGATGTTCTTTCTTGTTCCAGATGTGGATCCCAGATGGATGTACAACCTGAGACAGAGGCAGCTGAAGAACCAGTCAGCAGCAGAGCAGCATGGTGCCCGGACCCCCACCGGTGGCTCAGAGACCTGCACCCTGTCTCAGTTCCTGTCTGCGTATGGAGACCAAGCCTCTTCCTACGCTGCAGCAGTGCGGAGGTCTCCCAACCGCAGCTCCCTCTCTCCCTGGTGCTCCCGCAGCTCATCCCCCACCACCGGCCTGTCCACCATGCTCTCCCCCCTCTACCTGGGGTCAAAGGGCAGCAGCCCCTCCAGCACCACCTCAGAGAGCGCATTGGAGCGTGAACGCCCGCTCAGTGCTGGGGCAGTGCAAGGTTACCGCAGGCACAGCAGCTACTTTAAAAACTCATTGACAGGGGGCCACAACAGAGGTGCATGGTCCAATACAAGGGGCAACTTCACACAGAATAAGTCTAGCAGAACCTCACAGCAAACAGGGAGGCCTCGGTCCCATAGTTACAGTGTAGTAGCTCAGAACCGCCCCAGGGTGATACCGGGAATATCACCAGCGGTGGAAAACCCCAGTACAGAGCAAGAGGGGGCTAAAGTCAGTGAGGGGGGATGGATCAAAGTGGAGCGCCAGAAAAGGTTACCGCGACAGGACAATAAACAGGTCAGAGGAAGACCGAGGAGAGGGAGTAGAGGTGGCTGTAGTGGTCGAAGCTGAGGATCATTCGCTGTTTGAAACTGTTTACATGTCTGAATAGACTGGACAGCAGGTTTACTTTGAACATTATCCTTCGCACTACTTCAAAAATATACATTTTTAAACGTTCTCTCTTGAGGGATCTTTTTAGGAGGCATTTGAGCTAGGGAGAATTGTGATTTAGGGAATGCACACAATTCAGTCTTAGGGCTGAATTCTGAATTGTACTGTGTGCACTCAAATATCTTTTCTGTTTAACATGTAAGGCTACATATCATTTGTAGTTGTATATGTGAACTGTTTTATATAAGGCTATTGTAAATTGTATTGACTACATTGTTGTAATATTTCTATTTATGAGAGATAATTGTGCCTTTTATTACAATATAGAAAAGTTAATGTACGTATTGATGCTTAAAAATAGATGTTTTATATAGGTTTTAACTATATGTAGAGTAAAAAAAAAAAGAAAGATAAACATACATGAAGACAATACGATTCTCTCATTATCCAAGGACGCGGGAGTTTTTCTATAAACCCGCCCCTTTATGCACAGTTCTACGCTATGATTTCGCGCCAGGTCGTAGTACTTGAAAGGTAACAAGTTGGTGGATCAGTATATGACAGAATATTTTCAAATATTTGTAAAACAAAATATGTTTCTCACAGCAGTATTTAAAAAAAGATATGTTTTCTAATTTGTTGTGTCGCAGATTTGTGTGTTCCATTTTCATTTTAGCTCGTATTTAAAAAAAAAAGTTTATATACCTTTTAGGACACTTTCCTGGCGCGGGAAGTTTCTCAGTCCCATCTGCAAGTCTTTCTCTGCATTCATTAAAGGACTGCAGAAACGTCTACACGAGTTTTGGTTGACTTTCTTTGCAGAAAACTTTCAAGAAAACAAAATGACTCCATCTCGCTCTAAGGTAAGGAATGTATAATTACATATTTATTTGAATAACTATATCAAAAAGTTACAGGGTACTTCTAGATAGCTGCAGAGAATGATAGCTACCTACAAATCTGCTGTGGTAAACTTGTGGCTAGCTAACGTCAACTCTTCTATTTTCTTGCTCACATTTTAGTCAAGCTGTTGCATATTTCCCGCAAAAGTTGCTGCAGACTGCCTATGCAACCGTTGCTTTGCCTTTGCTTCAAATCAAGTATCCTGCTTAGCTAACTAGCTACCATGTGTGAATCTAGACAGTTAAAAAAAAAAAAATTAAGTAACGTTAACTAGGTATGTTTTTAATCAGCCATTTCAGTGGTTACTAACTAGTTACACCACCGTTTTTGGCTACTCAGATTCATATTTTATCCTGACAAGTTTTGTCTTTTCAAATGTTGGTTGTATCCTAAATCAAAGTTAGTGAATCTTACTTGGCTACTGTAGCTAGCTTCAATGACCTTGTAAGATCCATTTGTGTTAGCCGTGATATAGCTGCACATTAGCTAACTTACCTTGTGGTGTCCAGAATGAATCTTGCAGTCACACCCCTACCGCCATAGGTATTGCTGCTTCTCTCCCTGTCTAGGAGGGCAGCAGTGTGCAGGCAGTTTCTAAAACCAATAGTACTCACTGTGTTTGTCTATGGTCTGAACTTCTATCCATTCAGTTTTTCCTAACTTTTTCCGCTTGTCTCTCCAGCTCCAGCAGGCTCCCCAGCCTCCTTCCATCAGGATGAGTTTGCGGAGCTTCCGCAACGTGCCCATGGAGACATCCTCTTCCTCCTCAGATGACAGCTGTGATAGTTTTGGCTCGGATGGTGGCTTTGCCAACACGGTTAGCCGAATTGTTACGTTTCCATCCAGCTAGAATTCATGTTTTACCATATTCACTCATTTTAATGAGTTTGTTGTTAATGCAACTGAAGGTTGTGGTTTCACTTTGTGCAGAAAAGTAGCTTCAGAGAAGCTAAGAAGGTGGCGGAGAGAGCCAAGGTGTTTGAGGCTAGCTCGGAGGAAGAGTCTCTCACTGGGTTCGAGAATGCTTTCAGCAGTGAAATGAGTGCCATGGTGATTATTTGTCATTTTTTTGGTCTTGATATTACCAGCTTAATTTTATTACACAATGGTGGCTACTATAAACCATAACCTTTCAGAATGTTGCTCATGTGTGTTTCAGAGAGTGGACTCTGACTCGGAGGAGTCAGTGGGGCCTCGGAGGAAGGGCCGTCGGTCCCGGACTCTGAAGGTGGCCATGAAGTTCCCCACCAGGAGGGCCACCCAGAAGACTACTGCAGCAGAGCCCTCTAAACAGCCCAAAAAAGAGTCTGACTCCAAGGAGGGAGGCTTCATGGACAAGAGGGCGATTAACATTAAGGAGAACAAAGCAATGGTAGGACGGGCTCATTCACAGGAGTCATTCTGGCAGTTGCCTGCTGAGTGACATTTGAGTGCTCATTTTTCTTTTTCAATTATTTTGTTTAGCTTGCAAAGCTGATGGCAGAACTCAACAAAATACCTGTCTTCCCCAGAAGAACATCCCTGCCTATGACGAATACGGTAAGTGGGACAAGATGGAGGATGAGGCTGTACTATAAAACGCATATCAGAAAACCGAAGATTTGACTATTGATGTCTAGCTGCCATGTTTTTTGTTGTTATTTTTTACTGTATTTTTTTATATTTTTTATTGTATTTGATTGGGTATGTTTCAATTTCCTCTCTAGCCTCGCCGTGCCCCCCGCCAGTCTCTGGGAGCCTTAGGAACCCGTATAAGGAACCCTGAACGCACCTCTCGGCCCCATACTCGTTCCCGCACCCTGGTGGACGGCCCCCCCAGCCCCTCTCTAGAGGAAGAGGAGGACAAGTTCAACCTGGTGCGCAGGAGCCCCTACTATGAGGAGGTGGATCAGGCGGTGAGTGGCACACCCATACCCTTGTTGACACTCATCGTCACCTGTTTGGTTGGTGAGATGAGTGTCATATTTTGATGTTTCCTGATCTGGCTGTTCAACAATAGTGAATCTGAACTCCAGGAATTGTAAGTTTGGTTGATATATTTGTGAATGTGTTTATAGAAGGCGCCCCGTCGGCGCAACTACAGCGGGGTGCTAGCTATTCCTCATGTGGTGCGGCCTGTGGAGGACATCTCCCAGATGGAGCTGGACCTTATCGCCAACAACGTGCGGGAGAAGGTGTACAACAGCTTCACTGTAAGTTCCCATTCTCCTACAGTGGTTCTCAAACGCAAGGTTTCACATTCGTACTGCCGTGTTCAGCAAATTCACCCCTCTGATTTCTTGACCTAGGGATCCACTTGCCACCAGTGCCGCCAGAAGACGATCGACACCAAGACCAACTGCCGTAACCCGGAGTGTGTGGGGGTGAGGGGTCAGTTCTGTGGCCCATGTCTCCGTAACCGCTACGGAGAGGAGGTCCGAGATGCCCTGCTGGATCCTGTAAGTACTGCACCGTTCTACTCCCAAGCCATCATGAAACGGTGACTCATTCTTTGACTGTTGTGCAGCCTTGGTTGAACTCGCCTTGGTATGTTGCAGGAGTGGGAGTGTCCGACATGCAGAGGGATCTGTAACTGCAGCTTCTGTAGAGCCAGAGAGGGTCGCTGTGCCACTGGAGTCCTGGTCTACCTGGCTAAATACCACGGCTATGACAACGTCCATGCCTACTTAAAAAGGTAAATGCTCTTTCTACTGAAGCACTTCAATCGTATTAGTACTGTGATTGCTACTGTGCTGGGAACTCAAACATGGCTCTTTCTCTCTCTGCAGCCTTAAAAAGGAAATGGACGAGAGCCAGTAAACCACGGAGGCCGTCACCTGATTCTGGACCTGACTGACAGCGTTATGTTAAATATCTCTATATTCCGTAATGCAAAACAGTGAATTCTTCTATTGCTCCTGATTCTGTGTTATTTTTTTTCTTACATTGTTTTAAATGTATAAAGTTTTAACATCAATTACATGACGTAATTTGATATGAGTCTTCCTCACTGTTTATACTGTTATGATGAATTTCTTCAATGGTTATAGTTACGTTTGCTTTTAACCTGCAAGTTCTGAATAAACCAAATATATCAAATGTGTAAAGGTTAGTTGGTTTTAACTTCATTAAGGCTTATCTGCTGTTTTAGTCTCAGCTGTTGGAAAGTTTTTTTTAAAATGGTCACGGTTACTCTTGACTATTTAGTAGTCCGTCGTTGTCCCACCATGCCCCTGGGGTGGAGAGGGCACAGTGAGCTGTTGACTCCCCCCCCCCCCGGGGCTGAGAGGGACTGTGTGATATCCTGCAGTGCCTGGTTATATCCTTCATTAGATAACTGTCACTAATGGTGTGGAAACAATTAGCACTGTCTAATGGGAATCTCATACCTGTAAATCAATTCTATTAAAGCACTTTCTCGCTCTGCTCTTTCTCTCTTATTTTCCAGCTATGTTTTACAGTGCAAATAGTAATGTTCTCAGGTGTCACTCAAGTAGCAAGGAAGTTGGTGCCTGTATTTTCTGTTCAGTATTGTGGCACCACGCAGGAAATGTGAGGTGAATCTTTGGTGGTTCATTGCTATTAATCCTTTGATAATGTACTACATTTGACCTGCACCATTTCCAGTGAGCATGCTCTCATTAACACTGACACTTACCTTTTGAAATTACAGTCAACACTTGAGTGTGTTTGGCGGAAGACTTATTACAGGAGTAGCTACTTTAATTCACAGTGCACTGCTTTGTTCTCTTTTTGGAAAACAGTTGGAAACTTGTCCTGCCGGGTTTACAAAAGGATACATATTTGGTCGCAAGTTTTGTAGTAGTTCGTTGCCTTCTGTCATATTACTAGTCATATGCAGTAGAAAATGGCTTGCATTGACATTGGAAAAATCTTGGAGACTTTAAAATAAACTGATCAAGGTACGCCACAGATTTGGTCTGAATAGCATCCTCAGTTTCTAAAAGTAGACATCTGGAGATGTGCAAAGAAAGAAGCAAGTTCTACTGCTTTAAACAGCTGTTCTCCACAAATCCATACAGTGATGCTGTGTTTAGGTCGTCATCTCTGTTCCCTACATCATTTACATCACACTTCAATATTTTTTGGATCATCTTTTTCTCCCCCAGAAACAAATCTTTAAAAATCTATTATTAGCATAATAAAGATGCACTTGAAAATACTGGTATTAAATACCAATGATCATCCACTTTGAGGTGATGAATATTTAGGGAAATAATTGTTTACGACGTGCAAGCATTGAGCTGATCTGGTAATCAGGCTATGAAATACAATATTTATTCATTAGAGCGGATTTAATGAGGCCTTGCGGCGCTAATTATGAAAACCAGTGTAGCAGTAAATGAGTAGCGCACGGTGGCGGGCTGTCGGGTACCTGTAAGGAGGGAATGGGGGTTGAAGTGCCCTGAGTGCCATGCCACATTGAGCAACACAGAGCCACAGCCCTTCCTTGGTCCTGTCTGTCCAGCCCCCAGCACTACATCACTTTATCTGAAGACCGCACACAGATGGGCCCTCAGCCCCCACAATGCCCTCTTCTGCCAGGGCTGGAGGAATTAGAGTAGTAATGATGACAATCATGTTACATGAATAATGATAGTGATATTGTGCTGGTTGAACTGCAAAGCTATTATCATGCAGGTTTTCAGATTACATAGGATTTTTCATGCAGGTTTTTTTTCTTCTCCAGTTTAATTGATTGATATTTTCATTATGGCTGCAGGGTTGCAAAATTGCTTTTACTTTCCTAGTGTCCTGCAGGTGTCTAGTGATTGTTGTGAAGCCAGAGGAATAACAGCTGAATAAATGGAACACACAATTCATGATCACAATGGGATCTGTAGGTCAAAATCAACAAATTAATTACAATGTAGAATCCATCTGTCAGACCTCCGCAATAAACACCCTTTTCAGCTCACTGCCATGGAACGACATAACTGGATTGTCATGTCGTTCCATGTTAGGAGCTACTGTAAGGCCCGGATCACACAAGCACAAAAAGAACGCCAGGAGAGGCCATTCAGGGGGACTAAGATGTCTTCAGTACTCTCTTCTCTGTGATTTCTTGTGCAGGTGGACAGAAGTTTCTAGATAATATTCCTTTCCCCCAGACCTCTGTGTCCTGTAGACTGGCGAGAGAGTGTGCTGCTGTTGAGGAACAGCAGCGAGTGACTCTTGGTGGCAGGAGACTTATGACATGTATCTTACCACCGACTTCAGACTGGAGCAAATGGAAACAGCAGTTTGGTCCAGGTGTCAGGGACATTATCCAAGAAAAAAGGCTGCCTGCAGTTGCTCCATCTCTGAAGAAATTGCCAACTCACCCTAACAAAGGAAGGCATAAGTGCACTCGCTGCCGCCTTCAAAGAACGCGTGACAAAATTACGTTATAAATACAGAATTCTTCACAGAGGGGGGAAAAACACATCATGCAACTGAACTTGTCAATTCTGTTATTTTTGCATGCTTCCTTAAAGCTAACTTGTTGGGGAGCATTTAAAGCATATGTTCAGTATCATAAATAGTCGAATTGTCTGATTATTTGGATATTTCAGGTATAAGTGATACATCTGAAAGGGAATTTCTGAGGAGTAACAAGGCTATTAATCTCCCATAGCTAGGTTATGATTCAATGCACTACCTCTACTAAACTCAGCAAAAAATGAAACGTCCTCTCACTGTCAACTGCGTTTATTTTCAGCAAACTTAACGTGTAAATATTTGTATGAACATAAGATTCAACAACTGAGACATAAAATGAACAAGTTCCACAGACATGTGACTAACAGAAATGGAATAATGTGTAATAATGTGTCCCTGAACAAAGGGGGGGTCAAAATAAAATGTGACGGTATCTGGTGTGGCCACCAGCTGCATTAAGTAGTGCAGTGCATCACCTCCTCATGGACTGCACCAAATTTTGACAGTTCTTGCTGTGAGATGTTACCCCACTCTTCCACCAAGGCACCTGCAAGTTCCCTGACATTTTTGGGGGGAATGGCCCTAGCCCTCACCCTCCGATCCAACAGGTCCCAGACGTGGTCAATGGGCTTGAGATCTGGGCTCTTCCCTGGCCATGGCAGAACACTGACATTCCTGTCTTGCAGGAAATCACACACAGAACGAGTAGTATGGCTGGTGGCATTGTCATGCTGGAGGGTCATGTCAGGATGAGCCTGCAGGAAGGGTACCACATGAGGGAGGAGGATGTCTTCCCTGTAACGCACAGCGTTGAGATTGCCTGCAATGACAACAAGCTCAGTCAGATGATGCTGTGACACACCGCCCCAGACCATGACGGACCCTCCACCTCAAAATCGATCCTGCTCCAGAGTACAGGCCTCGGTGTAACGCTCATTCCTTCGACGATAAACGCGAATCTGACCATCACCCCTGGTGAGACAAAACCACGACTCGTCAGTGAAGAGCACTTTTTGCCAGTCCTGTTGAGTCCAGCGACGATGAGTTTGTGCCCGTAGGCAACGTTGTTGCCGGTGATGTCTGGTGAGGACCTGCCATACAACAGGCCTACAAGCCCTCAGTCCAGCCTCTCTCAGCCTATTGCGGACAGTCTGAGCACTGATGGAGGGATTGTGCGTTCCTGGTGTAACTTGAACAGTTGTTGTTGCCATCCTGTATCTGTCCCACAGGTGTGATGTTCGGATGTACCGATCCTGTGCAGGTGTTGTTGCACGTGGTCTGCCACTGCGAGGACGATCAGCTGTCCGTCCGGTCTCCCTGTAGCACTGCCTCCCTGTAGCGCTATCTTAGGCGTTTCACAGTACGGACATTGCAATTGGCCACATCTGCAGTCCTCATGCCTTCTTGCAGCATGCCTAAGGCACGTTCACGCAGATGAGCAGGGACCCTGGGCATCTTTCTTTTGGTGTTTTTCAGAGTCAGTAGAAAGGCCTCTTTAGTGTCCTAAGTGTTCATAACTGTGACCTTAATTGCCTACCGTCTGTAAGCTGTTAGTGTCTTAATGACCATTCCACAGGTGCATGTTCATTAATTGTTTATGGTTCATTGAACAAGCATGGTAAACAGTGTTTATACCCTTTACAATGGGGTTTAAACACTGTTATTATTATCTTTGAAAGACAGGGTCCTGAAAAAGGGACGTTTCTTTTTTTGCTGAGTTTATAAGTGATACATCTGAAAGGGAATTTCTGAGGAGTAGCAAGGTTATTAATCTCCCATAGCTAGGCTATGACTCAATGCACTACCTCTACTACATTCACCTTTGACCCTCTCCTCACCACAGCAACCCTAACTGCTCTGTGATCACACATGCACCACCGTAGTCAAACACAAATGATCATTGGTGGTCAGTGCTGCATGCTCCACACTATTAACCATACATACATACCTGATTTTGAGCAGTTTGGACAGACATAGCATGGCTTCTCACACCATCACCAGATTTTGAATGCTTGTTTTCTATCTTATCACCTCATCTGACGGAAGATACCCAATACGCTGTTCCTGAAGGGGGAGCTCCAATACAGGCAACTCTGTACACTGCCTCATCTTCACAGCTGCAACTTTCAGTGACTCTTCCACAGAGTTGGTGGAGAAACAGAAGCATCAATGAGGCTGTGGTAATGATTTAACCCGCAACTACAGGAAATTGAGAGATACATTTGTCTTTAGTCAACGAGAGTAGTACTTTCACAGATGTGTCGCCAATCCATGTAGGCTAAGTACATACTGTAGCTAGCATAGTGCTTAATTTACAGTACCATTTCATTACTGTAGCTTATTGCCCCAAGAGACTGATTTAGGAGGGACTTGATGAGAACAAGAGAGCTGAGGAGGAGGAGGACTAGTCTGGGTTCTTTGTCCCTCACTCTGTCCCACTAGTGAGGGCTTCACACAGGCAGGGCCTAGAGCTGGGGACTGAGAGGGTGATGACATTGTCAGTGTGCACAGCCTTGTGAAAGTTCTCATTAAATTTGTGAGTAGCAATAGGGAGATGAGGGGAGTCCAGCATGCCACTATGTCCCTAGCAGAGGGAGGGGCTAATTATGATGTAGGGAAGTACTGGGCCGTAATGTGTAAATCTAATCTTACCTTAAATGAGAACTGGTACATTGGATTGATTGAATTGAGATCATACATTACGAAAGGAGCTTACCGCCGTGAGTTGGTGGTGCTCACGTGCTTCATTAATTTACTTAATTAACTGTCTCCTCCAGAGCCTACAACACACAATTCATTGCTGGTCATGAATCCAGAGCACTGGCAAAATGGACAGCAGTATCAGATACATTTGAAGTCGGAAGTTTACATACACCTTAGCCAAATACATTTAAACTCAGTTTTTCCCAATTCCTGACATTTAATCCTAGTAAAAATGTCCTGTTTTAGGTCAGTTAGGATCAGCACTTTATTTTAAGAATGTGAAATGTCAGAATAATAGTAGAGAGAATGATTTATTTCAGCTTTTATTTCTTTCATCACATTCCCAGTGGGTCAGAAGCTGTCTGTAAACAATTGTTGGAAAAATTACTTGTGTCATGCACAAAGTAGATGTCCTAACCGACTTGCCAAAACTATAGTTTGTTAACAAGAAATGTGTGGAGTGGTTGAAAAACGAGTTTTAATGACTCCAACCTAAGTGTATGTAAACTTCCGACTTCAACTGTACATACAAGACAATGCAATAGATACACTAACACATTCTAAATAAATCACAAACACATGCAAAATACAGAACCTCAGAGGCATTTGGTATTTATGAGTTAGGTCACTACATTTGATCAATGTCTTCACATTTGGAAAACATGTCTGAAAAACAAATCATTCTTTACTCTAGCTAGTTAAATGAAGCATTTAAATGAAACTGCAGAAATGATATAATGATGTCTCAAATAAATCCCATTGTGAAAGCTCCTTTATATCCGCAGTGCTGTGAGGACCCGAAAAACAAAAGCTAAGAAACAATTCCAGGACTTGTCTGGGGACTGAAGTTAAGCATAAATGCTGTCTGGAATTGATATCCAGAGGAATTTACTGTACGTTTGTTCTGTGGAGGTTAAAATGGATCAAAAGTCATTTTCCATGTTTTCAAAAGTTAAACACTGATAATTGGCAGAGGAGTCTGCATGTTTGTGAACTACGTTCCGTCACGATGACGCTACATCAATAAATTGCGGACCCTTGTTCCCACCTCAAAACATTTCATCATAGACATTCCCGTCAAAAGGCCCTCTTGCCTTGACCGAGAAAAAGCAGTACATTAATGAATGAATCACGTATGAACCACTGTTTATTCAACGTTGTGGACGCGCAGAGCTGAAAGACACACAAAGTCAAGTATCTCATGAGCTCTCTTGGTTGACTCTTCTGTTTCTAAAACATCTTATTGACATCTAGCGGTCCCTTTTCCCTCAGCAAGGATTTCAATCATTGCCATAGCACCTCCTACTATTCAATGGACCATTTGTTTAATATTATAGTCTTATAGTCTTAAACCCGACAATATCAATCAATCATGAAAGCATCTGCATGCTTCTTTGCCCTGTAATATCTACTGTCTCTATTAACCCATGGTGGTTGACTATACTGGTTTACAGCGGAGAGGACACGGGTGGAGGCGGGGCAGCAATATTGGGTGACTTTCAAATTCACCCGGGCGTGACCTTGTAGATCGACCGCTAAGTACAACAGCTGGACATACAAGTCTTACTAGTGTTGGATCTGACGCTTGACTTGGTATATGGTCTAATACTGGAGGATGAGGAAAGAGTCAGACTCGAAAATAAGGTGCGGTAGTAAAAGTAGCAAATATAAAGCATTGGCTGTCTGTAGACTTCTGGAGAGACAGTACAGGCTTCTAAAGTTTCTGCCGCCTTGAAGAACATCATGTGAACATCTGTTTCACCACACATGCTGAAATAATGGATCTGTCGTAGTTGTTCGCCAACTCTCAAGCAATATCTCCACAAAGCTATCAGTCGACAAAAGAAACAGCGAAAACATTTGAGGTAGTCAGTCTAAAGATGAGAGAAAGAAAAGAGCTCTTAGATAATTAGCACCAGAAGCCACTCAATAATCTTAAAATCATTCTCACCACCTAAAATCAGCACAGATGGTTTGTATTATTGTGGTGAAACAGAATGAACAACACTCGACTGGATCTGATCCCCTAAATGTGCTTTTCCTTTAACATGTTTTTCTTCTGTTCCTTAATATCAGTGTTGATCTGACCCAGCTGGCCTAACCACTGTGTCAACATTCCCCAGTTAGTCTATTGCAACATCCAAGGATTGTTCCCAAGAACAAGCGGGAGAGATTTGTTGTCCGCATAACATGTCGTAACCTTGCTTATCTCCAAAACAACACACCTCTCATTGATCAGATCAGGTAGTACATGTTTCGAAGCTATGAGTCAGTGAGTTAAACATTCACTTTCACTCAGAGATTCACTGTTACACGTCCATCTGTTTTGTACCACATTCTGCAACAACAAGAGAGGCTTTAGCACCATAACAAGGGTCTTTCTCCAACACAAACGTCAAAATAAATGAATAATTCAATTGACAGGATTATGCATCCATTAGCCAGTAGCCTATATGCCACTGATTCACATATTGACAGTTTAAGCTACCTAATATAACATCCTGGAAGCATGATCCCTGAAACATCCCAAAGCTATGATCATTTAAATAATGCATTACATTTTTGTTCGAAAAAATAAACCCTGTAATTGCAAAATATGAAATTTAACCCTGGAGCATGGTTGCTTAACCAAACATGCTTTGTCTGGTTAGGCTTCATCGCTGAGGAAATGTCTGGCTCACAGATTAAATTTGTTCTCTCTAGAGTCAAAGGCAAGAAAACAATTAAGTGTCTGCAACACATTTCACTGTATGCCACTTAACAGTTTTCACATCATTGGGGCAATTGTCTGCAGAGGGCTATGAGACAAAGTCATTATTTCCAATGTCTCGGAAAGATGGCATTGTCATTTTCCTGATTTTGAAACATTTCAATTAAGCTGCTGATGGTGATAATAAACATAATGGTGTGAGACTTCCAGTTTTGTCTTTTGTCCTGTCATGTCCCTGCCAGGAATCAGGAGGGTAACTGCTGTTGGGCCAGAGGTGGGAGGCATCGCTGGCACCCAAGGGGCTTGTGTGTGTCTCCACCCTTGAGGCCCCCCCCCCTTCCCCTTTCATTCAGCGTCTAGCCCTTTCAAAACAAGGTGAAGTTCAGCAAAGTTTCTCTGCAGCGATGATCAAACAGAGTCACATCACTTATGGAGCTGGGTGACGAGGGCAGTGAATACAGATCAGCTTTAATTGTAGCTGGTCTTACTGCCACTGTCTGTCAATCAGAGCCTTTGAATTGGGGGAAATTTGCTCTGTTCATTCTGTTAAATGATGTATCCAATTAAATGCGTTAGAATTCATGATCTTCAGTCAAGGTTAAATGAAAGCAGTTACTCCTGTCAGTAAGGTGATTAAACGCTGCCCACATCAGGCACATTTTGTTCAAAATTCAAATTTTGGTCTAAAGCATGAATCTTTATTAATTATCTTGCATTCCTGCTATATAAATGCCTGGCACATTTGCTCTTAATCATCATGTTCATTTTAAATCTTTGCTTTAGTCTCTTTATTAAAAGGGATCTCAATCCACAAATTATAGTGTTTTACATATTCAGTGAGGAATTGTCGCCAGGTCGATTGATGTTCAAAGACATCTTTCAACAGGAAAGATGAATATTTTACTTGAGTTAATGCCTATAGGCTTAGTTTACTTGGTAGTAAAAAAAGTACTAAATACATTAGTAGACAAAAATATGATTTGTTTAAAAGTAATGTTTCATGGATAATTCCACTGAACAAAAATATAAACGTAACAATTTCAAAGATTTTACTGAGTTACAGTTCATATAAGGAAATCAGTCAATTGAAATAAATTCATTAGGCCCTAATCTATGGATTTGACATGACTGGGAATGCAGATATGCATCTGTTGGTCACAGATACCTTAAAAAAAAGGTAGAGCCGTGAATTAGAAAACCTGTCAGTATCTTGTGTGGCCACCATTTGCCTCATGCAGCGTGACACATCTCAGGTTGTTGATTGTGTCCTGTGGAATGTTGTACCACTCCTTTTCAATGGCTGTGCGAAGTTTCTGGATATTGGTGGGAACTGGAACACACTGTCGTACACGACGATCCAGAGCATCCAAAACATGCTCAATGGGTGACATGTCTGGTGAGTATGCAGGCTATGGAAGAACTGGGACATTTTCTGCTTCCAGGAATTGTGTACAGATCCTTGCGACATGAGACTATGCATTATCATGCTGAAACAAGAGGTGATGGCAGCGGATTGCCATCGATAAAATGCAATTCCGCTCATTGTCCGTAACTTATGCTTGCCCATACCATAACCGCACCACCACAATGGGCACTCTGTTCACAAAATGTTGTCTGCCATCTGCCCGGTACAGTTGAAAGCGAGATTATTTCGTGAAGAGCACACTACTCCAGCGTGCCAGTGGCAATCGAAGGTGAGCATTTGCCCACTGAAGTTGGTTACAACGCTGAACTGCAGTCAGGTCAAGACCCTGGTGAGGACGATGAACACGCAGACGAGCTTCCCTAAGATGGTTTCTGACAGTTTGTTCAGAAATTCTTTGGACGTGCAAACCAATCGTTTCATCAGCTGTCCGAGTGGCTGTTATCAGACGATCGCGCAGCTGAAGAAGCCGGATGTGGAAGTCCTGGGCTGACATGGTTACACGTGGTCTGCGGTTGTGAGGACCTTTGAACGTACTGCCAAATTCTCTAAAACAACGTTGGAGGAGGCTTATGGTAGAGAAATGAACATTAAATTCTCTGGCAACAGCTCTGGTGGACATTCCTGGAGTCAGAATGCCAATTGCACGCTCTCTCAAAACTTGAGACATCTGTGGCATTGTGTTGTGTGACAAAACTGCACACTTTAGAGGTGCACCTGTGTAATGATCATGCTGTTTAATCAGCTTCTTGATATGCCACACCTGTCAGGTAGATGGATTATCTTGGCAAAGGAGAAATGCTCGCTAACAGGAATGTAAACTAATTTGTGCACAACATTTGAGAGAAATAAACATTTTGTACTTAACCTCTCTGGGCTAGGCGGGACGAAATCGTCCCACCTACGCAACAGCCAGTGTAATCCCGTGGCGCGATATTCAAATACCTTAGAAATGCTATTACTTCAATTTCTCAAACATATGACTATTTTACACCATTTTAAAGACAAGACTCTCGTTAATCTAACCACACTGTCCGATTTCAAAAAGGCTTTACAACGAAAGCAAAACATTAGATTATGTCAGCAGAGTACCCAGCCAGAAATAATCAGACACCCATTTTTCAAGCTAGCATATAATGTCACAAAAACCCAGAAGACAGCTAAATGCAGCACTAACCTTTGATGATCTTCATCAGATGACACACCTAGGACATTATGTTATACAATACATGCATGTTTTGTTCAATCAAGTTCATATTTATATCAAAAACCAGCTTTTTACATTAGCATGTGACGTTCAGAACTAGCATACGCCCCGCAAACCTCCGGTGAATTTACTAAATTACTCACGATAAACGTTCACAAAAAACATAACAATTATTTTAAGAATTATAGATACAGAACTCATTTGTGCAATCGAGGTGTCCGATTTTAAAATAGCTTTTCGGTGAAAGCACATTGGGCAATATTCTGAGTACATAGCCCAGCCATCACGGCTAGCTATTTAGACACCCACCAAATTTAGCCCTGACCAAACTCCGATTTACTATTACAAAAGTTTGATTACCTTTGATGTTCTTCGTCAGAATGCACTCCCAGGACTGCTACTTCAATAACAAATGTTGGTTTGGTCCAAAATAATCCATCGTTATATCCAAATAGCGGCGTTTTGTTCGTGCGTTCAAGACACTATCCGAAGTGTAAATAAGGGTCACGAGCATGGCGCAATTCGTGACAAAACATTTCTAAATATTCCATTACTGTACTTCGAAGCATGTCAACCGCTGTTTAAAATCAATTTTTATGCCATTTTTCTCGTAAAAAAGCGATAATATTCCGACCGGGAATCTGCGTTTAGGTAAACAGAGGAAAGAAAACAAAGCATTCGGTCGACGCGGGCACGCGCCTGAGTCTCACAGTACTGTAACCAGCCACTACCCAAACACGCTACTTTTTTTCAGCCAGAGCCTGCAAAGCCACGATTCAGCTTTTTGCCGCCTTCTGAGAGCCCATGGGAGCCGTAGGAAGTGTCACGTAACAGCAGAGATCCTCTGTAATGGATAGAGATAATCAAGAAGGGCAAGAAATTGTCAGACAGGCCACTTCCTGCATGGAATCTTCTCAGGTTTTGGCCTGCCATATGAGTTCTGTTATACTCACAGACACCATTCAAACAGTTTTAGAAACTTTGGAGTGTTTTCTATCCAAAGCCAATAATTATATGCATATTCCAGTTACTGGGCAGGAGTAGTAACCAGATTAAATCAGGTACGTTTTTTATCCAGCCGTGTCAATACTGCCCCCTAGCCCTAACAGGATATGGAACATTTCTGGGATCTTTTATTTCAGCTCATGAAACATGGGACCAATTTAATGATGACATCATTGTTGTGAATAGACCTTTGAAATCTGATGGCAAGGTAGGAACACAGAATATTGGGCAAAATCAAAAGTCAAGTGACAAAAATGAACAATTATGCAATAGGAGAGAAGATCATTTTGCTTTTGTAAGATTAATTGTGTGTGGTGTTATTAACGTGCATACAGTGCCTTCAGAAAGTATTCACAATTCTTGACTTTATCCACATTTTGTTGTGTCACAAGGTGGGATTCAAATGGATTTATTTGTCCTTTTTTGTAAACGATCTACACAAAATACTCTGTAATGTCAAAATGGAAGAAATATTCTAACATTTGTAAAATATTTATGAAAAATAAAACACTAATACTAATTGATTACATAAGTATTCAACCCCCTGAGTCAATACATGTTAGAATCACCTTTGGCTGTGATTTCAGCATCAAGTTTTTCTGTGTAAGTCTCTAAGAGCTTTGCACACCTGGATTGCACATTATTCTTTAAAAAAATTCTTCAAGCTCTGTCAAGTTGGTTGTTGATCATTGATAGACAGCGATTTTCAAGTCTTGCCATAGATTTTCCAGACGATTTAAGTGTAACTAGGCTACTCAGGAACATTCAATGTCGTCTTGGTAAGCAACTTTAGTGTATATTTTTGTTGTAGGTTATTGTCCTGCTGAAAGGTGAATTTGTCTCCCAGTGTCTGTTGGAAAGCAGACTGAACCAGGTTTTCTTCTAGGATTATGCCTGTGCTTAGCTCTATTCCATTTATTTTTATCCCAAAAAATTCTTGCCAATTACAAGCATACCCATAACATGATGCAGCCACTGCCATGCTTGAAAATATGAAGAGTGTTTTCTCAGTGATGTGTTGGACTTTCCCCAAACATAACACTTTGAATTCAAGTCATAAAATGTATTTCTTTGCCACATTTTTTGCAACATACACCGTCTACACGTTGTTCCTACGACAGGCGTTGTTCGGTCCCCCTAGCAAGCCTTGTTCCTCACAATGGCTACTGCTATCCCATCCCAGGACGAGCCTAGCCCAGCACTCTAACCCCCACGTTCTTGTGCTTGTGGTTCCATGATTGCAGGGAACGATTCCCACCCTCTATGCATCAATTGCTTTGCTAAGGTACATGCCCTAGAGGCGCTCGAGGACCCTGAGTTCTGTGAGCACTGCAGACTGCAGAGGTCTGAAGAGGAGGCTTATACATGCTTCTATCTCGATAGCCCCTCTTGCCTCAGAGCCAACAGCGAAAGCTGAGGCTCAGCTCTCCGCAAACGAATCCAATTGGGTCGAGGTCATGTATAGCCTTGACTCCCTCCCCTCACTGTCTGACGATGTAGTGTCAGGGGAAGGCGAGTTAGGGATGACAAGAGTGATGTTGGGATTAATCTCATGGATATCTTCAAGATAGGACAAGAGATGGGGACTGACTACCCCGTTCTCCCACCCTCTCAGGCCTGCAGGCCTGGCAGCCCAGAGAACATGGGGAGCTGCCCCTCCTCCAGTGGAGTTTGGGCTCCCTAATGTATGCAAACGGGCCGTGGCTAGACTCGGTATCAAGTGGCTGTCTGCTGTAGGGGCTCAGGGCCTGTCAAGAGACCTATATGACGGGAAAATACTCCTGTCCCATACAGCTCCGTTTTAGGAACTACTCCCAGCAGTACCAGCTTGCCTCAGGGAAGCTCAGAGCTTGTGGGAAAAAACCCTCACTAGAAAGATTCTTACCACCTCAGCCCCTTGTACCATTTTGCTAATGACACCAGTGCCTCAATCCCTGGGAAGATGAAGCACTTTACTGCCTACGTTTTTTTCAGAAGATGTACAAGGCCTCAGCCCAAGCAATTAGAGTTCTGAATGTGACCTCTTTATTGTTGCCGTATCGGGCTGAGTTACTGGAGGTGGTGGGAAAGCAAATGAACTTCGACACACTAGATCCAGATGCTTAGGAGATCTGTGGGATTACAGACCTGAACCTCCATGCCTCCCGTAATGTCATCCAAGGATGTGGACGTACCATGAGCGTACTGCGAGTGGGAGAAAGGGCACTTTGGATGAGCTCATCCAGCTTATCAGACAAAGAAAAAGTGGACCTCCTGGATGCTCCAGTGACACTCAAGGAGTTGTTCGGGCCCACTGTCGCTGCCATGCGGCAGAAGTGTGACATAAACAAAAAAGAAGATGAGGCCTTCATCTTCTGCCTGCCCCGCACATCCGGGCTCCGTGACAGCCCGTTGGTTTCTGCATCTCGCCCCAGCCTTAGGGAGGGGACAACAAGCTGGCCTTGGGGGACTAAGATCCCCGGCGACTCAGCAGTCTGCCAAAACCAAGGTTAGGCCCCTGAACCAGGCCAAACTTGTAGGGAAGCAGTCTTGTGTCCCTCTAACCCTCTTAAGGGAGGCTAGAAGGGTCAGCTAACCTAGGGCGTAGCCCGAGCGGCTGAGGAGTATAGTGTGTAGGGCCTCCGGCTCTCTCCCCTACATTCTCTTTTCAGGTTTAACGGTTGCTACTCCTGGAGGAGATGCACTTTTTTCCCCCTCAGAATGCCTCCCTCCCTCAGCCTCTCCCCTCAGGTTTTGAGTCAGGGGCAGAAGTCTGCATGTTAGCCCTCCCTCTGGTCTCACAGACACATAGAGCAGGACGGAAATCTGTCTTTCGCCATCCGGTGTGGCCCATTTTCCCAGTGTCTATGGCCTTTTGATTCTGACTGCTACGGCGGAAGCTATCACAGTCAAGCAAGTTCTTGTGTGTGCCACTCCGGTTTTCCTGCCAGAGGGCACTGCTACTTTATACAACAAGGCAGGGGAACCATAACCATTCCGCTCCTCTGTTCTACTGGAGGACAGGTTTCCAGGGCTCACTCTGAAACCCCCTCAGCTCTTTTTAGGATTCTGAGTGGCGGAACTTGGCTCTGTTCTTGAGAACATTCTCCATTGAGCTAGAGATCAGTAAGTATAGTAATTCTCTAATCAGGCATCAGAGCCCTCTGAGTACCCTATCTGGTACTCCTGAGTCCACAAAGCTTTGGTTTTCCTCATCCCATGTTTTACTGCGATTGGTTCACTTAGGCAGACCACTGCCTTGCTCTGCCTCCCCATGGAGGAGCGAGTGGCTGAGGAACTATCTCTGCTCTTGACAGCCGTCCTCCACGGAGCAGGACCAAGACATACCAGTTACGTAGCTGTCCTACTGCTCAGGATTAGGAATACTGCTGTCCTGTATTGCCTGACGTCTGACGTCATGGCGCTGGCTGCTCTGTCCCGAGACAGCCCGCTTCCCGCATCTATCCAGACTGACTTGCTGCAGCCTGGTAGAAGCGACAACCCTATGAGGGCTCAAAACACAGGGACCACGCATTTTGGGGTGGACGAGCTGACACACCAAGGGAAGTTTTGGAGATGCCGTATGCTTTCCCTCCTCATCTTCGAGCCCCTCGATGACCAGTGATTTTTCCAGTCAACCCTGCTTACGACCAGTCCTGGCAGCTATTGTCATGCAGGGCTTATACCCTAGCGAACGAAGCAACTCTCTATCCTCACCTGGATGCTTTAGCCTTTGGGGCATAGCCGGTAAGAGAGAAAGAAAAAAAGAAAGAGACAAGACCACGACTCTTGGAAAAGAGTGCCAGCCCATTATGTACACTCTGTTTTAGTGTGTTTTTTTGTGGAAAAGTGGTGTGACTATGTTTCTTCCTACACTTCTTCCTATACTTTTTCCATGGTCCTATGCTCCTTGCAGGATCTTTTGGACCGAGAGAAGGTTCATTGTTGTTCAATGGCTGTTAGAGCACAGTCCACGCATACGCTTAGGGACGACAAGGGCGGTAGCAAAGCAAAATATCAAGGAATATTACCATTCCACGCTTTTCAGCGGCTAGTATCTGCTGTGAAAAGATCTTAAGCACCATAGACACATCCCAGGACGACCTAACAACAATGAACCTTGTCTCCATTCAAAAGATCCTGCAAGGTGCATAGGACCAGACAGTGATACAGTTTACCCATAACTGTTGTGTTGTCTCTTAAGGGGGCACAACAGTTACGGGTAAACCATATTACTGTCTGGGGCATTGCTGGCTGGAAAAGCGGCTAAAGGACCTTAACAGTCTCTAAGCCAGGGATCATCATCTAGATTCAACCGCGGGCCGATTTTTTCTTGAGCAGACGGTTGGGGGGCCGGAACATGATTCCAAATCGTTTGTAGACTACAAATTGACCGCAAGAAGGCCAAACAAATATCATATTTGACTAAAACATAGTAATTTCAAACCTTTTTTACATTTGTATACGATCACGTATACCGCCAGTTGGGGAACCCTGCTCTAGGCCTTTAGCTCGTCCTGGAACTTGTCTATTGTGCTTAAGATCTTTTCACAGCAGCTACTAGCCCCTGACAAGTGGGAACATGTAAAATTCCTTGATCTTTCACTTTGCTACTGCCCTTGGCGTCCTTAAGTGTATGTGTGGACTGTGCTCTACCAACCACTGGTCACACCCACAGTCTGCCCTGGTTGGTTTTTTTTTCAGGTTAATGTACCTAACCCAATCTTTGGCCCGAGTCAACTTTTTCCTATTGTCCCACCTTGGAGCCTAAGGCGTTTCAGCTGTCACCTTCCCTAGAAGGCTGTCGTTGTCAAGTACGCGCAGTGCGCATCTACTTGGATTGTAGGTGTGTTCGGACAAGGGTATTATGCTCTTCGATCATTGGGCAACCACCCTCGGAAGGGGGTGGTTGCCCAATGATCGTGTGCACCTTGTATTGGGCTTCCCCTCACTTTGTAATGAGGTGTTTTCCGATGGGTTGTCTCTGAACCTTTTTGATGCGTACTCCCTTAGTTTCGGGACCTCTAAGGGATGCTGATGTTGGGACTACCCTGGCTTCAGAGAGCATGTCTTGCGATACGAGAGTTGGCCATATCCCCCCATGTGAGATATCAAAACGTAAAGTTGAAAGAGAACTTAAGCTTCCTTGCGTAACCCCGGTTCTCTGATATTGTGAGTGAGGTATCTCTCAGCATTCCCCTGCTCACAAGAGCATGAAGAAGATAGGCATGCTTGATAATAAACAGAGGGCGGGAGAGTTGTCCTTTTAACTTAAACATGAATTCCTTTTTGGGGGACTAGTTCCGACTAAAAGGTTTGTGTGAATGGAGCAACATCAATTGCCGTGCACTCCGTGACAGCTCTGATCGCTTCGCAAGCCGTTCTCATCTAAAATGCAGTATGGAAAATTGTACACTTAATTTGCATAAGGAGGGACACGTCACATTTTCTGCATTTTAGATGAAAGATCGACCTTCCCTGGCTGTCAATCTCGCAGCTCGGCTTACAATATGGCTTACAATATGGCATATGAACGGGAGAGTTGCTGCTCCAGTTTCAACTGTTCTGCCTGCGGCTATGGAACCCTGACCTGTTCACCGGACGTGCTTGTTGCACCCTCGACAACTACTATGATTATTATTATTTGACCATGCTGGTCATTTATGAACATTTTAACATCTTGACCATGTTCTGTTATAATATCCACCCGGCACAGCCAGAAGAGGACTGGCCACCACTCATAGCCTGGTTCCTCTCTAGGTTTCTTCCTAGGTTTTTGGCCTTTCTAGGGAGTTTTTCCTAGGGAGTTTTTCCTAGCCACCGTGCTTCTTTCACATGCATTGCTTGCTGTTTGGGGTTTTAGGCTGGGTTTCTGTACAGCACTTTGAGATATCAGCTGATGTACGAAGGGCTATATAAATTAATTTGATTTGTTTTGAGACTAGCGATTGCAGCAAAAACAGTTTAATCTCGCTGTAATGTTCTCCGAAGGATTTAGAGCTCTCAACATGAAATACAAAATAATCTTGTAGAATTTAAACAAGACCACTTTTTCTTGGTCACAGAGGGAGGAAATCCCCTTGTGCTTAAAGCTGAAGTTGTAACAAGTCAGCAGGCATTTGCATGGCGTCTGTGTGTCGCTCACAGGACGCTGAGCAGAAAATGCTCTGTCATCAGTTATATGAAATGGTGCCAATTTTGTTCTGTCGATAAGTATGATCATATTTATTTTACAGTTATAAGGAAGGTGAAATATTATAGTAAGTAGTTTATGATTTGATAGTTACTATATTTAGAAAGCATTTAAATCATTTCAAGCCGTATTCCCCCACTTTTGTTGCAGATCTTTCATATTTTCATCATTTTATCATATTTGTACGGTGTTCATGAGCTTGTGTCCTCAAAAGTGACTACACCGCAGAACTTTTGCTAACTATATTTACCAGAAAGGTGAGATTTTAATATTTCTGGCAGTATAAGCATTACTGGGTATTGTTTATGGATCTCTTATGATAAATCTTTACTTTTGGGTATGTCTATTTAGGCGGAAATCTACATTTTTTTACATTACTTTTTACAGGTTTGGGAAGTGAGGGTCTCACCTTATTCGCCACTCACCACTCTGCCTGTCTGTATCCAACAGACTCTTTTGATAGGTACGGCGGCAGGTAGCCTAGTGGTTAGAGCGTTGGGCCAGTAACAGTAAAGGTTGCTGGATTGAATCCCCGAGCTGACAAGGTAAAAATCTGTCATTCTGCCCCTGAGCAAGGCAGTTAACCCACTGTTCCCCGGGTGCCGAAGACGTGGATGTTGATTAAGGCAGCCCTCTGCATCTCTCTGATTCAGAGGCGTTGGGTTAAACGCGGAAGACACATTTCAGTTGAATGCATTCAGTTGTACAACTGACTAGGTATCACCTTTCCCCTTCCGAGAGAGTAGGTGGTCCTAGCGAACCTCCATATCTCACTCACAATATCAGAGAACCGGGGTTACGCAAGTAATCTTACATTTTGTCTGAAACCACAGAGGGCAGCCATACCAACCAGGCCAGGAGGAGGTGGATGGGGCTCAGCTTTGTCCTAGAAAGGAGAATAATGCCAACAATATATCAACATAAAGGACGAAGAGGAGAACAACTCACCTCTGTGTATTCTTGACAAAAGTTCCACACAACTTTGAAATTTAGAGGTAGAGAGGGTCAGACAGATCAAATATAGGACCTAATGGTTTCAACACCTCATACCACTTCATACAGCAGCTATATGGGACATTTGCCAATGGCCTTACTATCTTTGAATGATTGCCAAATGCTTGAGATAGTCTTTCTCAGGGGTCCAACATGAATAAATAACACTTTGGATTCCACTGAGCCTGTGCTCTAGCCACTGCTACCCACCAATCCCAGTGTAGAGACTCTTTAGACTCTAGAAGGGACCAAACAGCAGCAGTTGGTCTCATTTAAACAAGTCTAAGAAAAGTAGAAAATAAATAAAGCCCCTGGCGCTCTCCTTTAATGTATTCAATTAACTGGGGTCCCTCTAGAGAACTCCAGCGCACACTTGGATAAAGAGAGAGGATATCGCCTGGAGATGAATACGGTGAATGCAGTCATTCTGAAAACCATGATTGGAAATCTTCCTCAACAGGTTCTTACTTAATTAAACTTCCCTTCATCTGACTTTCTGACGCTTTCAAAGGAAAATTGGGAGAGGCATATTCAAAAGCAGTGAAAAACATTGTATAATATGGCATTTTGTTTACAGATTCATTCAGAAATGTGTATAGGCTGTAATAATTTCCACTGGTATTGTGTAAGGGAAAGTGAGCTTATATGAACTGTATATAACATTTCCCACCCATTCATAGTCAATTATCAGATGGAATGAAAGGAATCCTACAGCCTTCAACACTGTGAGTGGGTGAGATAATTACCTGACAGTCATCAGCACATCCATAATAGCAGTATGATATATTCATATGGGAACATTTTCAACTGTTCTCTCAAGAAAAATATGTGTTAAAAAATAATAAACCCAAGGACATCTGGAAAATACGATGAAATATGTTGAAAAAGTACACCTGAAAGCATAACTCAGCCAGCAGCCCTGTTTATACCTGCCGTTAACATGTATCCATTGTCCTGATCTTGACCTGATTTTGTCTGTTTACACTTATTAGATATGATCACAATCAGGTCACAATGCGTCTTTTGATTCTCTACACTTGTCTAAAAATGTGGGCACAATCAGAATGAGGACAAGATCAGGACAAAGGCCACATGTTAGAACCAGGTATAAACAGAGATAGAGTGTGCTCAGCTAAATGAGAGATGATATTCATTTTTGTAATTATCTTAAATATGTCTGGTAAGAATTAATTTAGCATCCCTTTGTACCCTACACTAATTTCCCCTCCAGTCCCATTGTGTTTCAAAGCCCTACAGAATTTGCTATCTATTAAAATGAATCTCTTATTACATCGCCTACATCCACCCTTTGCTACTTCATTTTTTCCAGTAACAAATCAACTTAATCAAGCTCATTAAGTGTCATTACTAGCCATTTATTGTTATCTTTCCCAATGCACTCCTGACAGGCATACCACGCCCACCCGTGTCCCCCTGACACCGGGCCCTCACTTGTCCCCAGCACCTCACACACGCCACCCGCCACTGCCACGACACCAGCTTCTAATTGGCCCTCATTGTGTTGGGCTCTCATCAGAGAAAATAAATATGACATCGCTCAGCTCAGGAAGTTTTACTTGTACTTCTCACCAAAACTAACACACTTTATCACATACACTACTCTTAGATTAAATATCAGGCCTTTACACGTGCCAACATCCTGTGGAATAAAAACGAACAAAACATCACAACACCTTCCCGAATATTTTAAATGCTGGAGAATCCGTTGCCAAAACTCTTAAATTGGACACATGCATAGTTACCCCAAGGGCAGAGTTTGAATTATAGGTTCCTTTTGTGCTTAAAGTGCTGTTGAACACAGCGGATGCTTTTAAATACTGCTTGGCGAATGTATTTCCACAGCTGTCAAAATGATGGACAGGGAGGTTGGGAATTCCACAGTAGCAGCATGCTCCTACCTGCACACAATAGCCCTGCGGGGACTCACTAGTGTGTGTGGAGCTGGCTGAGGGAGGAGGGAAGGGGGAGGTGAAGTTTGTCCCATTGCAGGAGCTATTAAGTTTGTCTCTAGGACACACTTGGTTTCACCAGGGTGCTCGTCCCTCATTCATAATAGATGCTAATCTGTTCAGGGCTGACTGATGACAGAGCTTCCTGCCCTTCACAGAATTAGTCCTCAGCTTTATCAAAGGACCCAAAACTGCCTGCTAATTAGACTCATTTCCCCGTCATGAATTATGTATTTCCATTGTAACTGATCGTATATATGGGCGATGGTAACGCATCCTGCTGCTGCACCCAGGTTTACACAGATGCATGCACATGCCAACACATGTTCATAAACTCTCTGCATGCCTCGGAGTTCACTATGCATGATATGGGAAATGTAGAACCTGAGTATGGAACGCCGTTTGGGTCTTTGCGTGTCAAAAAAGAAACAGGTCAAATAACACTATTTGATGCGTCAAATAAGCTTGCTGACCAATGAGGACCTGAATATGACTGGACGTCACATAACAATTTAACAGGTTCATTCATGTTTTACGTCGTCATTACACATTGATTACACTCTCACTCGTATTTCATATGTCACAACGATTCACCGATACATATGCTTATGATGCTGGTCAAGTTTTGTCTCGCGCACCTACCGCAGCCGCACGAGCGCAGACACACTTCCCCAAACTGTGGACAGTGCTGGTTATTAAAAAAGCTAGCAAGTTGATGGATGCAAACTATGTTCTTTCCCAAAAACATAGCAAAACGACATAATCTGTTTCAGTAGCTATAGTTAGCAAGCTTACTATATAGCTAGGTGTCATCATCTAAAATACCCCTATTTTATAAGACAGTTCTTATTCGATTAACGGTGGAAGGACTCACCTACATAAAGCTAGCCACAATAAGGATTAGCCACACTAGTGGAATTTGCTGTTCGCCTTCAAAATAAAAGTCTGTCATTGACAGTGAAACAAATTAATACAAATAGTGGAATTATGCCATAATTTAATAGATCATGCTAAACGAGGTTGGAATGCTGTTATATCAATTCAACAAAAGACAATCATTTTGTTAATTTGACAAAAATCTGTTGAAATCACACTGGATTGTGGCGCAGCGGTTTAAGGCACTGCATCTCAGTGCTAGAGGCATCACTACAGACCGTGGTTGAATTCAAGGCTGTATCACAACCGGTCGTGATTGGGAGTTCCAGCACAATTGGCCTTGTGTCGTCCGGGTTAGGGTTTGGTAGGCAATCATTGTAAATAAGAATTTGTTCTTAACTGACTTGCCTAGTTAAATGAATAACAAATCTAATGTATTAGACTTTAGAATTGTATTGGGGGCATACTGTCACGTCGGCATAAATGATTCGGGAGACAGGTGCAGGAATGCGTCTAGTTTTTTTTTATTGAACCAAAATTACTACGTGCCGTGTATAGGCACGGGGACGAAGACCAGCAGCGCAATGACAGCGGCCTCGAGGACGATCACAGGAACGCAGTGCAGGTCAATCAGGACCCGATGCAGCTGCCGAAGTTGCGTCGTGGTCGGACCGGCCTGTTGCCGCAACGGACCAGTAGCAGTGTCGACGGACGGGCCAGTTGTTGCTGCTGAAGTGGTGGCTCGTACGGCCCAGTTGCAGCTGCCGAAATTGTGGCGGCGCCGGACGGACCAGTCGCAGCATCATCGGACGGGCCATTCCCGCTGTCTCCCTTAATGGTCGATTATTCTGTCACGTCGGCATAAATGATTCAGTCTAGTCAGTGACACCCAGAGAACATTTATTGTACAAGTCAACCTTCTATGTGTATTGAACACTATTCCAGGGGAAAAACAATACAACGTGGATGATTTGGAGTCTGATAACTCTGAGGAGGACGTTGGGAGAAAAGCACTTTGGTACTGAGTAGAATTATACCCCCATTTCATTAATCTCCAATCCTTAGGTAAGGCTGTACAGTGCTGTATAATTGTCAGTACACACAATAGGCTGACAGGGCAGGTGATTTCCCTCAGTCAAAGTCCCTGATAATTGCTACGATGCCAATATTTGCGTAAACCCTTCACAGTTGTGTTCTGTGGGTATCACCAAGCAGTAGACTGATACCCCATTTCATTGCTCCACATTACAACCCTCCAACCTTGTTTAACATTATCTAGTCTAAATATTGCATGATTCCACCAATTGTAATGTTCTGCGTCACTTTCAAAGGCTCCCGAGTGGCGCAGCGCTCTACAGCACTGCATCTCAGTGCTAGAGGTGTCACTACAGACCCTGGTTTGATTCCAGGGTGTATCACAACCAGCCGTGATTGGGAGTCCCATAGGGCGACGCACAATTGGCCCAGCGTCGTCCGGGTTAGGGTTTGGCCAGGGTAGGCCGTCATTGTAAATAAGAATTTGTTCTTAACTGACTTGCCTAGTTAAATAAAAGTTACATAAATAAATAAACAAAGAGGGACTTTGACGGCCAATCTCAAATTCTACTACTGTGGCTATTCCTTTTTGTGGCTAGCTTCACAACACATAACCGTTCTGGTCAATCCTCACTAGCCAGAGGAAGATATCCGGCTGCTTATAATGTTAGCTTTGGGCAACAGGGTTAAGTAGCTAACTAGCTATTTATTTTCATGAACTGAAGTTCAACAATAAGTGGCTACCTGGCTAATACTTACTCACATGGATTCCTAATCCTTGCTAAGAATATTGAAAATGACTGCAGTTTCTACTGCTCATTGTTTTCAGGCTTGTTGCATTGGTGCTAGCTAGGTACAAAGCTAAAGCTAGCTAGCTACCGCAGAAGTTGCTAATAACATCTGTATCAAAGATATTTGCAAACATTTTTGATCCTGATCTTATTTCAAATGCTCATACAGAAGTTTTACCATTTGGTCGAACAAATAATGCCTTATTACCAACACGGTATTGTAAACACATCGTTCGTGGCCGGTGTGTGCTTGTTTGCAGACTTTTATTTTTTGTACAGCTTTGACAGTGCAAGTGATCCTAGTGGTGGAGCTTGGCTTGCACGTGCAAATTCAGCACACACAACATTCTATAATAAATCAAATCAAATTTTATTTGTCACATAAGCCGAATACAACAGGTGTAGACCTTACAGTGAAATGCTTACTTACAAGCCCTTAACCAACAGTGCAGTTTTAAGAAAAATAAGTGTTAAGTAAAAAATAGATAAGTCAAAAATAACAAATAATTAAAGAGCAGCAGTAAAATAACAGTAGCGAGGCAATATACAGGGGGTACTGGTACAGAGTCAATGTGCTAATTGAGGTAATATGTACTGTACATGTAGGTAGAGTTAAAGTGACTATGCATTGATAATAAACAGAATAGCAGCAGCGTAAAGGGGGGGGGGGGGGGGGGGCGACAATGCAAATAGTCTGGGTAGCCATTTGATTAGTTGTTCAGGTGTCTTAGGGCTTGGGGGTAGAAGCTGTTAAGAAGCCTTTGGGACCTAGACTTGGTGCTCCAGTACCGCTTACCGTGTGGTAGCAGAGAGAACAGTCTATGACTAGGGAGGTTGGAGTCTTCAACAATCTTTAGGGCCTTTCTCTGACACCGCCTGGTATAGAGGTCCTGGATTGCAGGAAGCTTGGCCCCAGTGATGTACTGGGCCATTCGCACTACCCTCTGTAATGCCTTGCGGTCGGAGGACGAGCAGTTGCCATACCAGGCAGTGATGCAACCAGTCAGGATGTTCTCAGAGGTGCAGCTGTAGAACTTTTTGAGGATCTGAAGACCCATGCCAAATCTTTTCAGTCTCCTCAGGGGGAATTGTCTTTGTCATGCCCTCTTCACGACTGTCTTGGTGTATTTGGACCATGATAGTTTGTTGGTGATGTGGACACCAAGGAACTTGAAGCTCTCAACCTGCTCCACTACAGCTCCGTCGATGAGAATGGGGGCATGCTCCGTCCTCCTTTTCCTGTAGTCCACAATCATCTCCTTTGTTTTGATCACATTGAGGGAGAGGTTGTTTTCCTGGCACCACACGGCCAGGTCTCTGACCTCCTCCCTATAGCCTGTCTCAGGCCTACCACTGTTGTGTCGTCTGCAAACGTAATGATGGTGTTGGAGTCGTGCCTGGCCATGCAGTCATGAGTGAACAGGGAGTACAGGAGGGGACTGAGCACACACCCCTGAGGGGCCCCCGTGTTGAGAATCAGCGTGGCAGATGTGTTGTTACCTACCCTTACCTCCTGGGGGTGGCCCGTCAGGAAGTCCAGGATCCAGTTGCAGAGGGCGGTGTTTAGTCCCAGGGTCCTTAGCTTAGTGATGGGCTTTGAGGGCACTATGGTGTTGAACACTGAGCTGTAGTCAATGAATAGCATTTTCACATAGGTGTTATTTTTGTCCAGGTGGGAAAGGGCAGTGTGGAGTGCAATAGAGATTGCATCATCTGTGGATCTGTTGGGGCACTATGCAAATTGGAGTGTGTCTATGGTTCCTGGGATGATGGTGTTGATGTGAGCCATGACCAGCCTTTCAAAGCACTTCATGGCTACAGACGTGAGTGCTACGGGTCAGTAGCCATTTAGGCAGGTTACCTTAGTGTTCTTGGGCACAGGGACTATGGTGGTCTGCTTGAAACATGTGAGTATTACAGACTCGGTCAGGGACAGGTTGAAAATGTCAGTGAAGACACTTGCCAGTTGGTCAGCGCATGCTCAGAGTACACGTCCTGGTAATCTGTCTGGCCCTGCGGCCTTGTGAATGATGACCTGTTTCAAGGTCTTACTCACATCAGCTACGGGGAGAGTGATCGCACAGCTGATGCTCTCATGCATGCTTCAGTGTTGCTTGTCTCAAAGCGAGCATCGAAGTAATTTAGCTCGTCTGGTAGGCTCGTGTCACTGGGCAGCTCGCGGCTGTGCTTCCCTTTGTAGTCTGTAATAATTTGCAAGCCCTGCCACATCCGAATAACATCGGAGCTGGTGTAGTACAATTCAATCTTAGTCCTGTATTGATGCTTTGCCTGTTTGATGGTTCATCGGAGGGCATAGTGGGATTTCTGATAAGCTTCCGGGTTAGAGTCCCGCTCCTTGAAAGTGGCACCTCTACCCTTTAGCTCAGTGCGGATGTTGCCCGTAATCCATGGCTTCTGGTTGGGGTATGTACGTACATTCACTGTGGGGACAAAGTCATCGATGCACTTATTGATGAAGCCAGTGACTGAAGTGGTGTACTCCTCAATGCCATCGCGGAACATATTCCAGTCCTGTAGCTTAGCAGCTGCGTCATCTGACCACTTCTTTATTGACCGAGTCACTGGTGTTTCCTGCTTTAGTTTTTGCTTGTAAACAGGAATTATGAGGATATAATTATGGCCAGATTTGCCAAATGGAGGGTGAGGGAGAGCATTGTATGCGTTGTGTGTGGAGTAAAGCTGGTCTACAGTTTTTTTTCCTCTGGTTGCACATTTAACATGCTGGTAGAAATGAGGTAAAACGAATTTAAGTTTCCCTGCATTAATATTATTGTATTATTTGACGTGTCAAATGAAAAGCTTATTTGACATGTCAAGTAGTGTTATTTGACATGTATAGTTTTTGACACGCAAAGACCCAAACGGCGTTCCATACCTGACTGAATCGTTTGCTCATTGAGTATTCCCACTTGTACAAAACACAAAAACACTCCATGCAATAACTGGTGTGGTTTGGTCACTAGTGTCTAACAACAGCATTAACATTGAGTAGCTGTTTTGGTTCTGGGTGCTGAGATTGGGTCACGACACAATGTTAATTAAACAATAGAAAACAATGCAGTCTATGCTATCACATAGTTATCTTCTTGTCAACCAACCATTTTGAAATGGTATACCATATGCTGTGGGGTATTTTGTGACAAGCCAGGAGGTTGACTCTCAAACATAGGAATTCACATTTAGTGGACAACAGAGTTATCCCACATTCACTCAGAATTTCTCAAGCTGGTGTGAAACTGAAAAATGTCTCCAAATCCATATAAACAGGGTGTCCATAACCTTATGCATTATACTAACATACAATACATTTTTACAGGATTAAAGAACAAATTGCAAAACAAAAGATAGCTTTTTTCTAATGTGGAGATTCTACACTATAGAGGTTTATGGCTATATTCTTTAAGTTATGTTCCCCTCATCACTGCATGTACTTCGTAATTACATCTACTTAAGCAATTTTGTTGGGAGAATTTTTTTTTGTGCCTAATTGCATTACTATCTGGAAGGCAGAAATATGCAGAGCGAAACAACGTATAGCAACGTGAGGAAATTGCTAATTAGACTGATATTTCTTTGGCATTACTAACTAGCACAGTCCAACCAAAACAGATAGCAGCATGCTGAAGAGTTTGGGCTGCATATATTTCCTGTCAACAAATGAAACTAAGACAAACACAGATGTACAGACAAACACCTCGAGCGGTTAATTGCCTCTTAGAATCCAGGTTATATTTGGAAGTCTAAAGTATATCTCATTATGAGAGTATCAGCAGCAGTTTAAGGCCTACACTGAGTTCTTCCTGCCATCAATATAGAATATATGGAGATTGTAGTTAGCTAGGTCAGTGTTGTCTATCCTAAACACCAAAGATACAAAGGATTTAAAGCTATCAAAGGATTACTATGGCACCATGAGACGCAACAAATTGAAATATTCATGAGCTTGTACAGTACAATATTTCAAAAGCTTATATTTACAAATCAGCCCAATAGAAAAGGTGCTCAAGAAGCCTGCCACTTTCTCTCTCAGCAAGGGTCAGTGCATAATTTGCTCACAATTTGCTCACAATTTGAAAGTTTAATCAGACTTTCAAAGCTGCAATGTGAAAGTGTCTTAAACAGAGGTCCTGCTCTCCACAATAACACTTAAAACTGTTCTTTTGTGTGGCTTTTTTTTACACGAACAATAGCAAATTATGTCAGCGTAAAAAATATTTTATAATGAATCCCACATTTGCTGATTGCAAATAATTGCGTAAAGCGGCTTGGGTCGCTGAGGGTGACTGCAGTGTAACTAATATGAGGATCTGATCCCTCACCCTCGCTGATGAGGCCTATTCACAGCTCCACTGACCTGTGCCCCCTCCAAGCTCCCCACACTTCACTGTGATGAGGAGTGTGTTTGTCAAAGTTTTCAAACGAGGTGTGATTATTCCAGAGCCCCCCCTTCTCCTTCTCAACCCTTCACTCACCCCCCCCCCCCCCCCCCCCCCATACCTGGAGATGGCTTTACAGAGTGCTAAGAAGTAATGATTAGGCACTGCTGCTTCTGGCCATCGGTGTGGAGGAGGACGGTGGTACTTGTAGACTTTGTGTAGGGGGCTGTAGTACCAGGCTGGTCTCATAGACTAGATGCAACATAGAAAACGAAAATTCAGGACACTGAAATTAGTATGATACACTATATATACAAAAGTATGTGGACACCCCTTCAAATGAGTGGATTCGACTATTTCAGCCACACCCATCATTGCTGACAAGTGTATAAAAGTGAGCACATAGCCATGCAATCTCCATAGACAAAAATTGGCAGTAGAATGGACAGCTCAATGACTTTCAACGTGGCACCGTCATAAGATGCCACCTTTCCAACAAGTCAGTTCGTCAAATTTATGCCCTGCTAGAGCTGCCCGGTCAACTGTAAGTGCTGTTATTGTGAAGTGGAAATGTCTAGGAGCAACAACGGCTCAGCCGCAAAGTGGTAGGCCAAACAAGCTCACAGAACCAGACTACCGAGTGCTGAAGCGCGAAGCCGAGTGCTGAAGCGCCCCATTGGGCTCATGCGGTGGAGGAGATCTTCATGGGCTATACTCAGCCTTATCTCAAGGTAGAAAGTTGGTGGTCTGTTGATATCCCTCTAGGGGTGTGGGGGCTGTGCTTTGGCAAAGTGGGTGGGGTTCTATCCTGCCTGGTTGGACCTGTCTGGTTGGCCCTATCCGGGGGTATCGTCGGACGCACTCGGACCATGCCTCAGGACTACCTGGCCTTTATGACCCCTGGTTGTCTCCAGTCCACCTGGTCGTGCTGCTGATCCAGTTTCTGCTGTTTTGCATGTGTCTATGGCAGTAGCGACCCTTCATTCAGGACAGGTGGGGCAGAGACCCCTGTTTTGCATATTATTATGGCATTAATGCATGTCACATATCAGTTTGCAAACAATGTCAAAAATAATAATAATTGAGTTAATAAAGCCGCATACAAACATGGTCTCTTTTTTGCTTTCTTGAGTAAGGCAGCTCCAAAATACAGGTGTTTAGCCTAGCTCAGTGCTGTCTGTGGTGGTGGGGCAGCCAGCGGAAAATACAGCGCATACTGGTTGGTAATGTTCTTTAGTTGTGCCGTGATTGGCTCAGTGTTCTGTTACTCATGGGGACACTGCATGACTGCGAAATATACAGGGAGAGCTCAAAATGTAAAGCCCCTTGGGTGCTGCCATAGATTTACATTAGAAGTGCCCATCCAAGAAGGCTCAAGGTCATTGGCCACAGATAAAATGACATCAAATCATGTTATATCTACCGTAGCTTTGATTGGACTGATCATGTCAACATCATAGTTTCAAAATCTTAGCTAGCATGCAGTCATCATCATGAATCAAGTCGACAATCTACTGGCAAAACCCTTTCAATCCTTGTCATATGAAGAGAAATTATAGATAAAACGCATCAGTGCTTATCGGCTATTGGACATAAACATTACACAACAAGTTGGAAATTGTAAATTCAACAATGTGTGGTTTGGAAGGAATCAGTGGCTAACAGCAAGCTTTGCAAAGCAATCACTAGCCTGCTATTCAGTGGAGTGGCTGTGTGGTCCAAGTCTGGGTTTAAGGGTCTCTTTTCCAAGCAACACACCATGGGCCAGAAAAGGTTGAATATATTGTCCATGCTGTCAATCCAGCATAACTTCTGCCGCATTCAAAACAACTGGAAACTTGGGAAAAAACAAGCTCCGACTGAGAAAATACATTTTGAACAGTCATCCAACTCAGGAATTCCAAGTTGGGAACTCGGGCCTCCTTCTAGAGCTCCGACCTGAAGATCACTGACATCATGATTTCAGAGTTCCCAGTTGTCTTGAAAGCACCATATATCCAGAGAATGCCAGACTTTGATGACAAAGTTTGATGACAAAATTTGCCCACATGAAGGACCACCTTCCTGTTCAAGTGAGCACAGCACAACAAGGTGAGTCCAAAAATGTCTTGTATGCTGCTGCATAAATGATGTAATATGCCAGGGAGATATGTATACTGTAGCTAAGAAAGTAATACTAAGTGTATGTTGTGTAGTAAGATGTTAGTAGGCCATGTGCCTCACTCTAATAATTTGGTCCCTTTCCCCTTCATAATTTAGCCTACTGTTCTGACTTCGTGGTGCACATGTAGCCTGTTTTAGAGAACTGTAATCATTTAATATTGTCAGAGCATTCATTGTCTGCTTATATGCCCCCTTTATTTATCCTACGGTTCTGACTTGTTCTGAATTCTGAAAGTGCTGAACAAATAGTTATATTGACTACGTCTGTCCTTGCTCGCTCATTAATGTCTTAATCAAAATTACAGATTGCCTCTTATGCGCTCGTCATTCCCTTATGCCATAGTTTGTACATCTCAATTGTCATTAGAAACCCTATTTGTTTAAGCAAGTCAGCCATATCAGCTATGTTTTTTAAAAAGGCAGTAAATGAGGCTGAATTAACTGTTTCGCTGCCAGAAAAGTGTCTGCTGATAGCCAGGTGTAGCGGTGGTAAGGATTCACTCCATGGTGCTGAAAAGAAAGCTCTGCATTTGGGACAGCTTTATGTAGGCCCTAACAGTTTGTGGGCAACGTTTGTCACCATTATGGTGCAATTAATGTATTGTTAAGGGTTGTGTTGGCAAATTTTAATTTTTTGCTCCACCAAGATTTACATGCTTAAATCGCCACTGGGCTTTGGAACCCTGACCCGTTCACCAGACGTGCTACCTTGTTGTGCTGCTACTCCAGTTTCAATTGATCTGCCTGCGGCTTTGGAACCCTGACCTGTTCACCGGATGTGCTACCTTGCCCCGGACCTGCTGTTTTCAACCCTCTCTATCTCTCTACCTCTCTCTCTCTCTCTCTACCGCACCTGCTGTCTCAACCTCTAAATGCTCGGCTATGAAAATCCAACTGACATTTACTCCTGTGGTGCTGACATGTTGCACCCTCTACAACCACTGTGATTACTATTTGACCCTGCTGGTCAACTATGAACGTTTCAACATCTTGAAGAACGATCTGGCTTTAATGGCCATGTACTCTTATAATCTCCACCCGGCACAGCCAGAAGAGGACTGGCCACCCCTCATAGACTGGTTCCTCTCTAGGTTTCTTCCTAGGTTCCTGCCTTTCTAGGGTTTTTTTCCTAGCCACCGTGCTTCTACATCTGCATTGCTTGCCGTTTGGGATTTTAGGCTGGGTTTCTGTATAAGCACTTTGTGACATCTGCTGATGTAAAAAGGGATTCATAAATACATTTGATTTGGTTAGAAAAATCGTCTGTCCTCAGTTGCAACACTCACTGCCGTGTTCCAAACTGCCTCTGGGAGCAACCTCAGCACAATATCTGTTCGTCGGGAGCTTCATGAAATGGTTTTCCATGGCCGAGGAGCCACACACAAGCCTAAGATCACCATGCGCAATCAAGTGTTGGCTGGAGTGGTGTAAAGCTCGACACCATTGGACTCTGGAGCAGTGGAAACGCGTTCTCTTGAGTGATGAATCACGCTTCACCAGTCCGACGGATGAATTTGGGTTTGGCGGATGCCAGGAGAAAGCTACCTGCCCCAATGCATAGTCAGGGGCGGAGCCAGAGGGGTGTCCGGGGTGGCACTGGACACCTCTGACATCTGATTGGCCACCCCGGGTGCCACCCCAAAATTTCATTCGCTTCTGGCAGTTTGATGCTGACGGACATCTCATTTCACCTCTTGTTGAAAGAAGCATTTATTTTGACGTTCGGAGGCGCATTTTTCAAATCAAGGACAAGGAAGAGAGAATATTAACATTGGTTGCGAGATACAGAAGAATAACAATAAGATACAGAAGAGAGAATATTTCCACAGCTCCACGAACTCTTTTCGCGATTGGGGAAAGCATCATATTTGAAGTAAGTTTTAAGGTTTAGCATCGGGTGTAGGTTTCCTGAACAACTTTTACGAAAGTTGAGTCTCTGTGGAGGTTAACGTTAGACCTTTGGCTCCATTAACAGACAGTTAATCAGATAAGAGAGATCGGTTCCCAATTTAGCCTAAAATTATATTTACATCTGTGGTAGTAATACACGCATATACAGTGTAGTGTCGTAAGTTACAGTATACGAATGTTTAGCTAATGTGAGGTAACTAGTAGGCTACAGCTGTCAGTGTTCAGCAAGTTAACATTCAGCAATTTGAAATCCATTAACTCAGTTAGGTTTTCGTACTTGAACTCAAAACAAACAATTGTTATTATCAATCTGTTAACGTTACTCAAAAGATTACCCCAATTTGCAGATAGCCTGTTTGCTATCGTAAATGTGTAAGAAATTATAGCTAGCTAAGTTACTTACTGCAAAGTAGGGCTAGCTATGATCTAACTACTAACTTAGGCTGGTAGTTGATTTTAAGGTACAGTTATGATAATGGGGATTTGTAATTAAGATGTGGTTTGGACTAAAATGTGGGTAATTGGATGCTTAGATGTAACCATAGACTGTCTTATTTTTGCATAGGGTCAATTAAACATGAAAAGAAAGGGAGAGATATCAGACTTCTGTTCCAAAAGGACCCAATGGTAGGTCAGGTCTATACTTTACACTACACATTTTAGTTAGCAGCTGTTAGTATCTAATCTTGTGGATCCCTTAAATTATACATTTCCATAGAGATATGACAAATTATTTAACGTGTATTTCAGACATTTCAAGATCCAGAGAAGAGGGTCCTGTACAGCCGTGTTTGAAAACATTTCCCAGAACTCACCATGGTACTAGGAAGAGGGCTTTCAACAGCTCCTGGTATAAGGACAATTCATGGCTTTAATATTCTGTAAGCCTGTAGGCATTTTTCTCTGCCCAATACACCTGAATCTGTCTTGACATCACAGTCAGGTTTTTGTAACTAAAAAAAGGCGCTGTTTAAAGATTCTGGGTTTAAGCGCCATTCGAAGGTAGAGCATCATATCAATGCTATGTATGCTTGGAATCAGCATAAAAGAGCTATGGACAGCAACTCATCAATGTTAGATGTCATAAATGAGGACTTGCCGTGTGTTTTTTTTGTAAATGTACTTTTTTTGTAAATAAACTATGCAATTTATGTAACACACAAATGCTATCTTATCTCCTTGGTGCTTGAGCTTTATTTTCTGAAAATATTTTGGATGTTCAACACTTATAGACCCAGATTATATATTAATGAAAACAGAGTGACCCAAGTCTCTCCAGTATGTGAGTACAGTGTGTGTATGTGTGTGAGAGAGAGAAAGAAATTGAGCTGCAGTTCCGAGGTAGAGACACTGACTATTCATTGTATGTTAAAGAATTCTAGTGAAGTAACCCTTTTGGACCACACTATCTGCCACATTGAAGAACTCCGGGTTAAGTGAATTATCACTTCTACCTCTAATCAGCAATCACAGGATTCATTCATGCTCCTTAGATGCCAGGTTAGGGTTACACACACATTTTATGTCGTGGTCTATGGACCCCCTGAATTAGCCTTGGCCACCCCCTTGGCCACCCCATGTATAAAACTCTAGTTCCGCCACTGTGTATAGTGCCAACTGTAACGTTTGGTGGAGGAGGAATAATGGTCTGGGGCTGTTTTTCATGGTTCAAGCTATTCCCCATAGTTCCAGTGAAGGGATATCTTAATGCTACAAGATGGATGTGCTTTCAGCTTTGTGGCAATAGTTTGGGGAAGGCCCTTTCCTGTTTCAGCATGACAATGCCCCCGTGCACAAAGCAAGGTCCATACAGAAATGGTTTGTCGAGATTGGTGTGGAAGAACTTGACTGGCCTGCATAGAGCTCTGACCTCAACCTCATCGAACACATTTGGGATGCATTGGAACGCCGACTGCGAGCCAGGCCTAATCGCCCAACATTAGTGCCCAACCTCACTAATGCGCTTGTGGCTGAATGGAAGAAAATCCCCGCAGCAATGTTCCAACATCTAGTGGAAAGCCTTCCCAGAAGAGTGGCAGCAAAGGGGGGACCAACTCCATATTAATGCCCATGCTTTTTGAATGAGATGTTCGACGAGCTGGTATCCACATACTTTTGGCCATGTAGTGTATGTTATGTTTGGTATGGTTACATAAGACAGAAGATTACTTAAGGCAATGCGAACATCTAGCAACCCAAATGTTGCTTGTTTGATTCTCATCACAGACAACTTTAGCATTTTAGCTAATTCGCAACTTTGCAACTACTTACTACTTTTTAGCTACTTTGCAACCACTTAGCATGTTAGCTAACCCTTCCCCTAAGCCCTGCAGGGCTTTGAACCGGTGAAAAATCTGTCTGTGCCGATGAGCAAGGCACTTAACCCTAATTGCTCCTGTAAGTCACTCTGGATAAGAGCGTCTGCTAAATGACTTAAATGTAATATCACGTGCCATCCCTGAAATCCCCTCAGGATGGACCTAACTTCCAAACAACCAGTATACATCACAACATTCTGCGATATCATTTTACAGAATATCATTAATTGTTACTAACTCCCAGAAATGACTACAATGGGTTGAGTAACATTAGCCATAACAGAAAACCTCTTTGGAAAGGGTCTGTTCATCCTGTATTGATGTTTGTGGCTTCCCTTCACAGCCAACATCTGTTTATCATGCTTGGCAATTTGCTAAATAAACCTGATCTGTTTGTTTCAAATGTTGACCTGGTCATTTGACTGTGTCCAGTTACAGGTAACCATTCATAAAACGGGCATGGTTTATTAACTGCATTCTGAATGATGATGAAAAACAAACATATAATTGTACACATTGTCCTGGATTTGAAAGGAAACACCGAGGGAAATCATCAAGAGAACAAAACATCTTTCAGATGGATGCTACCATAATTACTTTAGTGTATCCAATATTCTCTCATGGAATATCTGTGAGGCCGTCATGTCTGGGTTCTGACCTGAATGTGCTAAGAAAGCCACAGGCAAATTAAGGGACAAAATTAACAACTCCCATTGTGGGCTGCCACATTCTTCCCAAGAGAGATGACTAACACACACAGACTTCGCACTAAGTGTTAGACAGAGGTGTCCTACTACTCCAACTACTCCTACTCCGGTGACCACTAAATGGTTAATGCTGTAAGAAGTAAGAAGGCATATTCCGAATCTATAAACCAGTATGAAACATATTTGAAAGTAACAGGGTATGGCCATCTGCAAAAGAGAACTACAGATGTCATCAAACACAATATTTTACCTTGGATGTCAAACTTCAATAATAAACTCAATAAACACAAGTTGAAAAACAATTACACTGTAAATACATTTCTAGTCGACCTATTCTTCTAAAACCAGCAATTTTAATAATTCCCCAAAGTGTGATTGCGCATAAAGATTTATACATTTCTGAAAACTGAAATGAAGTAATTACTGATTATTTGTAAACCATTTAACATACACTTAATGGAATAATTTATAAAGAAGGAATGGTTTCATCTTTAATTCATATTTGTAAAGTTACACAAGGGCTAATATTTTCAGATGGCAGATGTGTGTTTAATTCAGAGAGCATCATTTCTGAGGTGATTAAGATAATGAGCGGAACTGAGAGGAGGGAAAAAGAGGGAAAGTTTTACAGTTCATATACAGTTCATGCATAGTCTCCTCAGGAACCAGCGCTTATTAGTTACCCAATGGAGGACTGGCACCACGGCAGCATGCAATTAAGTGTCTCCATGCAGAATGAGCGCTCAGGTCAGGTTTAATGGGCAGAGAGCTAATAAAGGTTGGCGAAGGCGGGAGGGGAGGGAGTCACCCATATTGTAGCACTGCAAAGGTGTCGCACAGGCAGAAAGGGACCGTGGACATCATGCAGTCCCTCTCACAGTTCAGGTTAGGCACCTTATCATCTCCCATCGCTGTACCAGGTCTTTGGAAGACAGGACCCCCGGTACTCATACATCTGCTCTGAAATTATAAAGCTCTTTCCATTATGGAGGTCTGGAAATTACATGAGCAAAATATGTGAAAGGGTTCATTATTAGCTAAATAACTGGAGGATGCTGCATAACAGCTCCGGGTTTAACTTGCTATATTAGCCATCAACAATGCATCAACAAAACCTGTACTACTCTTCTTATGATATACATTTATGAATGGGGCATTATTTTAAGCACAAATAAATGCTTGTTGGTTTTGACATGACCTACAGGGTCATCACCAAGTTTGCATTAATATGGATTTGTGGGTGTCTGATTAATATTCTCTTAGTAATCGAGGGTAAGACACTGACACACCGTTGACAATGTGACCTATCGACCTCTTGGTCAATGGTATTCTACTGATGGAGAAAAATGAAAATATCAATAGAAACTCATTTAAAATTGTGTTCTGTGTCAAATTACTTATTGCTAATTGATTTCAACAACCTAATGGAAAATGTATTTTAAAAAATCTATTGAAGGACTTCAAGTAAAACAGAGAAGATGCGGTCAGCCAGTAGAGAGGGCAGGAAGTCCAACAGACAACGGCACAGAGAACAATATCATGACAGCTGCTTCTAGGAAATAGCATTTCTTTCTTCAACACCATCCTAGGAGTCAGTAGGACTACCTACTGGGCACTGACGTAAATTCAAGGCTATTCCACGTTGGTTCAAAGTAATTTCATTGAAATTACGTGGAAACAACCTTGATTCAACCAGTGTGTGCCCAGTGGGTATTTACTAAAAAAGTGTGAGGCAAGTAGCCTAAGTAGAATAAATACCCTGGTTATTATAGACATGGCAGTAACTACATGCATATGAGGACACCGAAGTACGGATCTCTGTAATTTTTAATAACAATAAAATTCAAATTAAAAAGACAAAAAAATACTCAGACCCTTTGACTTTTTTCACATTTTGTTACGTTACAGCCTTATTCTACGATGGATTCAATTGTTTTCAATCTACACACAATAACACATAATGACAATGCAAAAAACTGTTTTTAGAAATCTTTGCAAATTTATACCAAAAAAACCCTGGAAATATTACATTTACATAAGTATTCAGACCCTTTACTCAGTACTTTGTTGAAGCACCTTTGGCAGTGATTACAGCCTCGAGTCTTCTTGGTTATGACGCTACAAGCTTGGCACACCTGTATTTGGGCAGTTTCTCCCATTCTTCTCTGGAGATCCTCTCAAGCTCTGTCAGGTTGGATGGGGAGCGTCACAGCACAGCTATTTTCAGGTCTCTCCAGAGATGTTCAATCGAGTTCAAGTCTGGGCTCTGGCTGGGCCACTCAAGGACATTCAGAGACTTGTCCCGAAGCCACTCCTGAGTTGTCTTGGCTGTGTGCTTAGGGTCGTTGTCCTGTTGGAAGGTGAACCTTTGCCCCAGTCTAAGGTCCTGAGCACTCTGGAGCAGGTTTTTACCAAGAATCTCTCTGTACTTTGCTCCGTTCATCTTTCCCTTGATCCTGACTAGTCTCCCAGTCCCTGCCGCTGAAAAAAATCCCACAGCATGATGCTGCTACCACCATGCTTCACCGTAAGGATGGTACCAGGTTTCCTCCAGACGTGGCGCTTGGCATTCTGGCCAAAGACTGCAATCTTGGTTTCATCAGACAAGAGAATCTTGTTTCTCATGGTCTGAGAGTCCTTTAGGTGCCTTTTGCAATCTTCCAGCGGGCTGTCATGTACATTTTACTGAGGAGTGGCTTCCGTCTGGCCACTCTACCATAAAAGCCTGATTGGTGGAATGCTGCAGAGATAGTTGTCCTTCTGGAAGGTTCTCCCATCTCAACAGAGGAACTCTGGATCTCTGTCAGAGTGACCATCGGGTTCTTGGTCACCTCCCTGATAAAGGCCCTTCTCCCCCAATAGCTCAGTTTGGCCAGCTCTAGGAAGACTTGGTGGTTCCAAACGTCTTCCATTTAAGAATGATGGAGGCCACTGTGTTCTTGGGAACCTTCAATGCTGCAGAAATATTTTGGTACCCAGATCTGTGCCTCAACACAATCCTGTCTCAGAGCTCTACGGACAATTCCTTCGACCTCATGGCTTGTTTTTTGCTCTGACATGCACTGTCAACTGTGGGACCTTATCTAGACACATTTTGTTACGTTATTAAGAGTTTTTCTCTAAAATGGACTAAAGAGAAAAAAAAGCTAATTGATCTACACACAATACCCAATAATGACAAAGCGAAAAAGAGAAATACCTTATTTACATAAGTATTCAGACCCTTAGTTATGAGACTCGAAATTGAGCTCAGGTGCTTCCTGTTTCCATGGATCATCCAGATGTTTCTACAACTTGGAGTCCACCTGTGGTAAATTCAATTGATTGGACATGATTTGGAAAGGCACACACCTGTCTATATAAGGTCCAACAGTTGACAGTGCATGTTAGAGCAAAAACCAAGCCATGAGGTTGAAAATAGCTGTGCAGCAACGCTCCCCATCCAACCTGACAGAGCTTGAGAGGATCTGCAGAGAAGAATGGGAGAAACTCCGCAAATACAGGTGTGCCAAGCTGGTAGCGTCATACCCAAGAAGACTCGAGGCTGTAATCACTGCCAAAGGTGCTTCAACAAAGTACTGAGTAAATGGTCTGAATACTTATGTAAATGTAATATTTATATTTTTAATACACTTGCAAAAAAAAAAAAAATAAGCTTCTTTTTGCTTTGTCATTATGGGGTATTTTGAGTTTTAAAAAAAAACAATTCAATCAATTTTAGAATAAGGCTGTAACGTAACAGAATGTGGAAAAAGTGTGCGAAGAGTGTGCAAAGCTGTCATCAAGGCTTCGTTGAAGAATCTCAAATATAAAATATATTTTGATTTGTTTAACACTTTTTTTGTTACTACATAATTCCATATGTGTTATTTCTTAGTTTTGATGTCTTCACTATTATTCTACAATGTATAAAATAGTAAAAATAAAGAAAAATCCTTGAATGATTAGGTGTGTCCAAACTTTTGAATGGTACTGCATTTAAAAATATATATATTGTACACAAAAAAGAAAATCAATTATTGGTCAACATCTAAATATTGTTCCCAGCCTAAACTCAGAAAGTTCCTATTTTTGATCTGACTGAGTTCTAATTGTGCTTACAGTGGTTTGTTCATCATGTCCACTGGATTTGACTTCCAGATGTATCTTTATAGCAGCACATTCACCTCTCACCTCTCTCAAACAGCTAACTCCACACTCTTGCGGCACAGGCCGAGAGCCTGAGACGTGAAACGAACTACCCGAGCTTGGCGTCGGCTCACTAGAGAAGGATCCAAAACTAGAGACACCGCTGACAGTGTGTTTGCAAGATGCCGGACAAAAGGCCATTTTAAAACCGTCCCGCGACTCCCCCAAACAAACAAAAAATGACTTTCGGATTATGAGTGCACAACTGGTAGTCGCTTATAGATACAGTGTCAAATGTAAAAGGTATGTGAACCCTTTGGAAATACCTGCATTTCTGCATAAATTGGTCATAAAATGTTATCTGATCTACAACAATAGACAAACAGTCTGCTTAAACTAATAACACAAACAATTATATGTTTTCATGTCTTTATTGAAACATTCACAGTGCAGGGTGGGAAAAGTATGTGAACCCTTGGATTTAATAATTGGTTGACCCTCCTTTGGCAGCAATAACTTCACCCAAACGTTTTCTGTAGTTGCGGATCAGACCTGCACAATGGTCAGGAGGAATTTTGGATCATTCCTCATTACAAAACTGTTTCAGTTCAGCAATATTCTTGGGATGTCTGGTGTGAACTGCTCTCTTGAGGTCAGACCACAGCATCTCAATCGGGTTGAGGTCAGGACTCTGACTGGGCCACTCCAGAAGGCGTATTTTCTGTTGAAGCCATTCTGTTGTTGATTTACTTCTGTGTTTTGGGTTGTTGTCCTGTTGCATCACCCAACTTCTGTTGAGCTTCAATTGGCGGACAGATAGCATGACATTCTCCTACAAAATGTCTTGATAAACTGGGGAATTCATTTTTCCGTCGATGATAGCAAGCTGTCCAGGCCTGAGGCAGCAAAGTTCACATACTTTTTCCAAGCTACACTGGTAATGTTTAAATTATTTATTCAATATAGACATGAACAATAGAATAATTTGTGTGTTATTAGTTTAAGCACACTATGTTTGTCTATTGCTGTGACTTAGATGAAGATCAGATCACATTTGATGACCAATTTATGCAGAAATCCAGGTAATTCCAAAGGGTTCACATACTTTTTCTTGCCACTGTACGTCAGTCAGTCAGGTGGCTAGCTTCCGGCAGAGACTTCTACTGCAGTAACGTTGAAGGGCTCTGGCTATTTTTACTTAGCCAGCTAGAAGGATGAAGTAAGAAGATAAAGTTAAACAGAGCCTACATCAACAGGAGCAAAAAAATAGGCTTCTAAGTTCTCATAATAACTTTGCTTTACAGAGAGTAGGCTACACTCTTAGAAAAAAGGGTTCCAAAAGGGTTCTTTGGCTGACCCTTTTTGGTTCCAGGTAGAACCCTTTTGGGATTCATATAGAACCCTCTGTCGAAAGGGTTCTACCTGGAACCTCAAAGGGTTCCTCAAATGGTTCTCTTATGTAGACAGCCAAAGAACCCTTTTGGAACCCTTTTTTCTAAGAGTGTAGCCTTTTGGGTTCTAGGTAACACCTTTTTTTCTATGAGTGTACTGAGACAGACAGTGATGTGCCGCTCAGTGGTGAGGCTGAGGCAGGCTGCAACGCATGCAGGAGGAAGCAGAGGATACAGAGAGAGAGAGAGAGAGAGAGAAAGGTTAGAACAGCAGCTCCCAAACTTGGGGTCCGGGCCTATTTTACCTAGAGGCCTACATTAAAATACCATCAAGTAGCAAACAATCCAGTTGTGAAAATGTCATACGTTTTTTGTTTATATCGGTGGTTGCTCGTCTTATCCATTGCCCACCTTTTTTCCCCACTAGATCACTGATATTAATAAAGAATCAGAAAGAATCGTTTTTATAATTCATGTGAATGTGATAATACCATCATCTGTGTGCTCCATTGATGTCTGTTTGTGCGGAGGTTGATTAGTAATCCCTAGGAATACAAATGTGAATGCTATGTAATTTGAGAATAGAGATATCTATGTAAAGAGGTGATGATTTTCTGGAATTCATCATTGCAACTAACTGAACAGATGCTACGTGTCAGTGTGAATCATTTCTCATATTTCGCCACTTTCAGGGGCGTGACATTACAAATGAACGGCTGATAGGCTACGTGTTTGTAGATCGACTGGGGTGAATGAACCTACAGCAGCCAAGGTGTTTTTTCCTGTTCTCCAAATAGAATTTGAACGTTTACATTTTTTTTTTATAGAAATGCAGTAAATGACTTTTCGGACATCACTAAAACTCACAACCTGGATACAGCCCTGATTATAGAGAATAGGCCTGGGCCATGAAAAACCAAAGCGGAAGAGCAATCTGCACAGAGACCCCTCCGTAAACCGTTTATCAACTATCATTCATTAATACTCCACAAACTGCCTTCCCCCCCAACATTTTCTAAGGAAAAAGCCCCCCCCCCCCGACTTATGATTACCAGTCAACTAAACAATCCCTTCTCACCCGCGTCGACACCACTTCCACTACCCTCACCCTGAGCATGTCGCCGGGGGCCCCTGCAGGTTTGGGGACAGGGTTGTCAGGAGTAATGTGATGAAGGTGGACGCAGGCCGAGAGGGGCTAAATCGTAGGAGAAGGATGACGTTCTTTGATTTTTAACCATTACAGAGTTTTCATAGAGCTGCAGTCAATTCATTTTATTTATTCTAATGAAGAGCATTAGGAGTGCCGTAGTGTGCCGCGGCGCACATTGATCGCCTCGTTAATCACACTTTGCAGACACTCGCAAATCAAGTTCTAACAGCAAGCACTGAATCAAGGGCAATGAAGCATAAGCTCCTTCACAATTTATGATCTTTCAAATTGCATCTTTTCAACCATTAAATTGCAAGATATCATAAATTTTTATCCTCTCTACTTCAGTCCTGGTATTGATTGTGCCGTGTGAATAATAGAATAGTAGTAAATTCAGGCAGTTAGACTAAATTTAAGCCTCGTCTTCCGAAAAGAAACTGAACGGCACAAGGAAGGCTGTTAATTTGCCATTGAGAACAAATACCAGGAGTGATAAAAATGTAAAAGCCCAACAGGGATTTAAAAAAGAGCCGGCTCAGGTGGGCTGCAGTCCTCTGCAACCTTGACTTCTTCTCTCTTACTTCACTAGCTTGGAAATGACAAAGCACCTCCAAGGCCTTTTGCATGCCATTTTTTTTAAAGATAAGGTAGCTGATACGCTGCAGAATTAGAATGAACTTCACATTCTGGAGATGATGGTGGATGGATGGTGGTAGAGGAAGCGGTGTCAAGTGATGGTAGACTTTAGTGTGGGTGCGTGGGTGGTACAACCAAATAACATCTGTCACGACTGAGACAACATGACACTGATCAGATCACTTGTCACAGATAGAATTCAAGGATCCACATGATCCTAAAATATCCAGCTCCCACAGGAGGGGTGAGGAGATGGAGGAGATGGTCACACAGTAGCTGTCAGTCTCCAGAAGCGGCAGTGGCTGCAATTAATTCCATCCACTCCAAATCAACTTGAAAAAGTTGCCGGAAATTCACCAACTTTGAACAGGCACAAGCACAACCCTTATTCACAAACTGAGAAGTTCAGGGCTTGAAGAGGGCTAGAGTAAAGCCATTACATTTAACCTGACGAAAGCTGAAACGCTTCTTACCTGCCCCATACTGTTCTCGGGAATTGACATAATTGTTTTTAGATTACATCTCAGTCACTCCAAGCTGTAAGGAACACACTTGTCAAACAATATAGTCAGATTAGCTCTTTCTGATTGAGCATGTTGAGTATCTATCCAGCTCCTTTCATACCTAAGAAAAGAAACAAAAGCGCTGTTAAAGTGACTCAATTACTGAGATAAAGCAGGAGTGACAAAGCCAGCCTGTGGGTGCTAAAAGTGAAGTATTAACCCTTTCACATCTGTAAGGAGAACAACACTTGTGCTATGATTTCAGAAGGAAGCATGCTGGTACAGGTTCCAGGATCAAACAATGCCTAGAAGACCTGTCAGTCTCTGCCTCTCAGTGATCAACTCAAGTCGAGTTCTTCTCCCCGCCTTCCCCTGTATAGCTAGACACCTGTAGGGTTCACGTGTGAATGTGAAGAAGGACCGTAATCTCATATCATATTATTTCAAGGGAGGCTGCCTCTGAAACGTCAGCCCACAGCGAGATCCGCAAGTCTCTCATTCTCCCAGCTTGTGCTGCAGTGTCGCCATAACATGCACAAGACCACAGTCATGAAGTGATATCTGACTACTTTGTGGCATATTCAATTCCTAACACATGAGTTGGGCTCCAAGCCAATCTGGTGTCTCACAACATCTGTATCAGGGACTGAGCGGCTAACTTCCCGAACTAAAAAAGTGACCGAAAAAACAAACGCCCCAAAAACTAGCCGCTTCAGAGACAGAGGGGACATTAGCCATATGCTGCTGGATGATGCTCTCTGTGGTGGGCATTAAAACCGCAGCAGCATGGCCAACGGGCATGGAGGACGGGGCTCCGGGCTGCTCCACTGGAAGTCCAGCCAGAGAGCGCCAGAACCAGCCCAGGGGGGCAGGTCACGGTCCTGGCCCTGGCAGAGGCAGTGATGGCCGGGCAGATTAACTCTCTAGCCCTACCCAGGGGCAGACTAATCACCAGAGGAAATTACACGTAAGGAAAGCAAACCATAATAAAAAGCATAAAAGCCCACAAACATTGGATTGATCTGATGATTACAACCCATCTGGCTTGTTAAACTCAATCTGCTATCTTACCTGCGCACACAGTTTGGTTTTTGTCGTTGCTATCAACACTGAGCAGTTCTGTATCTGCAGGACAACTGGAAGACCTGGTGACAAAGGGGACTAATACTTAAGGCTTGCTTGTGCCAGAGATTCTGTCTACACCAAGTGGAAACCAGCAGACTATCACCTGTTAACCTTGACCAAAGAGATACCAAAAAACTTCACCAGGTGAGGAACGGAATGCAACGAAGAAAGATCTCACACAGCCGATTCAAGTGCACTGACACCTGGTACTTCACTCTGATTTACAGTGTACCTCACCATGGTTCCTGCATAGTGCAGTACACATTGTGTTCCTCACAACGAATCAAATAGATAAGTGAGCGCAGACACGGGAGCCTAGGTCTTACTCCTGTCCTGACTGTACATACACGTTAACAAGCAACACAATAGCACACTCAAAAAACAACCATGTACACAGGGCCAACAAAGGGTGATGCTGCAAGGTTTGACAACATCAAGCCAATGACAAAATGCAGCCTGACAAGCTTTCATGGGCTGGTTGAGCTCCAGCAGATTACAGAGATCTTTATATTTTTATAAAAGGGAGTGCAGCATTTAAGTGCCAATGACTGAGAACACTATCTGAATTGTAAAGTGTGTCACAGCCGTTGCACGGAGCTGTAGGGCAGTAATGGTGAGAGTAATTGTGTGATGACAGTTTCACTGCACAGTGGTGTTCTCTGGGACATTGTGATCGTCCCTGACAGGTGATGCAGCACTGTTGGGAATAGGTATATCTTTACAGGAGGAATCTTCCCTTCACAAACACACACCCCATCATATCTGCAGCTCTGTCAACTCCACTCGGCACATGCTAAGGCATTCCGATACAGCACGTCTGCATACAGTAAGTTAATTAGGTATACTTCTCCGCAGCAGCTATGTGAAATACGGGAGCATCACGGGGGAGATACATAGGGAGAAAGACAGAGCCAGACAGACAACAGGACTTCTTTCAGAGTGAAGGGCACGACTGCTAAAAAAAATCTAAACATGCTGTCAGCGGCTCACCTAAGCAGCAGAAAATGCCCCGACAGTAGAATACATTAGCAAGGTAATTGCTCCGACAAAATTACCTTCTGTGTGATGAGCTTGGCCACACGTCTCTGAGGCATGGGATGTCAATAGTCTCAATGTCGTGAGCATCTGCTGGGCTCAAATCAAAGGGCTCTACAGTCAGAGAATAATAGGATGCAAATGGGGGAAATCGACAATAAGCATGACATGTCAGACAGTTGTGTCTGAAAGTCCAGTGGCGCCCCAAATACTCACATACGATCAGACACAATTGACATAGCGGAGTACTTTGTAACAGCCTATACTGTATATACTTGTGTGGAAGCACACACATCTTTCACCAAGCTCTCTATGCAGTAACCCCACAACTTTTTTTTTTTTTAATCCAGACAGTTGATATAGCTGTCTAGACACATGAATACATTAGTGTATCTGAGTGTCAGTTTGTTATAGAGCTCCGGTTTGGGCTGGAGCTCCTAGTTAGTTGTGAGCCTGCAGATCCAACGCGAGGGCTCTTTGTGATGCATCTTAGTGTGGCTAGCCAGTGTTAAAAATGCCACGTCTGTGATCTGATGAGGATCACCTATATCAGACTAAAAAGGTGATTTCAGAGCAAAATTGTTATCCGAAGTCACGCTGCTTGAGCCGAGAGCACATTTTTCCAGCATGTTAACAAACATGTAATTTCCATAAACATGTCCGGTAATTGACAGCTTGATTTGGGCTCTGCCAGGGAGCTGACAGCTAGGCATGCAGGCCGTGGCGCTGCTGGGCTGTTTTAATTCTAACGGCACCGCACCACTAGCGGCTCAGGGCCATAATGAGCTTCACAGGGCTTTGTGAGGATTAGGCCGCCTAACAAATTGGTGCAAACAAAATCTCCTAAAACATCCCCATCGAATATGCTTCATTTTATTGGATTAAATAGATTAATGCACCGCTATTCTTAATTACACAGTGGAAATTGATCAACCCGAGAGGAATTCAAAGACAGGTTTTTAGCTCTGTGTGAAGTGACTGAGCCTTATAATCAACAAATCAAACATTGAGTAGTGAGTCAATGCTATACTTTCGGAGATTTAGGGATCCCACATATTCATACAGTACTGCAATAAAGTATGTTAGGAGTTTAAGTCTTCTATAGAATGGAAACCCGGACTTAAAGGAAAGAAGGGACTGTTCAAAGAAACCCCATAGAGAGAGAGTGCACAGTAATATCTGGTATCTTACAGCAAAAGCATGTTGCCTCGATATTAGCACTGAAAAGAAAGCTCCACGGTTACAGAGGTGGGTGAGACGACAGTGCAAACAAGAGGAAAAAAAGAAGAATCTGATGAATCTGTATTGAACACTGTCTGAGGAGTGTTAATACATATTAATGGTGACAGGAGGATTTGCAAGTGAATACACTGGCAAAGGGATTAAACATAACACTCCACAGAAGGGGAGGTATCATCACTCCCATTCTGGCGTGGGACTCTAGCTTATCTGATTCATCCCCAAGCACACAGCCAGCAAACACTAAACCCTTATCTCTCCACTGGGCCTCTCTGGAGAGTTTACAATTTCTCGCTTCAATGGAGCCTGAGCTGAGCTTGTTACCACGACAAAGGCAGAGAGGTGGCCTGGTTGAGAGCACAAAGCCCCCCTCACCTCTGAACGGACACATTTCCCTCTGATAACAGACAGCACCAAAGTATCCACCTACCTCCGTATGGCGGACACCATTACCTGAGGAAGGGAGACATGAACAACATGACAAACAAATAAGTTGCAAAAGACCAAGGTTATATACATCAAAAACGAGACTTGGTGTATACTTAAAACATGAAGGTGTTCTCCAAATGAATGAGTTGACTTTGGGGAAGAGAGGTAGAGAGATGAAGCCAGCAGTGTCCTGGTCCCACGCTGCCAGTTACCTGCTCCCCTCTGCCGGGTGCTTGATATGCTATTAGGCCTGGATCACAAGGGGTTTGTCTCAGGAGAACAGCTGATTCCCTTGGTCCCTAATGGTATTAGCAACCGTCATAAAAAAATCATTCAATTACTTCTTCACACCATATTACATACTACATACTACAAAACCCACAGTCAGACAGACCCACAGTCTTTCAGGCCTTTGTTGGAAGTGCACCCTTGTTTATTTAACTAGGCAAGTCACTTAAGAACAAATTTGTATCTACAATGACGGCCTAGGAACAGTGGGTTAACTGCCTTGTTCAGGGGCAGAACGACAGATTTTTACCTTGTCAGCTCGGGGACTTGATCTAGCAACCTTTTGGTTACTGGCCCAACAGTCTAACCACTACTTGCCTTGTATCGTACAGCTATTTTTTTAAAGCCTGTCTCTGGCTGTCTCAGCTCAACCTCTACAATCAATATGCTTTCCTAGTGCGCCATAATGTGCTATCTAAATGATAGGAGTTGTGAATTTGGTTGTGTATGTTTTAACTAGGCCGGAACATCTTGGATTGATACTTTCTCCCAACCAAGCGTGAATACCAGTCACAGCAATTTCAGCAGCCATTAAAACAGCCTTGCTGAGACAGCTCCAGCTTTGTTTTCTTGTGCCCTGCGAAATTCTATTTTCAGTTTTACTTGGTGCAGTAATTATCTGCATTGTTGGTGAGAATAAAGAAAATAAAGTGCATGAATATGTGCCGGTCAATTGGATTCTGTCAGTTCAAGCTGAATTGGGTACACATGCAAGCAGCTTGCCAGCTTGTAATAACGATGGTGTTTGCGTGGAACAATTTCCCCTCTAAACAGCTCATCAACAGGAGAGAGAGTCTGTCACCCAGGGTACGGAGTGACATGTCTTCCGCGTCTACGTCTGTTATTAACATGTCTCTTAAGACAAGCTCAATTATCTGACACTGCCCGTAATTTTCCATTCCTTTTCTGGCACAATGTAAAGTTCCTCTCCTTTCTCTTTCAAGCTGGTCGTTTGGATTCAGAAATGACTGATATAAGACATGAGTGGGAGGAAGAGAAAACTGTGGGGAGAACATCTGGAAGTCAAAGTGAAGTAGTTACAAACTTGCTCTGTTGGCCAAAATCTTCTCTTACATTTTTGACATGTCTATGCTGTGAGGTTAGCTGGTAAGCCTTTAATTAAGACAGCATCACTTTGTCCTGTACAAATTAGCTTACTTTAAGAAAAACGGACATTTAGACAGCCACTGAAGAGATAAGAACCGCACCACATTTTGTACCACATTTTTACAATCTCTGGTGTACATTGTTCTTTCACTCTTCACAATTTAAAGAGGGGGTAGAAAAAAATAACTTGTCATAAACTTTCAATGTGTTTATTGGATTGTTTCTCATTTGGAGGGAGCATAGACTTACCCTGAGGAAGAAGGCCGGTGAGCATTGCTCGCAGCAAATGAGAGCATTAAAACGACAGTGCTGCGATACTTTTAAATTTCTGTTCTGCATGGCTTTAAGTGGGAGGGCCCGGGTTGCCGTGGGAACGTTAGAGGAAGTGGTAATGATGACAGCTCTAACTCAGTGCAGGTGCAGTAAACCGTGGCAGGTTGGTCAATTGCCCAGAACCCATTACTTCTCCCTGGAGACTAACCATCTAATGTGCTAGGTACCTTCTGCAAAGGAGTGACCTATTGTCAACAGAGAAATCTCTTTCATTTTAAAGAGACTAATGTAAGAAACAAGGTTACAGGGAACGCAAAGTGCATGTTAGACATGGTAGAAAAAAGCTGAAGTTTGCTCCCAAGTACGGTAGTTTACATACAAATGAAATATTAGGCACAGGCCTCTGTAATTTCTTCAGACTGCATATTAAAGGAAGAGGTCTGCTGGCAAACAAAGACAGTGTTGCAAATACAGTAAATCGGCATAATATTAGGCAAGAGATTGTACCTCCTTTTCAGCTGTATTGTAGATTGGTCATTTGGCCAGAGGCAGGATCATCATTCTCTGGTCTGTGGGCCCAGAAGAGAACTCTACCCACCATTCAGCCGTTCAAAACACAATGTCACGGATGTAATATTCATTACACTGTCTCTTCCTATTCGTGAGTGGCTGCTTTGAGGGAGTGTGCATGTGCAGTACACGTAATGACGAGAGAGAATGGGATGACCTTGGGAGTCAGATACATCTCTGTGCTTGTTTCATCTGCAGACAGTCACTGTTTGACCACTATGCACCGCAATGTGTTCCATCCGCCACTTGTAACAATAGTGTAAATGGGACTAAAATTGAGCTCACCTTAGAGGCAGAGTGCAGTCCTCTCGAAGGCTGAAAGCCCAGGATGAGCCCGGTGCCCAGCGGCAGTTCAGAGTCCTTGTTTTGCTCCCCGAGACAGAGACGTGTGTAATCAGAGAGAAAGTCCAGCACAGATTACAGTCTTCAATCAGCCAGGGAGGAAAATGATATGTACATTATTGTCGGCGGTGCACATCTCCGGCTCTGTCAGACTGCATGCGTATTACCTGTGTCAAAGCTGCCAGGGACATGACGAGAGACACTGAGAGCCATCACGGCTCCGCCACTCAGAGGGGCGTCGAGTCTCGCCGCCTCCCGAGTCCGAGCCACCCGGCCGCCGTCTGTCTCCATAGGGACTCCACGCTGACCCCTGCGATATTGTTGACACCGTTTAATGTACATTTTCACAGACAGAAACTGTTCCGTTCTACGCTAAAATTGTTTTCATCAAGGTGAATATTATTAAAGGCCAGCTCTTGCCACTTGCAGAGAACCTAGAACACATACATAGAAGGCTTGCGGGCTCCTCTACAATTTGAAAAATGTTCATGCTTGATCTTTAGCATCAAGAATACTTTAGTTCTAGAATACAGAAGGTCATCACCAACCACAGGACATCTGGCAACACTATACTGGTAGCAAAAGGAGGAGAGGCATAGAATCCATCCTACACCCACTGAAAGTTAAAGGGGCATGGAATACAATACATTCAAATCTATAACAAATTTCTCAGAATCTGTTCTGTAAGAAACTAAAAACACTCACAAAGCACAGCTTTAAAATACTTGTGAGATGTCACTTAACAACTCTTAAACAAACAAGGATGACAAAGAATAATACCATTGAGATTCCTCCTTCCCGTAAGAGAACAGCGATGCAAACCGGCAATTTTCATGAAACAAGAAAGCACCTAATTAGACCCTGTGAATAACACACCTCGCTCTGCTGGGGAAAGCTAGATGAAACAATTGCAGCTGGGCTGTTCCCCCCCACAACTACACCCCCCCCCCCCCACCCCACCCCCCCCACCCACCCACCCCCTTCCCTCCTCCACAGTCTGCATCTTTCAATTTAACATCCACCCAGACACCTCAGATAAACGTTGATGACAAATAATGGCAGGAAACAGGAGCAAAACAAAGTGCAGAATATGGCCGCCGCTGGTGGCCACTATCAGGTTTGCATAATAGCCCCCCTGTCCCACCACAGGTATCTGTTCACCTTGAGGAGGCCAGCCATAAACACAATGTCAACACAGCCACTCTCTTCCTCTACCTCTCCACTCTCTCCCATAGCGCTGCTGGGACTCCAGAGGGAGGTCACCAAATTGTCTCTGGAATAAAAAGAATCACTGACCTTCTGCAAAATTGGCCATATTCAGTAGACAGGGAATATCAGGTTATTGAGTCGATCCATGCTGTGTTTCCTTACCAGGGGAAAATGATCTGCACCACTGTCTGCTGCCTTTTGCAGCTGATCAAGGGCAAGAGTGTGTCTGGAATGTAGAATGGAAAAAGACCAAGCAGGAGACTTTCAGAGAGTTTTCACTTTCCTAACTGACTCAGAACCAGAGTGCCCTAGTGGAAGAAGAGGTACATTGAGCAGCACATTGAGATCTTGGGACTAGAAGGTTCTATCTGCAAAAAGATGGTTCTGAGATCATTGGCTTTAAAGTTCAGAGCACTCATTGATTTGAATTGTGTCAGCGATTTTTTATCTTGTATTCTTTTGAACTTAACAACATGGATTGGGGTATTTAGAGTACTATATACAGTTGAAGTCGGAAGTTTACATACACCTTAGCCAAATACATTTAAACTCAGTTTTTCACAATTCCTGACATTTAATCCAAGTGTAGTGCCTTCCTTTCCTCTTTACCTTAGCCACTGTCCTAGCCTGAAGCGGGGTTGTTTCGTACGCATACAGTTCACACTCAAGGTTTCCAAACGGCCAAAACATTCAATGAGATCCAGGGATATGGTGCAACAAAAAGGTTTATTCCTCTTATATCTAACAACAAAAATGATTCTACAATCAACTTAAATCAGAAATTACTTGACATGGAAAATACATAATATGACCTGTCTGTATGCGTACGAAACAACCTCGCTTCAGGCTAGGGCAGTGGTTAAGGTAAAGAGGAACGGAAGCCACTACATTCAAGTCAAAAAACTATACCGCTCCCGAGTCTAGCTAGGACTCCCCCCTCCTGAAGGCCCAACTTCCTGCTTTTATCCTTACACACTTACCACAGTACAATGAATGGGCAGGGGGGGGGGGGGCGAAAACTAAGTTACACTAACAACAAATGAATACATCTCAATCAGGTAAATATAAATCATAAAGGTACGTACCTAATATTTCATCATATACATTAATATTTCATATATTTACACAAATGTACATGGAGCTCTGTATGTTCTGTCTTTTATACAAATATGTTCAAATCGGCTCTAACACCAAGTAAAAATTCCCTGTCTTAGGTCAGTTAGGATCACCACTTTATTTTAAGAATGTGAAATGTCAGAATAATAGTAGAGAGAATGATTTATTTCAGCTTTTATTTCTTTCATCACATTCCCAGTGGGTCAGAAGTTTACATACACTCAATTAGTATTTGGAAGCATTGCTTTTAAATTGTTTAACTTGGGTCAAATGTTTTAGGTAGCCTTCCACAAGCTTCTCACAATAAGTTGTGTGAATTTTGGCCCATTCCTCCTGACAGAGCTGGTGTAACTGAGTCAGGTTTGTAGGCCTCCTTTCTCGCACACGCTTTTCAGTTCTGCCCACAAATGTTCTATAGGATTGAGGTCAGGGCTTTGTGATGGCCACTCCAATACCTTGACTTTGTTGTCATTAGGCCATTTTGCCACAACTTTGGAAGTATGCTTGTGTTCATTTTCCATTTGGAAGACCCATTTGCGACCAAGCTTTAACTTCCTGACTGATGTCTTGAGATGTTGCTTCAATATATCCACATAATTTCCCTTCCTCATGATGCCATCTATTTTGTGAAGTGCACCAGTCCATCCTGCAGCAAAGCACCCCCACTACATGATGCTGCAACCCCCGTGCTTCACGGTTGGGATGGTGTTTTTCGTCTTGCAGGCCTCCCCCTTTTTCCTCCAAACATAACGATGGTCATTATGGCCAAACAGTTCTATTTTTGTTTCATCAGACCAGAGGACATTTCTCTAAAAAGTATGATCTTTGTCCCCATGTGCAGTTGCAAACTGTAGTCTGGCATTTTTATGGCGGTTTTGGAGCAGTGGCTTCTTCCTTGCTGAGCGGCCTTTCAGGTTATGTCGATATAGGACTCGTTTTACTGTGAATATAGATACTTTTGTACCCGTTTCCTCCAGCATCTTCACAAGGTCCTTTGCTGTTGTTCTGGGATTGATTTGCACTTTTCGCACCAAAGTACGTTCATCTCTAGGAGACAGAACGCATCTCCTTCCTGAGGACGGCTGCGTGGTCCCGTGGTGTTTATACTTGCGTACTATTGTTTGTACAGATGAATGTGGTACCTTCAGGCGTTTGGAAATTGCTCCCAAGGATGAACCAGACTTGTGGAAGTCTACAATTCTTTTTCTGAGGTCTTGGCTGATTTCTTTTGATTTTCCCATGATGTCAAGCAAAGAGGCACTAAGTTTGAAGGTAGGCCTTGAAACATCCACAGGTACACCTCCAATTGACTCAAATGATGTCAATTAGCCTATCAGAAGCATCTAAAGCCATGACATCATTTTCTGGAATTTTCAAAACTGTTTAAAGGCACAGTCAACTTAGTGTATGTAAACTTCTGACCCACTGGAATTTTTATACAGTGAATTATAAGTGAAATAATCTGTCTGTAAACAATTGTTGGAAAAATTACTTGTGTCATGCACAAAGTAGATGTCCTAACCGACTTGCCAAAACTATAGTTTGTTAACAAGAAATTTGCGGAGTGGTTGAAAAACGAGTTTTAATGACTCCAACCTAAGTGTATGTAAACTTCCGACTTCAACTGTAGGTAGAGAACATTAAACAGAACAGGGCTGTGTCAATAACTCGACTTTGACAAAAATGCAGATAGAACCCTATAGTCCCAAGCTCTCGACATTGCATGTAAAGCCTAAAGCAGCCGTATACCTATACATTTTTTAAAGAACAAATAGAAAAGGACTTTAAATGCTATGTGTGTTCGCAGCACAGTAATTCAACAAGATATACATACGTTAAAAATGAGCACAGCTGTTGTGCCTCGATGATTCTCGGCACTGTACTTTGACATTGTTGATTCTTCCCTGTGAAAAGCAGAATAGTAGTGATCGTGTCAAATTGCAGGCATATCTTTCAACAACACCGTGGGACATAGTTAGTCAAAATGGGTCATGGATAGAGATGAAACACTCCTCTTTTTGAAGGGTGCTGTATCTTTGGGATGGAATAATGAAATAAGTCATTTCTGCCAACTGTTCTCATTACCTTCCCCGTGGCAGAGATCCATAATCCCTGTGGTATTTTAAAATTCTATCACAAATACAGTGGGAAATGTCATTACATTATTATAGCATGTGGTCTATGCCTTCTTTCCAGTTATTGTATTTATGTATTTTGCACATGAATTGGAATGATTGAAGTTGAGCACCATGTGCAATTACATTGCAATTCAAATAGAGTAGGCATGTAGAGGAATCTATCATAGAAAAGCCATTTTGCCCTACAAACCACAAACAACTTAAAGGATGAACACATACATTTATATCCTAAATCAGACTAAATTGCAACCGCTGGAAAATCTTTCCTTTTACTCTTCCAAGTATGCATCTTTTACTTAAGATTTCCCTTGTCCACAGATTCTTAGACTTTTTCCACTATAGCGTTGTCATTTGTTTCATAAGATATTTACAGTATTATACTGAGAAAGTGTCCTTTTTGTGACTTGGTGCTACAGTCTGCTACAGTCAATCCAAGCAGCAGATTGCCCTACATGCACCAAATGTTCAGGATACAGGATAGTAAGTGCCCATCTCTTTAAGTGCAACGCTTTCAAATATACTCACAACAACAGAGGTACTTCAATGGCAGCGCCATCTCTGGACTGAAAACTCTCCTGAGACAATCAGTGGATGGAGCACGCCTTCCTGATATGGGTCCTGTATGGCTCAGGTCCAACAGTTACAAAATACAGCTAATATAGCCTTGAATAGCTCATGAACTTTGGATGAAGGTCAAGACTGTGTTAGGAAAAAAGGTATTGTCTCTCCACAAAATCTCAATATTTCCACCATCTTTGAATTTCAATCTGATCTAAAACCACACACACAATTTATTTTTTGTAAATCAAGACATTTCTGCTCCTGTGATAAAATGAGTGGTTCAGGCAAGACGAGTGAACACTAAGTGAACTTTCACACGACTGTAAATGCTTCTGTAGAAACTGAATGCCAGTATAGTCCGGTGTCATGCTCAGCTACGCAACGATCTCTTTTCCTCCTTCACCCTCCTGGCTGGGCTGCCGAGGAGGATCGTTCGGTGATGGCAGCTTTTATCTGGGAAGTCCAGAAGAAACGTCTTCTCCTTGGCGGCACTGAAGCGCTTCTACTTATCAGTGTTGAGGTGCTCACAGGTGAAGACCTACTAGTTTTGGGTGAAAGTTTTACACCTCCTCCACCACATAGGACAAATGAGTGCAGAACACAATGAAGAACTTATTTATGGTACCCGACGAGTCTCTCAACACCATTGATTTTATAAAATGCCACATTATTGTCCAAATTCAACTGATGAATATTGGGCTACTTACCATAAACCCAGCTAGTTCCTCTTAGTAATTTTTTGTGAATGGATGAACATTCCGTCTTTAAAAGATTTTCGAACTGCTAACTTATTTTATATTACTTCGTAGGGATGCTTTAATTGCAACCAATAATAAAGGATACAATAGGTACATCTTCAAGATGCTGTGTGCCATGACTGGGAAGTCCATGATTCTCTGAGCAGATTGTCCTCTCCCCACACCTCGGTGTATCGGAGATTTCATTCCTGCAGGGGAGCAAAAGATTATTACAACATTCGTATTACTGAGCAGGGGAAATTAATTAGACTAATTAACATACAAGTAAATGATGATACTGTTGACACATTTCATTAACTCAAACTGTCATTCTATGTTCGTGGTGCACTTGGTGTTGCATTACAATGAATTGAATTCATTCAATTCAAATGAAAGGTACCGCAAAATAAATGTGTCCTTTCGACGTTTAAAATCATATGTGCTTTTCACCTATATTGGATTTGTCCAATATAGGCATTCATAAGGCAAGGTTTTAGTTATGTTCCTATGCAGTAGTGAGATAACTGTGGCCAGGTACAATGCATATTGGGGCGGCAGGGTAGCCTAGTGGTTAGAGCATTGGGCTAGTAACCGAAAGGTTGCAAGTTCGAATCCCTGAGCTGACAAGGTACAAATCTGTCGTTCTGCCCCTGAACAAGACACCCACTGTTCCTAGGCTGTCATTGAAAATAAGAATTTGTTCTTAACTGACTTGCCTAGTTAAATAAAGGTAAAATAAAAATATGCTTGCTTTCTATCAATCCAGAGGAAAGCCTTGATTGTAACACTATGCTGGAGCGCTTTTCCACACACACGAGAAGTTTCAAATTCAAACCACTACAAAACAACCTTATTATTTTAGATTGCTCCACAATTTAATGTTGTGGAGCTGACAGAGGGACTGTACAAAAAATTAGGAACACCTTAATATTGAGTTGCACCCTCCCACACATTCAAGGCTTAAAGATCCTTCTTTAACCTATCTACTACACTGATTTAAATGAATTTAACAAGTGACAATAAGAGATCATAGCTTTCACCTGGTCAGGCTATGCCATGTGTTCTTAATGTGTTGTATACTCAGTGTAGTGTGACTGAAACCATGCATACTTTCAGAGTTAAATTGAAAATATTCTCTGGTACTTTTGTATACTTTTTAGCCAGTAGTTCTGAAAGTAGTGCTCAAGAGACAAGAGTGGTCCCCGAAAATTGCGTACTACATCACATATCTGCAGATATGTGCACCACGTCATTGCTCTCTCTCGTTCCGCTGTGTGTGCATCTTGCTAGCTGTCACTCAAATGGTGAGGGGCTGAAGCTAATTGGCTAGAACTCGAATTGTTAAGGGACTGGCCCACGTGGAGGAAAATGGCGTAGCACAGCTTACAGAAAAACAGTCGCTTTCAAACTAGGGATTTCGTGGCTACTTGAGGTATAGATGCATGTACAAACTACACACTGACAAATCCAGCTGACAAATCCAGCTGACAGAGGGAAGTTTAAAAATACCTAGTAGTAACCAAAGTTTTGGAGCATGTCTTTAAAGTGAGCCTCTTTCAAACGCCTCTTGCGACAAGGCTTGAGAGGAGTGCTGCAATATTACATGTATTTTGATAATATATTATTAAACTTTCATAAATTTGTATGAGTAAATACATCATATACCTTTATCATATTATATTGATTCCACAAGAAACCCAGACCAAAAAATACCATGATTTGGGGAATTTTCACAAAATGTAATCCATACAAGTCTTCTGGAGGAAGGATTGTTTAAATATATTTTACCTTTGTATCTAAAAGCCTAATTGAGAAAAAATTAATCAAAGTTGGCATATTTATTACATTTTGGCCAGGCTTCCTTTAAGACTCCATAATGTTTCATCTGTAGATGCTGCAAAGCAAAACATGCTCTGTAATATGAGTAGTATTTAGATTTTTTTTTTAAATGTCAACATACATTTATGAATATTGAAAAATATAAAACAGGAATATAGAAATTATAACATTTTTGGTTTGGTAAATGTTTCAATATAATGTTGAAAATAATATACTCTACGGGCATATCAACGTTCCAGAATGCAATCTCTGCTAGTTTTAAAGTTATGTTATGGCCCATTTTATACAGAGAAATTGGCATAGTAGGCAATGTAACCAATCACAGCCCTTCTTTTACTTGTTTCATTGCACATCCTGCAAAAGACCAGCAGAGGGCAAATATTTTGAGTCCATTTTCACATTCACTGTTGGTAATGCTTGCAAATTGGATCATAATTCTAAAAGTACCAGAGAGCACACTCTGGAACTTTGATACGCCCGTAGAGTAGATTATGTTCAACAATATATTGAAAAATGAGCCAATTCAAAAATGGCATATGTTCAATATTCATATTTATATTTTTCAATATTCATAACTAAATGTTAAACAAGTTACTGAAATCAAAATACTACTCATATTACAGAGCAAGAGGTAAAGCTTCATATGACACCAATTGTTGCTTTATAGCACCTACAGATGAAACATTATGGTGTCTGAAAGGCCTGGGTAAGCCCAAAATGTCATAAATATGCCTACTTTGATAAATCATTTCTCAATGAAGCTTTAAAATACAAATGTTAAATGTATGTCAACAATCTTTCCTCCAAAGGACAATTCTATGGATTACATTTTGTGAAAATCCCTTTTTTTGGGGTTTCGTAAGGAATCACTATACAGAGTTAAAGACATCAAATTCAGGAAACTGGAATTCATATACTAAGAAAGGTATATTCATGTATATTCATGGACATTCCATGAACTCTTTTTTTTACCTCCTGTAGGGTTCAGTGGCTTGATGAGTGAAACGGCAGGGGGCTCTAGGAAGGTCAGAGGGTCAGTTTGTCTCCTGCTCCTTTGGCTGCAGTGACATCTACTGGACTGGACTGCCAACAGAGAGGTGCCAACACTTTAGAAGACCAATGAAAGCGAACTGCCGGCCCTTCTGGCACTACCCCAATAACTTTATCATATGTAACATTATCATATTTCACAAATTCTATATTTCTCGTTTAAGAATTATGCCACTTGGATGCAGTCGTAACACCACGTCTGCAACGCATTTTTGACCAATCAGATTGCGTGTCCAAAAACGAACCGCTTCATAGTATAACATAACATCATAGTAATATAATAGTACAATAATAACAAGACAACGTACTACCAGGTAATGTTTAGTCATTTTTGTATGAAATAACAAGATGCCCTCAAAAAGTGGACATTGTACAATTGTTTTCCGCAAAACAGAATAAAATCAATTAAATGAATACCACGTTACAAAAATGTTTAGAATGATCTATGACAAACATCTGGATTGAAACTTTTGGAGATTGTAAAAATGACATGTTCACTTCTAAATGTGAATCTGTGAGGTATAATATAGTGTTTTGTTAATAACCACACAGGGTATAATAAATTTCAATGATATCATGGTGGACTTAAAGCCCCTGGGGGCCTTCCGAGTTGAAAACAACTTCCCACAACCAGTCACTACAACAGCAGATACAATGCACACAATTCACTTTCTTCAATCTTACATTTCATAATCTGAATAAAAACATAGATATATTACTACAGAAAAGGGAGTCAAAATAACACTCCGATTAAAAGAAATAAGACAGAGACAGAAACATTTACTGACAGAGATAAAAGAGGATAACCAACATGGGCAGTATACAAAAACGTTTATACAAAAAGAGAATTATCAAACTACAGATGAAGAGAAGAGTGGTATTAAGAGAGTACTGCCTACTGCGATACGACGACACCATTTCACTTCTGTCTTAGAGGGCTGATTGAGCGAGGCGCGGACACAGAACGCATCTCTTTACTGAACTATTTCATAAAGGTAGGGGGGGGGGGGGGGGGGGTTGTCATCTAAGGACCCTGACATACAGTTTATAGAGCATAGGTAACACGGTGACAGCATAATTCAACTACGCTTTTGGTCCATCGAATAACACATCTCGACACGACACCCCACAACAGCTCTAGGGGCTACAGGGGAGGATTGCTCTACCGTGCATGACCAAGTCACCCTGAGATTAAAGTCAAATTTGGCAATTCAACCCCTTAGCATGGCTTTTTCATTTTCTCTAAAAATGACTCGACTTTTTAAATTGTGAATCATTTAGAAATCCTGTTTTTACAAAATAAACACATCTGAATATTACACTATACACATTTAAAAAGCCATTTCAAGAGCTTGGAGTTTGAGATACCATAAAACCAGTTTACGATGATATAGCTGTTCACTAAAAATACTTGATTTGCAAGAAATGCATATTACAACATCCGATCAATTGTAGAAGTTCAATAGGAATTATTATACAACATTTTAAATACGCGATCGTTTTCTTTTTGCCACCTGCAATATTATTCAGGATGCAACTGAGCAGGATGTGGGTAAAGCTTGCTGATGGTTTTAGGCAAGCACAAATATGACACAAACATAAATCAGGAAGACAGTACTAATGTTTTGTTTAAAGGATTTTGACACAGACCTAACCATGGCTGTCATTAAAAAACATAAGGGCTTTAGGCTGGCAATAGCCAATCGCTTAATTTCTGTACCATTTTTTTTTTAACACACATTTAACGCAAACCTTTAAACAATTGACAGTAGCTTAAAAACTACGCACCGTTCCCCCTTTTCAAATCCACAATATGATAAAAAAATAAGGCATTTCAGTGTGTATGTATTGGAACCAGAGTTAACGCTTTCCTCGCACTCCACCCCAGTAAAAAGACTGCTTACAGACTTTTTATATATATATATATATAGTCAAAAGTTTGGACACACCTACACATTCAAGGGTTTTTCTTTATTTTACTATTTAGTAATATAGTGAAGACATCAAAACTATGAAATAACACATATGGAATCATGTAGTATGCAAAAAAAAGTGTTATAACAAAATATAGATTCTTCAAAGTATCCACCCTTTGCCTTGATGACAGCTTTGCACACTCTTGGCATTCTCTCAACCAGCTTCATGAGGAATGCTTTTCCAACAGTCTTGAAGGAGTTCCCACATATCCTGAGCACTTGTTGGCTGCTTTTCCCTCACTCTGCGATCCAACTCATCCTAAACCATCTCAATTGGGTTGAGGTCGGGTGATTGTGGAGGCCAGGTCATCTGATGCAGCGCTCCATCACTCTCCTTCTTGGTCAAATAGCCCTTACACAGCCTGGAGGTGTGTTGGGTCATTGTCCAGTTGAAAAACAAATGATAGTCCCACTAAGCGCAAACCAGATGGGATGGTATATCGTTGCAGAATGCTGTGGTAGCAATGATGGTTAAGTGTGCCTTGAATTCTAAATAAATCAGTGTCACCAGCAAAGCAACCCCACACCATCACACCTCCTCCATGCTTCACGGTGGGAGCCACACATGTGGAGATCATCTGTTCACCTACTCTGCGTCTCACAAAGACATGGCGGTTGGAAACAAAAATCTCCAATTTGGACTCATCAGACCAAAGGACAGATTTCCACCTGTCTAATGTCCATTGATCGTGTTTCTTGGCCCAAGCAAGTCTCTTCTTCTTATTGGTCTCCTTTAGCAGTGGTTTCTTTGCAGCAAATCGACCACGAAGGCCTGATTCACACAGTCTCCTCTGAACAGTTGATGTTGAGATGCGTCTGTCACTTGAACTCTGTGAAGCATGGTTTTGGCGACTGCACTTTTAAGAAGCTTTCAAAGTTCTTGAAATGTTCCGCATTGACTGACCTTCATGTCTTAAAGTAATGACGAAGTGTCATTTCTCTTTGCTTATTTGAGCTGTTCTTGCCATGATATGGACTTGGTCTTTTATCAAATAGGGCTATCTTCTATATATCACCCCTACCTTGTCACAATACAACTGATTGGCTCAAATGTATTAAGGAAAGAAATTCCACATATAAACTTTTAACAGGGCACACCTGTTAATTGAAATGCATTCCAGGTGACTACCCCATGAAGCTGGTTGAGAGAATGCAAAGCTGTCATCAAGGCAAAGGGTGGCTACTCCAAAGAATCTCAAATATAAAATATAATTTGATTTGTTTAACACTTTTTTGGTTACTACATGATTCCATGTGTTATTTCATAGTTTTGATGTCTTCAATATTATTCTACAATGTAGAAAATAGTAAAAATAAAGAAATACCCTGGAATGAGTAGGTGTATCCAAACCTTTGACTGGTACTAATTATATATATATATTTAATTCATGTATATAAAAAAAAACAAGCAGGGAAAATGAGTGATGCAGAACTTCATGAAGAGTTATTTAGCAAGTGCGTGTCACTGTGACTCGGCCATCTCTAGGACTTCTCCGGCTGCTACAGTGACCAGTTGTAGTGGGATTTCAGCATTGGCCAGGATGTCCTGGGAGTTACCGGAGCCCTGCTGGATGTTGGTGAGGATGAGGGTGGTGCCGCCCGCCGTGATGATGCTGTCTGACGAGCCCGCGGACTCCATGGATCCCACCACCGCGTTGCTCACAGAGTTCATGACTCCTTTCTTGTTCTTGTGAGTTTTAATGTGCTTGGCCAGGTGGTCGCTCCGCATGAAGCGCTTGGAACATTCTGGGCAGACAAACTTCTTCTCCCCTGTCAGAGAGAGAAACCAGACAAGTTTTAACAGTAGGACAGACCAAACCATGTCACTTCTACATCGCTACTATGAACTCATTATGTCATCCGTTTCACAGGACTAATGCTATTATACTGAATGATATATTTCCAAAGACAGAAGAAGACACTTTACATTGGTGAAAAGCGCAACCTACAAGGTAGGTTTTCAAAATGTAAAATGTAATGCAAATGTTGAGGTGAGGGAGGGTGCACCTGTATGTGTCCTTCTGTGTCTCTGCAGTTCGTCGCTGCGTGTGAACCTCTTCCCACAGTACATCCAGCTGCAGACGAAGGGCCGCTCCCCAGAGTGCCAGCGCAGGTGCGCTCGCAGGTGCGACGTCTTCCCATACACCTTCCCACAGCCCGGAATGTGACAGATGTGTTGCTTCTTCTTCCCCATGTTGGATCCTCTGAGAGAACACAAACAAACACACTCATATACTGCATATACAGCCTTATAGATGTGTACTTGCTCTGTTTTTTGGGCCTTTGTGGTGGGAGGGGGGGGGGGGGGGTGGTACAGTAAGACTGTTAGTAACCAGACAGAGGGCAATGGAGTTAATATAACATGTAGGAAAACATGCGTCTTTCCCATTCAGACCCCAAACCCTTCAGAACTAGTATTCTAAACACCATAAGTAGAGGAAAGATTCTATCTAGCGTTTTCTGACCACTATAAGCTGTTGAGCACTGTAAACGTAGTCGCTATACGCAGGGTACGCAGTATGAGCTCACTCACCTCCCCCCAGCCTCTTTGCAATTGGGGCAGGTGCAGGCCACCCTGCGTAGCCGCTTGCCCCCCTCGCCGAGCTGGTCCTCCTCGTCCTCTAGCCTGACCCGCAGGTGGGAAAGGTCACTGGTGTTCAGAGTGGAGTCACTGCCCAGCTGCCAGTCCTCTGAGTCCGGCTCCTCCTTTATCTGGACGTCTGGAGGGAGACCAATCAATCTACACATCAATATCAACACAACCTTTAACAATTGCATGCTAAATGGACTGCAAAAGCCACACAGTGAAAAGTGCTTCTTCGCTAAATGCTTTTAAAAAGATTTCATGACAGTTTGGCTACGAACAAATTCAAAACCCCTGTTCAAACTTGACAATGTGTGGATGGACAGCTTGACACAAAACCATTTGATGATTTACACACACTTCAAATCTTCAAAGAATTAATCATACGATTGTTTAAATTATATCTCACAGATCTATAAAGGGTGTTGATTATATGGTCAGAGAATTGTTTCAATTGTAACATTTTGGTCATTTAGCAGACGATTTTATCCAGAGCAACTTAGAGGAACAATTAGGGTTAAGTGCTTGCTCAAGGGCACAGACTGATTTTTCAACTATTCGGCTGAAAATATTGTTATTGCTACACACACATTCTGTTGTTAAACGTGTGTTCTTACATTAACAACTCTGCTGTTTTCTTTATAAGAAAATATTTGCAAATCTGACAAGAATACACAGCTAATAATCCTCACCAGAGCAGCGCAAGTCATGCCTGATGTCTCAGGAGGCTTATATCAGGTGGCTCAATAATTAAATATAGTCTACTTCCTGTAGTCTACTTCCTGGGGATGATAATTTTTTTCAGACCCCCATGGTTTCCTACATACAGTGCCTTCAGAAAGTATTCACACCCCTTCACTTTTTACACATTTTGTTGTGTTACAAAGTGGGATTCAAATTGATTTAATTTCATTGTTTTGTATGAAAACTAAAACACTAATATATCTTGATTAGATAAGTATTCAACCCTGAGGCAACACATGTTAGAATCACCTTTGGTCGCGATTGTGAGTTGTGAGTCTTTCTGGGTAAGTCTCTAAGAACTTTCCACACCTGGATTGAGAAAACATCTGCCCATTATTCTTTTAAAAATACTTCCAAGCTCTGTCAAATTGGTTGTTAATCATTGCTAGACAACCAGTTTCAGGTCTTGCCATAGACTTTCAAGACGATTTAAGTCAAAACTGTAACTCGGAAACTCGGGAACATTCACTGTCTTCTTGGTAAGCATCTCCAGTGTAGATTTGGCCTCGTGTTTCAGGTTATTGCCCTGCTGAAAGGTGAATTAAATCTCCCAGTGTCTGGTGGAAAGTAGACTGAACCAGGTTTTCCTCTAGGATTTTGCCTGTGCTTAGCGCCATTCTGTTTCTTTTTTATCCTGAAAAACCCCCCATTAATTAACGCTTACAGTTATACCATAACTTGATGCAGCCCCCCCCCCCCCATGCTTGAAAATATGGAGAGTGGTACTCAGTAATGTGTTGCAATGAATTTGCACAAAAACATAACACTTTATAGTCAGGACAAAAAGTGAATAGCTTTGCACATTTTTTGCAGTATTACATTAGTGCATGTTTTAGAATAATTGTATTCTGTACAGGCTTAATTCTTTTCACTTTGGCAATTACGTTAGTATTGTAGAATAACTACAACGTTGTTGATCCATCCTCAGTTTTCTCCTAACCAGCCTTTAAACTCTGTAACTGTTTTAAAGTCCCCATTGGCCTCATGGTGAAATCCCTGAGGAGTGTCCTTCCTCTCCGGCAACTGAGTTAGAAAAGAAACCTGTATCTTTGTAGTGACTGGGTGTATTGATACACCATCCAAAAGTGTAATCAATAACTTCACAATGCTCAAAGGGACATCATTTATTGTTTTACCTATCTACCAATAGGTGCCCTTCTTTGCGAGGCATTGGAAAACCTCCCTGGTCTTTTTGGTTGAATCTGTGATTGAAATTCCCTGCTCGACTGAGGGACCATACAGATAATTTTATGTGTGAGGTACAGAGATGAGGTAGTAAAAATCATGTTAAACACTATTATTGCACACCAGTGGAGGCTGGTGGAAGGAGCTATAGGAGGACAGGCTCATTGTAACGGCTGGAATGGAATAAATGGTGGAACGGTGTCAAATATGAGGTTTCCATATGTTTGATACCATTCCATTTCAGCCATAATAGTAATGAGCCCATCCTCCTATAGCACCTCCCACCAGCCCCCACTGTTGCACACACAGTGAGTCCATGCAACATATTATGTTACTTGTTAAGCATATTTTTACTCCTGAACTTATTTAGGCTTGTCATAACAAAGGGGTTAAATATTTACTGACTCAAGAAATTGTAATTTTAAATTTTTCATTCACTTTAACATTTAAAAAAACATCATTCCACTTTGACATTATTGTGTGGAGTATTGCGTGTAGGACAGTGACAAAAAAACTAAATTTAATCAATTTTAAATTCAGGCTGTAGCACAACAAAATGTGGAAAAAGTCAAGGGGTGTGAAAACTTTCCAATGTGCTGTACAACCACCAGTGTTACTAACTATTATGGTGTGCATGTCTGCTGGATGTGTACATGATGCAGGAGGAGACCATACCTCCAGGGCTGTTGGTGTCCTCTGCCTGCTGGTACTGAATGCCTGCCTGGACCAAAGAGTTGACAGTAACAGTCTGCAGGTTGGGGATCTGTTGCGCTTCTCCCTGGCCCAGAGACAAGGTTTGCAATGGGGCCAGTGTGATCTGCTGGGCTGGGTTGGTGGGCAGCTGGAGGTTCTGGAGGTTCTGGACCCCCTGCACCTGAAAGGTCTGCCACTGGATCTGCCCTGAGGCCGTGACGGTCTGGGCCTGGATGATGAAGGTCCCTGGGTTGATGAGCTGAACGTTCTGCATGGTCTGTCCCCCTGCTGCCTGCACCACCTGACCATCACTGGTCTGGACCGGCACCTGTTGCAGCTGAATGATGGACTGGCCTGAGGACACCTGGATGTTCTGGACCTGGTTCTGCTGAATGTAGCCCTCCTGGAGACCAGAGGGGTCTGTCTGCTCTGGGGCTTGGGTTAGAACACCCGTCTCATCAATGGCCTCAGGCAGCTGGGTGGAGGACGTTGGCACATACATGTCTGCATTAGCATTCGAGTCATTTACAGACAGTGTTTGCGAGAGCTGGTCACCTGTCTTCTCCAAACTCTCAGAGCTGTCTACAGGCTGACTGGTCATGATGAGCTGGCCATCAGAAGTGACCCCTGTTGCTATAGTCTGAGCACCAGAGAGGCCCAGGGAGTCCAAGTCCACACTGCTAATGGGGACAAAGGTGATGTTCCCTGGCAACCCCATAGGCACATTAGTGACAACCTGACCCTGGTTGTTAAAGGTGGAGCTGCCGATAGAAACACCCTGGATCTGCTGGACATGACCAGTCTGTGATATGAGGTTCTGGTTATTAGTAAGGATGTCTCCGGCCCCAGTCACACTTATAGTCTGAGTTCCGTCAGGCAAGATCTGGATCTGCCCTGTGGCATCTTGGCTCAGAGTGGCCCCCTCCTCACTGGAGGTGGAGAAGCTCAGTTGCTGTCCATCAGCTGTCTGAATGTACTGAATGTTAGGCACTGTGTTGGCGGAGGTGTCGCTTCCTGATGTCACAAAGATCGGTTGGCTCTGAAGGTTCTGGAGAGGAAGAACATACTGTCCGTTTGATGTCACGATCCCCTGACTCTGGATGTGGACCACGCCAGGTTCCTCCTTCCGTGTTGTTGTGGGGGTCAAAACCTCCCATCTATCTGGGTTCCCTGTTAACTGGATGGATGTTAGGTCTGTCGTCTGCAGGATAAAACATCTTGTTTTGGTGAATAAAAACTATTAATTTGCATAGAAGGTGCCTCATTAAGATGTAGATTGCAACATTGAGATGAATTATGTAATGTTAGAGATAGCAGTGAAGTAATTACCTACATAAAAAAACAGCAAGCCAATTATTTATTGTATTCAGCCAGTTGGAAAAGCCATAGCATGATTAGTTATGAGTGCATAAAAAAAAAAAATGTTTTTTAAGTTATTACCATTCATGAAGAATATAGGAATAAGAGCTTGGTGCTGCTTGTTCACACGATTTAGCAACATATTTGAAGATTGATTTAGAGGTGTTTAATGACCAGTGTATTGTTTGTCTAGAAGGTGCATGAGAACCCTAACTTTATAATGTGTGATCCAAATATGAGCACACTACATGATGGCATTTGGGCATATCTCTGCCGACACAACACGCGTTCTATTGATAAAAGATAGCTACATTTTGGGGTCGTCTACATTCTAGCAGAGCCAGTGGTGGTGACTTACCACTACAGCGGCAGCACCGTTACCCCCATCTGATGATGCCGACTCGATCTTGCTGCAGGTAGCTGCCAGCAGAGCGAGCGATGACGACTGAGTGTCCTACCCACAATGGGCGGGTTTAAAAGGAAGAAAGTGGGTGGCCGTTAGTCCGGTGCCACACAGGAAGTTCGACTTTTACTACAAATGTTAAAACGTGTGAACTTCACAAAGCACCACGCACTTACTGAAACCCTAACCGAGAAGCATACGAGGGTAATTTCTAAATAGCAACGTTAGCTACCTGATCTCCTGTGCCACAGTCTTGCTGCAGAAACTCGCTTTGACTGCTGTCCACGTCCAAGGCAGCCATTTCCTCTTGTTTCACTGGCTGTTCTGGGGCTAACGTTACAAGGTACAGAATGAAGGAAACGGAGCAGAACAAACCAGAGTTAAGTTAAATCTCCACACGGGAAACGGCAGCAATTTTGTTTCTAGCTATTCCACTAGCTATAACGTAACACTTCAAGCTGGACTGACCTCCATTACAGCTGCGGTGTGGAGTTGATCAAACTGTCTGAAGCCTTAGCTAGCTAGCTACGTATGGTGTAGTTGTGGCTAGCATGCAGGCTAACGTTCACTGTTGGCTAAGCTGTTGGAAAACTATTAGACAGCTAGCTAACATTAGCTTAGCTAAAGGGTGCAAACATACCGATGGTTAGGTTGAACATTACATACCAGTCATTGCGTGAATTATTATTATTTCGCAGAATCTCTGTATTACCACAAGCGAAACATGATTACAGTAATCGAAGGCTGGCTGCAATCGGTGATTCTAGTCAATTGTTTCTATTTTGATTGACGTTGCTGGAAACACAAAGGGTGGGGTCTCCAAGATTGGGTAACGCACAGGAAATCCCGCCGTTCTTCTTAAACCCAATTGGCTACCGTATTTTATTCCCTACATTATCATTCGCCAGTGTACATGTCAGTAATCTTCTGACGAATTCCTTTCCTGTTTATTATTCTCTCAACAAGAAGAATATGGTGACAAAAAAAGAATATGGAGCCAGGAGCTATGCTGTCCATTGATAACCGTTAATGTATACAAGCGTTCTGCAGCCACAGTGGATTTTAAACATACTCTTAATTGATTTCAGTTGCCTCTCAATTTAGGTCATTTATGCCTAGCTAAACTTAAAGCCAACTAGTGTAACTATTAGCCAATTAATCTGTCATTGCGTGGAGATTTTAGTGCAGGTCGACCCTTGGTTTATCAAAATAAGATGTGATGGCTGCATTTGTAGCTAGATACTTCCCTTGTGTTGGCAGCTGAATAAAATAGATTGGCCCAATTTAGATGTCAATTTTCACTAATCATAGTATCGATTGTCAACTGTTCATCACAGTGATTTTGCCAGTCTGCCATGGGTGCATTCGTAAATTCACTTTGGCAATCTACTCCGATTTCAGAGCACTCGTCTGAGTGTGCCAGAGCGCAGAATCGCTGATTAATTTACGAACGCTCAACACCTGTTGAATACTGTAAACACTGTAAATAAATAGTCGTCAGCAGCACAGTTACCAACGCTCTGGATAACAGCTCTGCTAGAGCGAGTAAAATGGTCAGAGTGATGTGTTCTCTCATTTGTGTCTGGAAGTAGCTAGCTAGCCAATATGTATATATTATATTAGCTAGCCAATATTAGCCTGTTAGCTTGGGTACTTGACTAACGTTGTGAGGTCAGAACGCTCGGATCAACCCTATTCCTCTGCCAGAGTGTTCAGTGTGCGCCCCGAGAGCGAAACGCTCTAAATTTACGAACGGACAATCTGACAACGCTCTGAATTTACGAACTCCCAGATCGCACTCTGGCACAGAGCAGACCCTATGCTCAAAAGCTAGGAACACCAAAAGTAGTCATACATCATTGTACACTGTTATACTCTATGCACATTTAATATTTTTCTTTCTCTAATAAGTAAACTGTTCATTTATATAATGAAGTATGGCTGTGGTATTTTATGTTCATATTGAATGTTGATTTTGGAATTCTCACTGGGGTGAGCTCATGCACTAAAGGTGACCTTTCTTACAGTAAGAATAATACATTCTACCATACTTGTCATCATTTCTAAGGAAATGTCATTTCCACCTTGTTTCTATCATGGAAGTTAGCAAAGAGGTCCTTCAAAAATACTGGTACAATAAATAAACAGCTGCTATCCAGTTCACTGCTAGTGCTTTCCTGGAAAGTGAGTTATAGCATGTATCTAATTTTTTCATTAACTATCTTGTACATATAATGCAATATTGGCAAGGTTGCGTTGAAATTGAATATAATTGTGTTGTATTGCCTCTCCTCTGTCTGTGATGCAAGGCCCTCACTTCTTCTCCAGAGCATTATTTGCGGTGTGTCAGTTCCTCACAGAGTGCGACCAGAGTGGGGCCATTTCTCTCAACCTTCAATTGAAACTTGGCCCATTACAAGCAGACTACAAAAGCACTTTTCTGGCACTCAGGAGCACACGCCAGTGAATGGTGGATATTTCCAATCACTCTGCTGTCAATCCAAGTGTCAGGTAAACACAGGCCTACGGAAACAGCCTTTAGAAATTCTTGCAGCTATGTCTGTCTGTCTTACTCCAGTCCAAGGAAAGTTATCAGCAATTTCAACAAAGAAATCCAAGTTAAAAGGGAAAGTCGAATATAGATCCTAATAAGAGCAGACATCTAATCCAATATCCTAGAAGACATGAGAATGCCATGAACAGAGTAACTTTTCATAGCAATTACCCTGTGGGAGATTTGATGCAACAACGAGCAAGCTGTTCAATACAATGGTCTGTATAGCGCTGTACAGTTCCATCAATATTCAGTTTATCTTTCAATATTACAGTATATTTACACCAAATGTATGTTGAATTAAATGGCATCACAGCTTTCACTACTACTGTATTTTAGCACTGCAATTGATTGCGTATTCAGTAACAACAATAGCTTACAGTGGGTTAAAGAGGAAAATGAGATAAGCACAAGGTTAAACGATGCTGGATAAGATTAATCATATTAATTAAAGCAGCCAACCCCTGTGATATCTGTCATTGTCCAGAATTAAGCATTGAGGCAGAGCGTGTTCTTGGTCAGCCAGGATGAAAAGAACAGGATCAAAACTCATATTAACGTATTGACAGTTGTGTCATGAGGGCCAGTCCAAGAGAGAGGTGACCCCATGGGGAGAAAGCGCCCTGCTGGAGACACCTTGTGGGACACTGTAAATGGCGCCTCAGAGGGAAAATGTAAAATGGTGCAAGGAGGGAGAATTGTGGGTAGAATACCAAATGGATCTGGATGACAACTTTGGGAAAGGAGTGAATACGGACACAGAAAAATTATCCTGGATTTCTAAGAGTCACTCGGGTTCAGCTGTGGAGCAGGAGGTCCAAAGTGTAGGTACCCACTTATCTCCTGTATTGTAGCAGGTTGGACGTATTCAGTGAAAGTCCCTCCCTGATCGTCATTTACGCCCAATGAAACCCAGTTTACTTTATCAAGGGCAAATAACACAGGCCTGCAATGTACACAACAGCCTCCTCTCAGAACTTGAAAAAGGGATATATTCTGGAATGATGCCCCTTTGGAAAAATAATTATATTTCTTTCCATTTTGAGTATAAAATGTTACTTCATTCTTTCTGGCAAAGAATCATATTCAAATGAATTCCATCTGTCAGATCAGCCTGTGACCTTTGGGTCTATCAATAAACAAACCGATTTGGTAAATGTAAAGGAATGCTAGATCTGTCAACATCTTGCAGCAAGCCATGGACACTCCCCCACATGATTTCTTAAAATGAGTAAAAAAAATGGCATTGACTTTATTGTAGGTTTGTTCAGCCTGAAGGTGACAGTAATAAATCAACTTTAATTTATGCTCTTCCTGTTGTAACAACTTCTAAATGGAAAGCTACTGTGCACCGGCTTTGACAACAGCATCATCCCGGATAACCTAGACCCACTCCAATTCGCATACCGCCCCAATAGAACCACAGATGACGCCATCTCAATCGCACTCCACATTGCCCTTTCCCACCGTGACAAAAGGAACACCTATATGAGAATGCTGTTCATTGACTACAGCTCAGCATTCAACACCATAGTGCCCACAAAGCTCATCACTAAACTAAGGATCCTGGGACTAAACATCTCCCTCTGCAACTAGATACTGGACTTCCTGATGGGCCGCCCCCAGGTGGTAAGGGTAGTGAGACTAACGTCTGCCACACTGATCCTCAACACTGGGGCCCCTCAGGGGTGCGTGCTTAGTCCCCTCCTGTACTCCCTGTTCACCCACGACTGCCTGGCCAAACACGACTCCAACACCATCATTAAGTTTGCAGATGACACAACAGTGGTAGGCCTGATTACCGACAACGATGAAATAGCCTATAGGGAGGAGGTCAGAGACGTGGCAGTGTGGTGCCAGGACAACAACCTCTCCCTCAATGTGACCAAGACAAAGGAGCTGATTGTGGACTACAGGAAAAGGTGGGACAAACAGGCCCCCATTCACGTCGACGAGGCTGTAGTGGAGCGGGTCGAGAGTTTCAAGTTCCTTGGTGTCCACATCACCAACGAACTATCCTGGTCCAAACACACCAAGACAGTTGTGAAGAGGGCAAGAAAACACATTTTTTCTCCTCATGAAAAGATTTGGCATGGGTCTCCAGATCCTCAAAAAGTTCTACAGCTGCACCAGCGAGAGCATCTTGACCGGTTGCATCACCGCCTGGGATGACAACTGCTCGGCATCTGACTGTAAGGTGCTACAGACGGTAGTGCATACGGCCCAGTACATCACTGGAGCCAAGCTTCCTGCCATCCAGGACCTATATAGTAGACGGTGTCAGAGGAAAGCCCAAAATATTGTCAAAGACTCCAGTAACCCAAGTCATAGACTGTTCTCTCTGCTACCGCACGGCAAGCAGTATCGGAGCGCCAAGTCTAGGACCAAAAGGCTCCTTAACAGCTTCTACCCCCAAGCCAAAAGAGTGCTGAATCAAATGGCCACCCGGACTATTTACATTTACAGTCTCCATGGAATTTCCAAACACATATCCCTTGTGTGTGCATTGTTTGTACTCAACATGTCAAGGTTATTTATGTGTTTATTTATCATCCCATAAATTCTTTGTAAATTCTCATTCTTTTGGGGTTAAGGCTGAACTATTATGACTATTGTGGCTGCAACCTGGACTCAGGGGTAGATGTAACATAGTAAATACAAATCTGGACACCCAAATTAGTATGATATGTTACGTTTGGTATGGTTTGTATTAATTTGTGGATATCCATCATCCATTTCATATGATATGTTACAAATTACAATTCATAATATGTTATTGCAATTCCAATTAGTTGTTGCTAACGTTAGCTAGGTGGCTAACGTTAGCTAGGCTAGGGGTTAGGGGTTAAATGCCCACATCAGTAGAAATCTACTTTTTTTGAGCTGAAAGACGATGGCCAGAGCCTACCCATGATGTTGCACTACGATTTAAGTCAATAAGTCATTGTTTTAATCAAAGTAGAATATATTTGGGCTTCAATGCCAAATCCGAACTGCCCACTTCGTGCAAATCCATGTGAATGCCATATCTTTCCCTATGATATGACATACAAATAGTTTTCAGCCTACATTTAGTTTCAGGTCTGGGATTTATTTGAATGTTACCACCCACCAGCATGGCGTTGTTTATTAATCAGAAACAGCTGCAAAGTTCTTCCTCTTTGTGACTGAGATGAGCAAAACAGCCTTGTGTCCAATTGGCTGCATGAGCCAGGGAGCAAATAAAAATAAGGTGTGGTTTTTGCACCTCCTGTTTTTAACCAGAAAATTACAATAAATAATTGGATAATTTGTCCATTTTCACTTATTTTTGAGGTAGTCTGTAAAAAAGAATAATAATAATATATATATATATACACAGTATCAGTCAAAAGTTTGGACACACCTACTCATTAAAGTAATTTTTTTAATGTTTCAAATGACCTTTATTTAACTAGGCAAGTCAGTTAAGAACAAATTCTTATTTACAATGAGGGCCAACCCCGGACAAACCCGGACAATGCTAGGCCAATTGTGCACCGCCCTATGGGACTCCCAATCACGGCCGGATGTGATTCAGCCTGGATTCAAACCAGGGACTGTAGTGACTCCTCTTGCACTGAGATGCAGTGCCTTAGACCGCTGCGCCACTCGGGAGCCAGCTAGACTGACATGCATTGTAGAATAATAGTGAATCTAGAGGCGAAAGAAACACACACCTATTTAGGTGAGGTGCTGGCTAGCGGAGTAGAACACTTAAAAAAATATTATAATAGTGAAGACATCAAAACTATGAAATAACACATATGGAATCATGTAGTAACCAAAAAAGTGTTAAACAAATCCAAATATATTTTATATTTGAGATTCTTCAAAGTAGCCACCCTTTGCCTTGATGACAGCTTTGCACACTCATAGTTTTCTCTCAACCAGCTACACCTGGAATGCTTTTCCAACAGTCTTGAAGGAGTTCCCACATATGCTGAGCACTTGTTGGCTGCTTTTCCTTCACTCTGCGGGCCAACTCATCCCAAACCATCTCAATTGGGTTGAGGTTGGGTGATTCTGGAGGCCAGGTCATCTGATGCAGCACTCCATCACTCTCCTCCTTGGTCAAATAGCCCTTACACAGACTGGAGGTGTGTTGGGTCATTGTCCTGTTGAAAAACAAATGATAGTCCCACTAAGCACAAACCAGATGGGATCGTGTATCGCTGCAGAATGCTCAAGTATGCCTTGAATTCTAAATAAATCACACAGTGTCACCAGCAAAGCACCCCACACCATCACACCTCCTGCTTCACGGTGGGAACCACACATGAGGAGATCATCCGTTCACCTACTCTGCGTCTCACAAAGACACGGCGGTTGTAACCAAAAAACTCAAATTTGGACTCATCAGACCAAAGGACAGACTTCCCACCAGTCTAATGTCCATTGCTCATGTTTCTTGGCCCAAGCAAGTCTCTTCTTATTATTGGTGTCATTTCGTAGTGGTTTCTTTGTAGCAATTTGACCATGAAGGCCTGATTTACGCGGTCTCCTCTGAATAGTTGATGTTGAGATGTGTCTTTAACTTGAACTCTGTTAAGCATTTATTTAGGCTGCAATTTCTGAGGCTGGTAACTCTACTGAACATATGCTCTGTAGCAAAGGTAACTCTGGGTCTTCCTTTCCTGTGGCATTCCAAATGAGAGCCAGTTTCATCATAGCGCTTGATGATTTTTGCAACTGCACTTGATTCTTGAACATTTTCCAGATTGATTGACCTTCATGTCTTAAAGTAATGATGGACTGTCATTTATCTTTGCTTATTTGAGCTATTCTTGCCATAATATAGACTTGGTCTTTTACCAAATAGGGCTATCTTCTCTATACCAACCCTACCTTGTCACAAATGCATTAAGAAGGAAAGAAATTCCACAAATGTACTTTTAACAATGCACACCTGTTAATTGAAATGCATTCCACGTGACTACCTCATGAAGCTGGTTGAGAGAAGGCCAAGAGTGTGCAAAACTGTCATCAAAGCAAAGGGTGGCTACTTTGAAGAATATAAAATATATTTTGATTTGTTTCACTTTCTTGGTTACTACATGATTCCATATGTGTTATTTCATAGTTTTGATGTCTTCACTATTGTTCTACAATGTAGAAAATAGCAAAGATAAAGAAAAACCCTTGAATGAGTAGGTGTGTCCACACTTTTGACTGGTACTGTGTGTGTGTATGTATGTATGTATGTATGTATGTATGTATGTATGTATGTATGTATGTATGTATGTATGTATGTATATATATATACTGCTCAAAAAAATAAAGGGAACACTTAAACAACACATCCTAGATCTGAATGAAAGAAACAATCTTATTAAATACTTTTTTCTTTACATAGTTGAATGTGCTGACAACAAAATCACACAAAAATAATCAATGGAAATCCAATTTATCAACCCATGGAGGTCTGGATTTGGAGTCACACTCAAAATTAAAGTGGAAAACCACACTACAGGTTGATCCAACTTTTATGTAATGTCCTTAAAACAAGTCCAAATGAGGCTTAGTGGTGTGTGTGGCCTCCACATGCCTGTATGACCTCCTTACAACGCCTGGGCATGCTCCTGATGAGGTGGCGGATGGTCTCCTGAGGGATCTCCTCCCAGACCTGGACTAAAGCATCCGCCAACTCCTGGACAGTCTGTGGTGCAATGTGGCGTTGGTGGACGGAGCGAGACATGATGTCCCAGATGTGCTCAATTGGATTCAGGTCTGGGGAACGGGCGGGCCAGTCCATAGCATCAATGCCTTCCTCTTGCAGGAACTGCTGACACACTCCAGCCACATGAGGTCTAGCATTGTCTTGCATTAAGAGGAACCCAGGGCCAACCGCACCAGCATATGGTCTCACAAGGGGTCTGAGGATCTCATCTCGGTACCTAATGGCAGTCAGGCTACCTCTGGTGAGCACATGGAGGGCTGTGCGGCCTCCCAAAGAAATGCCACCCCACACCATGACTGACCCACCGCCAAACCGGTCATGCTGGAGGATGTTGCAGGCAGCAGAACGTTCTCCACGGCATCTCCAGACTCTGTCACGTCTGTCACATGCTCAGTGTGAACCTGCTTTCATCTGTGAAGAGCACAGGGCGCCAGTGGCGAATTTGCCAATCTTGGTGTTCTCTGGCAAATGCCAAACGTCCTGCACGGTGTTGGGCTGTAAGCGCAAGCCCCACCTGTGGACGTCGGGCCCTCATACCACCCTCATGGAGTCTGTTTCTGACCGTTTGAGCAGACACATCCACATTTGTGGCCTGCTGGAGGTCATTTTGCAGGGCTCTGGCAGTGCTCCTCCTGCTCCTCCTTGCACAAAGGCGGAGGTAGCGGTCCTGCTGCTGGGTTGTTGCCCTCCTACGGCCTCCTCCACATCTCCTGATGTACTGGCCTGTCTCCTGGTAGCGCCTCCATGCTCTGGACACTACACTGACAGACACAGCAAACCTTCTTGCCACAGCTCGCATTGATGTGCCATCCTGGATGAGCTGCACTACCTGAGCCACTTGTGTGGGTTGTAGACTCCGTCTCATGCTACCACTAGAGTGAAAGCACCGCCAGCATTCAAAAGTGACCAAAACATCAGCCAGGAAGCATAGGAACTGAGAAGTGGTCTATGATCTCCACCTGCAGAACCACTCCTTTATTGGGGGTGTCTTGCTTATTGCCTATAATTTCCACCTGTTGTCTATTCCATTTGCACAACAGCATGTGAAATTTATTGTCAATCAGTGTTTCTTCCTAAGTGGACAGTTTGATTTCACAGAAGTGTGATTGACTGGGAGTAACATTGTGTTGTTTAAGTGTTCCCTTTATTTTTTTGAGCAGTATATATATATGTATACACACACTACCGTTCAAAAGTTTGAGGTCACTTAGAAATGTCCTTGTTTTTGAAAGAAAAGCACATTTTTTGTCCATTAAAATAACATCAAATTGATCAGAAATACAGTGTAGACGTTGTTAATGTTGTAAATGACTATTGTAGCTGGAAACGGCAGATTTTTTATGGAATATCTACATAGGAGTTCAGAGGCTCATTATCAGCAACCATCACTCCTGTGTTCCAATGGCATATTGTGTTAGCTAATCCAAGTTTATCATTTTAAAAGGATAATTGATCATTAGAAAACCCTTTTGCAATTATGTTAGCACAGCTGAAAACTGTTGTTTTGATTAAAGAAGCAATAAAACTTCTTTAGACTAGTTGAGTATCTGGAGCATCAGCGTTTGTGGGTTCGATTACAGGCTCAAAATGGCTAGAAACAAAGAACTTTCTTCTGAAACTCGTCAGTCTATTCTTGTTCTGAGAAATGAAGGCTATTCCATGCGAGAAATTGCCAAGAAACTGAAGATCTCGTACAACGCTGTGTACTACTCCCTTCACAGAACAGTGCAAACTGGCTCTAACCAGAATAGAAAGAGGAGTGGAAGGTCCCGGTGCACAAATGAGCAAGAGGACAAGTACATTAGAGTGTCTAGTTTGAAAAACAGATGCCTCACAAGTCCTCAAATGGTAGCTTCATTAAATAGTACCCACAAAACACCAGTCTTAATGTCAACAGTGAAGAAGCGACTCCAGGATGCTGGCCTTCTAGGCAGAGTTGCAAAGGAAAAGCCATATCTCAGACTGGCCAATAAAAACAAAAGATTAAGATGGGCAAAAGAACACAGACACTGGACAGAGGAACTCTGCCTAGAGGGCCAGCATCCCGGAGTCGCCTCTCCACTGTTGACGTTGAGACTGGTGTTTTGCGGGTAAAATGGTATAATTGCATGATATGATAGCATTTCAAACCCACTCCCCCCGTCACCCCAAGATGAATGGTTTTGGCCACTAAAGTATTTCTTCGTTACGCGCTTCACCGCTTTGTTTGGTGTAACGTTAGCTAGAAACCACAAGTGTCTATCCAGATAATGAAAAGGCACCCACAAAAGAAAATTCAAGGAACTTATAGTTGCAAGTCATTTGCTGCATGCATGATCATGAGCAAAGTCATTGTAGGCTATCATTTCACTTCCCATGTGAGAACCATGAGCACAGGCTGGCTTGGCTTTGATGTACCGAAGCCTGCCAGCAGCCTAGCCACCAAAGGTTACACTGTGTCCATTACAATGTAGAAAAACGCATATCAGCTATCTTTCAACAGTTATCCATATTACCGTAGCATCATCTCATCTCATAGAAATAGATCATCATCATCTATTTCTATGGCAGATTCGTGGCCGCAATTAATGGAAGATACCAAAACTTTGGATATAACAATAGATGGTGACGTCTAAAATAGGCCAGTGGTTCCCATCTGTTTAAATCCAGCTCCAGAACCAGCCATAGAGCCAGCTGTCTAATCTTTTGAATACGGTGTAGTAAAAAAGATAGGTTAGCAAGATAGCTAGCTAGATGAGGTTAGCATGCTAGCTATCTACACTGACAGCTGTCAGTGGCCTATTTGTTGATGTTAATCAATTCCACGTGGAAATTCTCCCGATTTGTGAATATGTATAAGTAGCCTTCGTCATTCTTCGGAGGGGGAACCTAAACGTGCGTTTCCTCACTATGATAGGAAATTACATCAAAATAGAGGTGGCAACTTCCTCTGTGGGGAGTCCTTTAAGGTTAGGGTTAGGAGTTAGGTTAAATGGTTAGGGCTAGGGGAAGGGTTAGCTAACATGCTAATTAGTTGCAAAGTAGCTAAAAAGTAGTTTCAAAGTTGCTAATTAGCTCAAATGCTAAAGTTGTCCTTGATGAGATTCAAACACGCAACCTTTGGTTTGCTAGTCATTCACGTTATTTGTCATAAGTAACCTTCTGTCTTATGTAACCGTACCAAACGTAACATATCATACTAATTTCAGTGTCCCAGATTTTCATTTACTTTGTTATGTCTAGTCTATGAGACCAGGCTGGTGATTTACAATAGCAGGCTTTGGTCTTTCATGAGTGCACTTTTTAGAACTGTCTTTTTACTCTCTGCCATTCTTGATTTGGTGCCATTGTGGTTAGCCTCTGGGCGGAGTGGCACCACTTGATTGATGATGCTGACAGAACGTTTGTACCAATAGACAGAGAGTGCCCAAACAGCTACTAATCGTTGTTGATGTCCCTACATCCAACTACTGTCCTTCATTCTGTAAATTCATTGGAATTGATCTAGACTTAAAAATATAACTACTTTCAACACATTAAATAATTTCAATGTCAGCTATGATACCACAAATTGTTAAACCAAGTGTGAAATATGGGAATCATTTTACAGTAAAGCAAGCAGAGAGATCACTGTAATGTCAAAGCTGTTCTCCAATAAAGTCTAAAAACATACACTTTTTTAATTAAAAAATATATATTATTTAACCTTTATTTTATTTAACTAGGCAAGTCAGTTAAGAATAAATTATTATTTACAATGACGGCCTACACTGGCCAAACCCGGACGACGCTGGGCCAATTGTGCGCCACCCTATGGGACTCCCAATCATGGCCGGTTGTGATTCAGCCTGGATTAGACAGCTAAATTAGACAGCTTGAATTATTTGCCTTCTGCTAATGGAAACTATTTAACAAGACATGATACACAGGCAGATGTGGAGTTCCCTTACAGAAAGGAGAAATTAGCCCTGTTCTGGCCCTTTGATAGCAAGCTTGTTGGTATTAAACACTAAAATAGCCTACTTATGACATGATTAAAGACCATAATATTTTTATTGTGTTTTATCTTAAGGGGTACATCTGTATGATTCTAAATAACTTTATTACCTTTCCTAAGAAATGTACTGTCACTGCATTACATGAAAAACAAAACACTGAAGGCAGACCACAGAGAGCAATTTGTCAATCCAAGGACCTTAAAACTACACTAGATGAACGGGCCTCAAAGTAGGGTTTGGGGGTTGGCTAACAACAACAACACCACTCTTGCCTGAAAAGAATGTGAAGGAATGCCTTTAGCCCCCGCTGTAGTCCCTGGAGAAACGTCATGGTTTCACTCACACAATGATTAACCTAAAATACCCCCAGTAGCTTAACTTACACAAGCATATAGAACATACATGGCAACTATGATGGCTAGTGAAAGTTGTTGAGTGTTCTTAATGGGGCTACTGTAGGAGGAACATTTGTAATGCTGCAAGACCTACAATGCCGTGAAAAAGTATTTGCCCCCTTCCTGATTTTGTCTATTGTTGATACTGAATGTTATCAGATCTTCAACCAAAACCTAATATTAGATAAAGGGAACCCGAGTGAACAAATAACAAAAACAAAGTGTACTTATTTTATTTATTTAATGAACAAAGTTATGCAACACCCAATTCCCCTGTGTGAAAAAGTAATTGCCCCCTTACACTCAATAGCTGGTTGTTATTCCTGTAGTTGTTGATCAGTCTCTCACATCCTGGGGGGGGGGGGGGGGGGGTTCAGCCCACTCTTGCATGCAGAACTGCTTTAACTCAGTGACATTTGTGGGTTTTCAAGCATGAACTTCTCGTTTCATGTCCTGCCAAAACATCTTGGGATTAGGTCTGGACTTTGACTAGGACATTCCAAAAATTCTAAATTGTTGCTTTTTAGCCATTTTCATGTAAACTTGATTGTGTATTTTGGATCATTGTCTTGCTGTATGACCCAGCTGCCCTTCAGCTTCAGCTCACAGATGAATAGCCTGATATTCTCCTGTAGAATTCTCTGATACAGAACAGAATTCACCGTTCCTTCTATTAAGGGAAGTCGTCCAGGTCCTGAGGCAGCGAGCATCCCCAAACCATCACACTACCACCACCATGCTTGACCGTTGCTATGAGGTTCTTACTGTGGAATGCAGTGTTTGGTTTTCCACAGGAAAAATGGGACCCATGTCATCCAAAAAGTTATACTTTTGACTCATCTGTCTACAGAACATTCTTCCAAGAGTATTGGTGATCTTCCAGGTGCTTTTTTAGCAAAATTTAGTCAACTTTTTGGACGAGATGGGTCCCATTATGCCTGGCGAAAACCAAACACTTGCCTTAATAGAAGGAACCATGAATTCTGCACTATATGAGAGAATTCTACAGGAGAATGTCAGGCCATCCATTTTCCCCCGCCCTCAACATCCCCCATCAAACATGATCCTAGTTTTTGCTCATGATTCTATTTTTGATTATATCTTGAAGACAGTAATACAACTTTATTTCAATGCCAAACACTATGCTTTGTAGGGTTTGTGCAGTCTTTGTTTGGTCAACACACAATTTCTTTAAGCTAGTGCATGCAATGCACTTCCAAAGAAATGACAATTTTTATTCAATCTTTGTGCCTCCGTGAGAAGGCCATTTTGTTCTCTGCCGAGAGGGGTATTTATAGAGGCAAGATATTCAGCGAAGGAGCTTGATCCGCTCTGTGCTCTCACTCCTGTGGAGCAGGCAATTTCACTTTGCAGCACCGTCCGCAGCTCCAGCCATACCATTCCATCAGCATAAATGCCTCAAAAACACTTACACACAAAGTATACAGGTGAGAAAAACACTACTTCAGTGGGACTAGGAATGGGGTTTTTTTGTGTTTTTTTTTTTGTGCTCCTGAATTGTGACTTCTATTTTCTTTTCAGAAGTCTTTATATCAAATTCTGTGAAGACTATTCGAATGGAAAACAATTGGTTGAGTTGTTGCGTTTTCCCGGTCATTCAGTAGCATGGCGACACAGAGGAATTATTACAAAAACAGCCTTCCGGCATACCTAAGTCTAATGATAATGGCTAATGGCACTCTCATTAATAATGGGGTGCACATTTATAAACAGTCTCTTTAAATAAAGAACATCTCAGAATATCAGGACTAACCATGGAGAGGAAAGGTTCATTCAAACATAATTTCACCTGACCAATTCTCTTGTATGAATAATCAATATCCCACACATAGCCCTCTACAATAAGAATCACTTCACAGATACAATTATGGTTGTCCTCTCTCTGCCAGAGCCACTGTCAACTGTGTCTTTTAATTCTGTAATCAGTTGCCAGCAGGACCCACTATCGCCGTCTGCAACCCGCGTGCCAGTCAATACAGACATCCCCAAACACACACAGGCTGGTTTTGTCAAATGTTTTATTGAGTATAGACATCTGGGCTACTGTAAAACATGCATTATCTCTGGAAGGAGGAGAGGAGCAGGTCGCATTGTCCCTGCTGTCAGCTGTGTCAGGCCTGGCACCAGTGATGGAGATTAATGAAGTATCAAGAGAGTAATACGCTTCTTCAAATGCTCCTACCAAAAGCTGTCAACGTTTAGTGGACCTGTTCTTTGGCAAGGGGGACTGTATGGAATTCTCCTGAACCAAAAACAAACAGGGATAATGTGGCAGAGTGGGCAGTAGGTAGGACTGAGCCGACCTGGCAGGTATCAATCACAATCTCCAGCTTCATTCTGTCTAAAACAAAGAAGAGGAATTATCTAACGGCACAGTCCATTCTGGTAGCCAACAGACTGCGACTGAGTCACTTCTTAGTCTTGGGCTGGTTTGGCGTGTTGAATTTGAAAAAGATGACGTCTCCGTCCTCCACGACGTAGGTTTTTCCCTGTTGTCTGTATTTCCCCGCTGCCTGTAAAACAGAGAAACACAACACCTAATTAATGACAGTAATGAAAAACAAGAAATAGCTATAAATCGCAAATAAACAATGAACACACGTGATCATCTCACTCTTTCCTGAAAACAGCATATATATCACACACACACACACACACAGTCATGTTTTATTCATGGGGTGACTAGATTCCCACTGAGTGAATAACCCTCTTCTCTGTCAATTTCCATTCATATGTACAAGTAAAATGTTAATAACGCTCTTCATTATAGCAGCCTCACACTTCTCAAGGAAACAAAATTAGTTCCAACATTTCTTTTGTATACATTAGATCTGTTTGTTCCCCTTCCCGGCAAACTCAAAATAATTGACTTGAAGTGCTAATACGGACGGGTTTATGCATTCTGGTTCTGCACAGAGCACAATTAATTAGAAGAATCAATGTCCCTTTAAAGGCTCAGGAGACCATTTAATCCAGACTCTATAGCACCAGAAACACTGCTTGGAGAGGGGGGGGGGGGGGAAATCAATGGCTATTTGTGATTCCAGAGTATGTATTAAACCAGACACGTCTAACTGGTTCATTTGCACTTGAAAGCAGCCATCTGGAGGAGCAAGCTTGGCTTAAGCAGATATGATTACTAATAATGTGATATCCCTGTACACTGGCCTATTCAAACAGCCCATTCCCACGACTGACATTAACTAGCATTGGCCTTAATGCTGCAGTCAAAAATGCTCAGTGTCCATATATACACGAGGGAACGGGGATTAGAAAGAGAGCATGCAACAGGACCTGAGGCTCTGATGTCAGGCTTCTATAACAATAATGTTCAAACCCCTAGAGCCCTGCACATTTCACCCTCCACTGACACATTAGGAACTAGTCACCAGCAATACATGACAGAGGATTTATACACATTTTACAAAGAATTGAGGTGAAATATTATTGAATTATTCAAATGTTTTGGTACTTTCCAGATCCCTATAGGTCTAGTAATGTAGTGTGTGAATATCTGCCAGACAGAGGATTTGGAGATCTACTGGGTGATATTAGGAGTCAGTATGCCAAGCTCTCACTACTTGCCAGTGCTAGTCACACATCTCCTGCACGGGATTTAGGAGGGATTACTGTCTGATACTCATCTAGAAACTCTGTGATCTCCACTTTGTCCACATCCCTAATTGTTTAATCCTTATACTCCATTGGTGAAACAAATTCTTACTGTTACTTTTAGACCTGCTGCATTTTAAAACAGAACCCAGGCCAATTTCAGGTTAAAAAGTATCCAATTACCACATGGTTTGATGTCATCAACAGCTATTGGCTGGTGGTCAAGTTTAATCGTGTTTGAAGCTTAAGTACCACGACTATCTACATAATAGGACTGTGAAGGGCTTTGTACCCACTAATAACAGACGCCAGTCAAGGTTCTGGAGGTAAACCAATAGAGGCACTTCCTCCAGACACGTGCTAACCACTGACACGGACAGATTCATGTCCTGCTGTGTCAAGGGCAGGACCATACAAGACAAACCTACAGCTTCAGACACACTAGTCACAGTGGGTGTCGGGAAATTGCTACAATCCATTGTGTGACATGGAACACTTTGGAATGTTGTTCCTTGCCCCCGAGCTTTCTTCTGAAAAAAGGAAACGCAAGACCCAATAGCATTAACTCAACCAGGCGGATGAGAGGTGTTGTAGATGAGGCCAATGTCTTACAGTTACCCTGAGCATTTCCACACACTCAGACTGAGAATAAAAACGTTTAAAAGATCCAATGCAGCCGTTTTTATCTCAATATCAAATCCTTTCTGGGTAACAATTAAGTACCTTACTGTGATTGTTTTCAATTAAAATGGAGAAAAAGAAACAAAAATAGCTAGGACTGTTGGGGAGTGGTCTGAGTGGGGAGGGGCAAACTCAAAACTAGCTGTTATTGGCAGAGAGATTTGGATCTCTCTTTCTTATTGGTCTATTAACCAATTTACCGCCTGGTGATGTTACCAGGCAGACCAAAACTCCATCCTAATAAAACAGGCTGAGATTTCAGGCAGTCTTTTCAAACTGCTCTTACACTAAAAGGGCATTATAATCATTTTCACAATTTCACAGTATTATTCCAACCTCATAGTGTGGAAGTATATACAACCACAGCCAAATCATGTTTTTGACTGCACTGGGCCTTTAAGCACTCAGCGACGTAACCTGCTGTATTTATCGCAGAGCTATTGTCTTCACAAATTCACCATGAAGTACAGTGATTACATTTGACAGAGCAGAGCCCATTTAAAAGCCACATCCCAGTAAAAAGGTCAAAACAAACATTGGCAGTTATAAAAGAAGATATGCAGGCCACACTTATGCGCTGTTCATCTGTGAAACAGTCCTTATGTAAAAAATGTCACACTTTATTTAACTTGGCTCTTTATATCACTGTAACAGTGCTGCTACAGTGGCTTGGGGATTTGGCGGCAAAGAGTGTAAAGCTAACGGTCCGCTCTATAGATGTGGCTGGTTAACGCCTGGTGGGGTACAGAGAGCTTCCTCTGAGCGGCTGGTCTGAGGTATAAGAAAGGCCTACCATGAGCCTGTTAGAGCAGATTGGGATAAAGATATGCGCAGCAGGAGTAGAATTGCAGTGTTTAGAGACGGAATCAGTTGGCTTGTCAGGTGTGCTGGCGGAGTGTGTGCAGTAATTTCTTCCCCTGAGTAAAGGTGAAGAGCATTTGCAGTGCGAACAGTGTGGTGACTGTCAGCTCCACTGATCACAGGAGACTTCCCTCATCTCCTGGCGCACCCCGACGGCTCACCTTGACAGCGTTCTCACTGCCTCCCTCTTTAAAATCCTCAAATTTCATTACTTCAGCCATAATGAAGCCCTTCTCAAAGTCCGTGTGGATCTTGCCGGCTGCCTGTGGAGCCTTGGTTCCTTTCTGTCAGGAGGAAGAAAGAGAAAGGACACACAAGGTAAATTAATTGTTTTGGAGAAGATGGATTACAGCACAGGACTGACATGCTGTTTGATAGGGGGGATGGTGAAGTGAGCATGGCTAGGGGGTGTGTTGGGGGTTATTCTTACCTCGCTCCTGATTTTTGGATAGCACTACACACAGTTGTGCATTGGTAGAGCAGCCTTGAGGCCGATAAGGAGTCAGAGCTGCTATCAATGCCCACCAGCAGTTTCTGATTCCCATTCCAGGGTGCTATTGATTTCTGTCCAAGCAATCTTGCCTCATTGTGGGTTGCTGCTCTGGCCTCAGGTCATCAGAGAGAGAGAGAGGCAGTGTTGCAGCGGGAGAGACACTATATTGACCTGGCTGTATCATACCTGACCATTTTGAAATAGAAACGTTCACTATATTTGATATACAGTGTATACTGTCTGCCTATGTATTTGTAGAATATTATACCGTCCTCCCCTTTGTCGTGTTTGAACTTCCTCAAAATGTTTTCATAGCACAGCAGATGATTGAAATGAAAGGTAAAAGGTTCCTTTATGGAATATACATTTGAATTTAAATGGAACTTACATTATAATGGAATAACTATGGAAAATATCAAATTGGATGTTTTAGATGTCTATTCCGAGAACCAAAAACAACTGTTTTCCCTTACTGTTTCATAAATTCTTTCTACATTAAATCCCATTTAGCACTAGAAGTCACAACTGTCTCTGATAAAATACGCAATTTATATGCATTGAAATAATGCTGGGGGAAATTGACAAATGACCCAAATAAGTGACATCCCTGCTCTGCATCATTATGACTTGTGCCTGTCGACCTGCTCTCCCTCTCTCTCTCTGCTCTGTAGCACTGTGCCTCGAAACTGTTGAGCACCTTTAATTATGTATATAATCAGGTTGGGGTCAACATATTTCATGCCAAAAGAATGATGTGTATTTAATGACTCCAATACATTACCATCCCTATGCAATCTCATTGACGGAGTGCTTGTAAGTTTAACTACCATTAATCAGCATCAAGGTTTGTCTAGGTGGAGAAAAATAGATTAGGGGATGATTTTGTCCTATGCCACACTACAAGAGGCACACATCATAGTAGTTAACAGCTATGCAGATCAGCCTGATAGATAATGGTCACCTCGAGGCTGCCTAATAAAGCATGCTAAAGGGCTTAGCAGCACCACCTTACAGAGTGTAGTTTTTACAATGTAAGATGTATTGGGTTAATATAGTTACTCACTGATGCTTACCAGACTAAATGCCTCTCACACACAATCAAGGCTAGCTGTAGTCAGTTATGTCAAAGGAGACAAGCCCATAGGAGAGAAAGGCTTGGAGGACTTCTGTTACTTTCCTAAACACACTGAGGACATCCCTCATGTCTGGGAGGAGGTGGCTCATATATTTAACCACTTTGTCTCCCAAATAAAATGTTGCTGTTTATTGTCAATCTAAAACTTTAAGCTCAAAGTCGTCTTTTTCTTAATTAAGAACATACTGTGCATACTTTCAGTTGAGTTAGTTGTCTTAAATACTGCTCACGTTGCTTACACGTGTTAGGATGGACCAATGCATCAGTATGCTACTCCTGACAGGTAGAATGCATTATTAGGACGGCCTTTAATCCTTTTATTCCCTCTAAAACATTTGCACAATACCAGTGTGCCGAGCCAACATCTGTATCGATGTCAATTCTCCTGTGATTCAGTGTCACCCAGGCTCTCGGCGGGCTCAGTAAACTGAGACACAGGGAGGAGGAGCCCCCAGCAGGGCCCACAAATGGTCAAATGAAAAGCCACATCAATTTCAACACAGACAACCCCCGTCACACAGATTAGGCAGGCACAATGCTAGGGCCCCTTATCTCCCGCCGCAGGAGGAGGGCAGGCAGATCTGCGCTGGATGGAAACATTCTCAGGACGTAATGGGCAAAATCAATTGTTGCCCTCCTCAATCAATGTAGCCCCCCACTTTCACTGTTCAGCAGCTCACCAGTAATTGAAGTTATCCTTGGCCTGTAATGACTAGCTAAAGCAGGACCATGACAAAGTTGAAAGTGGCTGATATCAGGCTGGATGCCAGCAGAGTGGAACGGCGCGCGGCGCTGCCAGCCGCTGGGACAGGGTCTTACCCGGATGGTCCACGCACGGACCTCGTCTGGTCCAGCTGTGAAGAAGTACTCCAACTGTAGGGCTCCATAGCCAGCCTTGATGATCCTTGTCAGAACGCTGTCAGAATAAGCAGGGTGAAAGCAATATCAATTTTCATGTTGTTCACGGTGCTGTAAATGCTAGGTCATTTAGGGTATTTTAGTATTGCTTTGATTCGTAGCCACCTCTCTGGCAAGACCACATCAATCCCAGCATATAAACTCATTAAATAAATAAAATAGGATCACTTCGTTTAACATAGAGCATTTAATTCTCCAGTGAGTTTTGGGGGGATTAATTGGCACGCTTGCCGTCTCATTTAGCACCTTTAAGAATTCATCCCAACGTCTCTCAGAGCTCGGGGGGAAAAAAATCTGCTGTCACAATTTCTCTTCCTCCATAGAGGTTTTCACATACGAACAATACACCCAAAATGCCCAAGTTATAATTATACCTGTAGATGACAGATGACAGTTAAAAACTTAATTTAGAAGAAAACCCTTTGACTGAGTTGTTCCCGTTAAGAGAGGGATCCTTGCTTTATAATGGTAATTACTCTACCATTTATTATTCTATCAGCGCATGCAATTAAAGGAGTGCGTGGAGGGCACAGTTGATAATAAAGTGTGGGGAGACTGAATGCTAATTAACCTCTGAGTCTTGTGCTCGGTGCAGTACTTCTGAATCTCCTCTTCACTCATGTCCTGCAGGACACTCTCCACTCCTCCGCTGAAGGGGATGACCAGCGCCCCGGGGTCGTGACTGTCCACCCACTCCTTGATTTTCACCAACCTAGACAGTAGACACAACAACACAGGCAGGATGGAGCTTCGTGCTGTTGGTGTTGACTGACAGAACAGAACAGAGTAGCGTTTGTTATCCGTCGGCTGGCCTATGCATATTCATGAGAGAACAGCCCGGCCTGTTTACCATGCCGTTTCGGAACATTGCCTTGCCAAGGTCGCCCTGCGATTGCACAGTTTCACTTTGTTGCTAAGTTTCGGTTATTAACACGTTCCCAGTTCAGGAATACGTTTATGTGACATGTCATGTGTAGGTATGAAAGAATACCCGCAATGACATCCCATTGAGAAAAAGCAGATTGCCATTTTAACTATATCATTGTCAACAATGTTTTACCCCAAATCCATCCTTACTGTAGGTTGAATCTTTACTGTAAAGGACGGAAGTATAGTGTTCCCACTTATGAACGTCTTAGTCATTCACTTCCCTTAAAGCCCTTTAAAGAGGTTTTTCTGCCCTGTGACTCAGCGGGACACCTGACATTGCAGGACAAAGATATCCTCACAGTTAATGGTAACTCTCTGCCAGAACAATGTGTGGGGAGGGGGGGGTCGGATAATTATGAGATTAGCCCCACGCGCTTTCAGCCTGGCCTGGGATTGGACGAAACCCAACGAGCAGCATCACACAAACCCATTTGAACACTTTGGGGCCCGACAGAGAGAGCTCCCAGACTTCTAGATTGATTCTCAAGGCCTCTGTCATTATCTGTAATCCTACTTTCCTGTTTAAAAACCTATAAGAAATCAAAGGCAGGGAGTGACCGCACAACCTCATCGCCACAGCTATTCCAATAACAATGTCAACCGTTTATCATCTGGCTATTGGATCACTGGTTCAGCCAATCAACTCTAGTGTATTTCTACCGCTTACAACTGAACAATACAATCAATGCTAAATATGGGAGAAGAATTACGTCAGGGAAATGTCATAGTAGCGTCATAGCGACGGTTGCTTGGATGCTTTTTTTGATCATTCGATTTATCTTACTGAGTGATGCCAAAAGCGCGTCTTACACCATCAATGGATTCTCTCTGCAGTAAACATAACTATCTATCTAGAACCATCGCCTAATATTTCCCTTCCTGCTAAGAGTGAGGCTGTGATGCGCTTAGACTAGAGTTGAGGATTTGACAGGCGCCACTATGAGCTGGCCACCACTTCTCATGAAGGGAAAGAAATAACATTTAGTGGAAACCTCCAGCTTGAAAGCCAAAGAGATGACTGCCTCTCCAAGAGGGGAAAAGAATCCAATCTGGGATAATAACAGCTGTAGCCTGTCACTTTTAGGAGCCCCGCCGTCTATTCGCTGGCAGATTATTTGCATTCCTCAGGTATCGCATTCTCTACAGGCAGCCGAATAATGATTCACAAATCACTCTCCCCACACCAGTCAAGGGCTGTGATCCTGTGAATAGACCATTGTACCTGTGACTGTAATTGGTGAAGACTTGACAGAAGCGAGCTTCGCCAGCCAAGTAACAAAGAGGCTCTTGGTGGAGCGCTGAGGGATGATTTTAATAATGCGGACGCCGAGATGGAGAATGTGAGCGCCAAATGAGCACGAGGGTCCCTGGGTCCTCGCATCGAGTGACACAGGAGCAGACAAACACCTTGCCACAGGAACAAGGTACACCCCTTCTCCCAACAGAGGCAACGCAGCACTGTCAATTAAGAGATTTGATGTTCTGTCAACATGACTTCTCCGACCAATTTCAGGAACTTCACCACTGTCTAGTCACGCCACTTTACAGTAGTATTTACATCCTCTCCAATTATTTGTGAGAGAACGCATCTTGACAAATGAATCATGTAAATGTTCATGCCAAAACATCAAAAATATTGCTTCTCTCCATATTGCTTCTGTTCCATCACGCATACATTGGTAAATAATGACGTACAAAGTGTCATGTGATGTCAGTCATATCAAAGTCGGACCATGCGGTGAATAAGTGAAATGTTGTCTGCACTCAGATGGGTCTATGTCCTGTATCTTAATGTGCTGACAACTTGATACTGAGTCTAGGCCGTCTGTCTCAACTATGCACTCTACAATCTAAGCAATGGCGAGCTTAATTCATCAGAAACCGGCAAATAAAATGTATATTCCATTGTGGAAATGTTTCACGTTCAGTATACAGTTTACACAATGTTGACTCAATCCAAGAATGCTTCAAAGTACCCGTACTATTTAAGAAACAAACATGTTCCTTAACATGCTGTGCAATTGAGAGTTCAAATGTGTTGTTTGTAAAAGCAGGGTGACCACTGTCAAAGATGCCAAAATATCAAAGTAGTTACTATACATTACTGGGGGAGAGAACAAAAGACTATGAAAGAAAAGACACGTGTGTGTGTGTGTGTGTGTGTGTGTGTGTGTGTGTGTCTTGTCACTGTCCCATTATGCCTCAGTATAGAGTGCCATCTCTCACAGCTCTGCTAATAGAAAGATTCAGCACTTTCAAATCTAGATCTCCTTCTCTGAACAAATGACGCCTGAAATTTTTATTCTTTTTATAATGGAATTTCAATGGCCTTCGCTGCAAATCTAGTGGAAATTTTTGCATATCAAGTAGGAAAAATGAAATGTTAACCACGTTTTAATGTGATTAAGGGTGACAGGGACATTATTTCTGCTAATCACTCACCGGCCTAAAAGCCTCAAACAAGACTGGGGAACGAGCCAGGTTTCTGCTGCTTTCCCTGCTAGTCTCATAAAAAACAAGTATGTATATATATATCCAGTATATAATCATTTAAAAGCAAATATAATATCAATATTTTCTTTAAAACCGGCCTCCTCTGACGATTTCTATTTCTAAATGTATTTATTTTCATCTCTATTCAACCTAATATATATTCATCAAATGATGCATATTTCTGGTATGTCTTCTAAAGTTATTTTCTTCCGGTTGTTTAGATTATTCAAAACAACCACATCCTAAACATGCTGTTATTCGATACCCTAATAGCCTTTTTGTGTGTAGCCTACATATTTTATTCCACAATAAGCCGACAATACCTACACCTACATTAACACAGGTTGTTAGCTCTACAATACACGCCTGCAGCAATTACAATACGTCTGTCTATTCAACAGAACAACCTACGGTAAAGTAATGACAACCTACTAAAAACAAAAGAGCTTCCAACACACAGTAGGCTGGAATGAACACTTCCCACAGGGGTGCCTTGTCTATTTGTCTTGTTCTGTGAATCCGAAGGGGGAATAACTCCTGTGTTTCCGCCTGCCTGGGGCTGACCTGGGCTTTGTCACAGCTTTGATCTGCTTAAACGACTCAGGAGGGAGGACACAATGGGAGCTCCTAAAGTACAGGTGCAGCTACCTGAGCCCGTGACCTGGGCCTGTGTCTGCCCTGCATTCATACGGACCGGCTTCATTATCACTGCTTAGTCAGGTAAGCCTGTAAAAGGTGGGGACAAAGGGACCCAGCACCTAGGCCCAGAGTGCCTCCTTTCAGATGCAATTGAATGCTGACAGGACTGAGAAGTAATCCTCTAACAATCTCTCCCTCTCCACTACTTCATTACTGACCCACCCACAGGTGGACAGACACACAGCCAAACAAAGCTCCTCAGCACTTGAACCTGGATATCACGCATGTGCGCACACACACACACACACACACACACACACACACACACAGCTGAAGGATTCCCCATCTGTCTGCTGTTGCTGCTGCTGCTGGCTTGCATGCCATGCACCAACTAATACAATAACAACCCAGAGGCTTTTATCCCCCCCCTCTCTGTTTCTCAGTTCCCGCTGAACGCTCCGGAGCACACAGCATCTCGACCAGCTCTCCACCCCTCCTCCCTCAGTGGAGGGGGGAAATGAGAGGTATGAGCTCACGGTGCCGTTTGAGGCTGGGAAGTCAGGGGCTCTGTGGGACGCTTTTCATCCTCCCAGTGGTGCACTCCTGTGAGGACATGAGTGCAGAAGCTCTCTGCTCCTTGTGGCCACGGCTGGATGGAGAGGCGAAGAGAGGCAATACATACAGCCCTGAGAGGCAAGCAGCCAGCACAGAACCTCAGCCTCTCTCGCTACTTTCCTCACATCACAGCCAATACTGTGAACTTGTTTCCCTCTTCACGGCTGAGGGAAGCAGAGCGGTACCGGCACAATGGGAAGAGGCTTAATTAAGAGCATCCTCTTGCTCTCTTTTCTCAAGCTGCACAACAAGGCCACGCTAACACCGGGCTTTTTCGATTGTTTCTTCGCTAACAACTTACTTTCGTGAAGTACAAATACTTGAAAACAAACAGATGAAATCCTTAGTGAATTTGGGTTTATTGAATGAACAAACACTCAATTAAAAAAAATAAACGAATATCACGATCAGAAATTCAAACAGTAACTCCCAGGAGTACATACTACATCACCCTAAATAATTCTCTATACGGGGCAGCAGGGCTGTCATTCATTGCAATTGACTGCGAGCAAGAACACGAGGGGGGAGAAAGTCATCAAGATGTGACAATTGTGACAAGAGCAGGCAAAGTGTAGCGCAAGCAGCAGAATGTAAAGCGGTGGATTTCTCCATCTCTCCCTCTCTCTTCCTGGATGACAGCTTAATGTGTACCACATGCAATATTTATTCTCATCTTGTGTCAGACTGTCTACCCGTCCAAGGGAGTACAAAGAATGGCACTTATTAGAATAAAAGCAGAGGGAAGGTAATCAAGGACATATGGAACATCAGCCAATCATGCCCCCCCCATCCTTTTTTTTCCCTCCGTTTCCTTTTTCCATTCATAACAGTTCAACAATCACTCTGATAACAAGCTTTCAGGAGCTGTATGTGGCAACAATAAATTCATTAATTTATCTCATTAAAGCTGCCAGGCTGCAGGACACTTGCTGTGACATGTGTGTTTTGTTTTAACCCTTATCACAAAGATAATAAACAGCACAACTTGCCACAGCCAAAGCTATCAAAATATATCATTAGCCTGACTTAAAACACACAGAAATTCTTATGCTCTCAATAGCACAAAGAAGGCTTCCGAGAGCTTTTTTTTTTTCCCCACCACAAGAGCTGCTTCTGAATGCTTTGGAAGAGGTTAGCATATTGTGTTACAACAGAAATGGCTATTCTTCTCAAAAGAACAGGGACAGAACTGAATGAGGCTGTGATTATGTATTATATGCTGACACATGCTTTAAGCAGCGGATTCAATCCAAATCCAGTGTTGTCACGGCAGTTGATCTAGTTAGTAACACAGAAAGTATGGCAAAAAGTAGTGACACAATAATCATTATGTGTCCTATGAGCGGGTCAAGAGCAAGAGGTAAGCGAGCTTTACTCAGTTAAATGGGACTTCTGATCAGTATCTAACCTGAAGCTATTCCCTCTGGTCAAGTACGTAGCCTGGTTCACCCACTTGGCATTGTCCCAATCTTTATTACACAAGGGGACCGTTTTGGGGAACAAGTCGCTGTCTCGTGAGGTCAACAGGGAACAAACGAGTGTCTGCTTTGTTCCTATGGCCTGGAAGGAAGGCTGTGACACTCACCGTTAGGATCTCATTAGTGATAACAACAACCGAACAGAGCCGTCCCTGCCTGCATGTCTTCCCCAACAAGCCCCATCAGACCCCACCAGACCAGACCACAACAAAGGCAGCCAGGCTACCCAATGTCTTCTACTAATCCAACATGGTGAACAACAACAGTGTGATAGACCAGGCAGACAGACCAGGGAGGGTCAATAACAAAGCCAAGTGAACTGATCCTCCGGGACTTTATTAGAGACCATCTGGTTATGGTTTACTCTTCTCCGAGCCTCTCAAAGTCATCCACACTCATTACAAAGCCTAACTGAAGGCTTCCACCAGGAGTGTGTGTTTTCAGCAGGGTACATGTCTTCCTACCACGGGAACGTGTTTTTTGTTTTCCAGGATCCCACAGTACACAAGGGGAGAGGGGATGGCTGTGGACAGAGTGAAAGGGGACCCACTGATCATATATCTCCCACATCGCTTTGAAAGACAAACCGTGACTCCCTAGACAGCAGTTCCTTAAAACTTGGATGGAGCCAGCGGTTTTGCACTCAATAAATGTTCAGTTCTGTTTACGGGAATTATGGTTTGGAGTAGCAGAAGTGGGCTGCTGCCACCGCTTTCCTGTAACGGTTCTCAGCAGATCACAACAATGCCTTCCCTCGGTGACAGTCTGCCTCAAAATCTCATGGGGACCAAGATGTGCTCACTTGCCAGTTCATTAACAAATCCTCTAACATTAAAGAAAATGTACAGTTATCATTACTCTGCACCAAAATAAAAAAGTTAAACATAAAGTAAATCCTGAAATCAAATGAATAGAAGACCTGAACAAAACATGGATGAGTAGGTTGTAGAGAGAAACCGAGGGACAAACGTAGCACATCCTCTCAGACAGTGGGATCTTAAAACTAAACGTGGCTCGACCATCACCCTGCTGCCATTCACTGCAGAGGTGCCTTTACTTTAATTGTCAAAGCACCATCTACAGGCTAGCTGGGGTAGTTCACTAAGCAAACATACCTGCTGGTTCACTTTCCATATCAAGAGAGAAATGAAGAGACAGTCAGTAAGAACAAAGTAACATGTCTGGAGACGCACAACATAAGCAGAAAGGAAGCAATAAACATACGACCATTCCGCAGACAGACACGTGCCAGACACACACGCGCAGACAGAGACAGACAGACAGATACACCCCTTGCATGTAAAAGCCCCCTGTGAAGAGCCGTACTACCCTGACATTCCTCTCCCCGCTCACGGTACAAACGCTGCACACTCAGAGAGGTCACGCTTTCCGGTTTTCTTAAAGGTCAACACACCTACTTAAGAGGCTCCAATTTACTTTAAAGCACATTATGAAGAGAAAAAAAAAAAACTCTTCAGCAAAACAGGCTGGCTCTCAAGTGGAGCTTGGCGTTTACTAAATGCGATGGCAGTTGGTTGTCTGCTAAGGACATTGGATTAAATATCCGATAATATCGAGGCTAATAAAAATATTAAAAGGTTGAAAACTCCACCGACCAGGAGCTTTTAAATTACCAGCTTGTGCCTTGACAAGTGAAAACATACAAACAGCAGACAAACACCCACATTATAAACTGGAGTAATGACCCTCTCTAATACACAAACTATGTAACACAGACAAAAGTGTTCCAGGCAGCCTACTGACGCCGAGGGAAGAGAAAGCCTCTTGGTAGACTCTTGTAGATGCCATTTCCTATCACGCAATGCCTCTCAGTCATAAACACATGACAAATGCGGCCTTAATCATTTTTTACGAGCGGGGATGTGCAGGGGGCAGCGCATGGCTGGAGGGGAGAGAGGAGCGGTGCGAGCAGCAGGCAGCCCCCGCTCCACAGAGGAGAGGGCCGCGTGGAAAAGGCTCCTCTGGAACATCACTCGGCCAGCCGGCCTTTGATCTCCACACCGCAATTACGCCAACATCCAAATGAGCATGGAGTCGCCTCGGCAACAGACTTCAAACATGCACATGTACATTCTCATACACACGCACTGTACTGTACTGTATGGAATTATACCCACGTGCTCCTCTCTACAGTAAATGATGTACCATCTCCAGCAGAGAACCTGGGGATGAAAGGGGGTCCTGTTCCCTCTCTGATCCCACCATTAATGATGGCTGCTTGCTAACGCTAATACAGTTTATTCTTGTTGAAATGAGGTCAGCTTGGTATGTAGTGGTTACAACACTGCACTCCAAACAGGGATATGATGGTCTAGCAAATGGATGTGTTTTCCTCTGGTAGAATTATTTCCCTACGTTATATAACATGGAAGTATTTCGCTGATGTAAAGACATACCATTACAATAGTAGGCCTAGATCTGTCAGGGCCGTGCACAGACCTTTCGGGGGGCAGGTCCAAAATGCTTACTTTCCTAATTCATTACTCGAAATTCATAAAATACAAATTGTCTCTGTATCAGAACATTTATATTATGGCCTATTTATTTTCTGCAATATCACATTCGTCACTCATTGTAAGCAAGCTAGAGCCAATGACTCCTAGGGAAGTAACCCACTAACTAGAGATGAGATGAGTGACATCAGAAAAGTGTCTACCAGATGACCATAGCGGATGATGATGTAAATCTGCTAGTTAGCTAGCTAGTTAGCGATGCTGTCAAAACAAATTATTTTACCTGATGTCAGTTTGTTCTGCTGATGACATTTGCTTATTACTACCAAACACTTGAATTGGCCCCTTCTCTGTCCATAACAGTGAGAGACACACATAACAGGTCCAACTCAAAAGTAGCCTACCAGTAGACCTATTCAAACTATCCGCCCGGCGCCCGTAGCAAGCACAGTGCACTTCATGCAAAAGTCAGGCGAGTGCACGCTTGATGCGGGAGGGCGGGGGAGGATTTATGAGCTAGTTTGAGTTGCAATTCGTTACATTTTTTTATTTTTTATATAAAATTAAAAATAAAATAATTCCACCTAGCTGCAAAAGCACTTTCTCATAGGAGGGCAAAAGGGCGGGTGCTCGAGCACTGGTTGAGCCCTATCTGTGCACGTGCCTGTCTGTCACTCAACAAAAGGCCTTTCCATTTGCAACGCTATCTGAGCATGGTGATCAAACAGGAAATGATTGAAAAGGAAAGTGTGTAGCCAAAACGTATGCTTGTGACAAAAATATGAGAACATACCATCAACAATAACAACTGAAAAGTCTGCCTGAAAGTGAATATGTGATTAACAGACATTGCAAACACTGTACTATGTAAGTGAACACAGTGCTGTGGGCCTGGAAAATGGCCCCCGAGTGTCCCGAACCAAAAAAAGACAAGACTGGCCTGTTTACCTTCTACCGCGCTCCTTTTTCTTCTCTGCTCACATTAAAAGCTGAGATTACAATTTGTCTTGCTGTTTGCTTTGAATAGTCTTTAACCGTATCATCATCTCAACTGTTCTGGGGGAAAACACGGGAGCATGGCGACAGCCAAATGGCAGTCTGGCGTCGCCACAGCAGACTGCCTGCTATTAGGGCTGAGAGCAGCATTTAGTATACATTTAGGGGCAGCTAAATCTACCTGTAATCATCTCCGTACAGGTGTGGGCTCCACTCTGGACAAGGGAAGTGGCCCATCACTTGTCAATCAGAAACACTTTGATGTCTGCATTGTTCCACGCTGAGCCCTCAGGATACAACGGCACTACTTTTTGCCAATTTGAAAACGCCCGAGATTTATTGCATTTCTCACAGTAAAAAAAACCCAGAGGTAACATAAAAATAAAAAGAATCCTGCCCATGATTGATGTTCCGCAACGTCATGATTCATCAGATTTATGTCTTTCTGTTGCAGCATTCCCTCCTCCCGCTGTCTGTCAGACACAGACAGACAGACAGACAGACAGACAGACAGACAGACAGACAGACAGACAGACAGACAGACAGACAGACAGACAGACAGACAGACAGACAGACAGACAGACAGACAGACAGACAGACAGACAGACAGACAGACAGACAGACAGACAGACAGACAGACAGACAGACAGACAGACAGACAGACAGACAGACAGACAGACAGACAGACAGACAGACAGACAGACAGACAGACAGACAGACAGACAGACAGACAGACAGACAGACAGACAGACAGACAGACAGACAGACAGACAGACAGACAGACAGACAGACAGACAGACAGACAGACAGACAGACAGACAGACAGACAGACAGACAGACAGACAGACAGACAGACAGACAGACAGACAGACAGACAGACAGACAGACAGACAGACAGACAGACAGACAGACAGACAGACAGACAGACAGACAGACAGACAGACAGACAGACAGACAGACAGACAGACAGACAGACAGACAGACAGACAGACAGACAGACAGACAGACAGACAGACAGACAGACAGACAGACAGACAGACAGACAGACAGACAGACAGACAGACAGACAGACAGACAGACAGACAGACAGACAGACAGACAGACAGACAGACAGACAGACAGGTCAGGAACATTTGGAACAGTCATCAGTTGAATAACTGCCCTCCGAATCGAACGTGTCTGCCAAGTGAAGCAGAGATAAACAAACGCAGGAACAAACTGTTTGACACCAAATCCTAGAGGGCAATTGAAAAAGTGCGATACCAATCCACAAGTGAGTGGTTATTGACAGTATGTGACTGTTGCGTAGATAAGACAAGTATCCCTTTCACCTGTAATGGCCATCTCCCACTCTGCTCTCCCTGTGGCCAGGGAAGCTCCACTCTCCTCAAGGTGCTCAAGTGAAAAAGCCCGGTCTCATCACCCTTATGGCCACACTAGCACTCTGCAACAGGCCACGGCTATACTCTATGGCCCATATATCAGGTACTGCATGAATGGGACATCGAGAACACTGTTTACCAGACCAGAGCTACACAAATAGATTTGGAAACATTCTGACACAATCTCATTTAGTATGAGTTCACCTCTAGAGTTTATGAGACAGAGATAAGTCAGGCAGGGCTTGAGATGACAAGTCAAATAGAACCGCCTGATTACACCAAGAACCCCTCTGACCTGTTTACTAGGAAATAAATACAGTAGTTGAAAGCACATGTTTGTGAGTCACTGTGAAAAGCTAAGCTGCAGATGTCAATCTGATCTCACTTGAATTCCATGTAAAATATGTATTTGGAGATGGCGAGTCAAGCCAGTAAGACATAAAGTATTCATGTTTTCGAAGAAGAGCAAACAACACATGTAAACAGTGAACTCTTCAGACAAAACCAAACATTTGTGGGAAAACAATTGTAGACATCATAATATTTAAAGAGAACCATCCTTATGATTTATTGGCCCTCTCCATATGACATTCATTCCTATTTTGGCTTTGAGTCTATAAATGTTCATTTATGTTGTCATTTAAAGCCTTTCCCCCTTTGATATCGTATGGAAATGTGCCATTTTTCATGGAAAATGGGAACCATATGGTCTTAATACTTAATGAAGTGCAGAGTTTGGGGGCTGCTTTGGTTTTGCAGGGTTGACTGTGACTGGAGTGTCAGAGCGGACTGAGTGCCATCCCCCAGGCAAGTCCTGTCACAGAGAGACTATCTTATTGGTTTGGAGTCAGTGGAGCAGCGTGGGTACTGTAGTAGTAGACAAACCAACTCCACAGTGACTGAGGGATCACTTTAGCATGGGGAGAATAAAGAAGCTTCACAATAGGACTTTATTCTGAGCACTGTAGGCCTATTGTATCTAACATCACTCATAACTATCTGCAGTTACTGGTTAGAAGGGGGACACGCTTTAAAACTGTTTTTGAATATTGGAAATTGACAATGGAAGTTCTTTGGAAAGCATTTGTTAAATGTCTCACAGTTTGAGCTGGTATAACATAAACTGAAAATAGGAACCATCAATTCATGGTTATGGATGGGTAAGATGTCAGGGAGGCAACAATTAATCAGAAAATACACATTTTGTAAAAGGTCCATGGTTGTCCATGCTGTATGTAAAGTCAGTAGGGTTCCTCCCTATTTCTGAGCACAGACTTACCATTTGTTCTTCCTTCTGATGTAGTCTTTCTCTGAGAGGTTAATGAGGTAAATCATTGGCTTGGATGTCAAAAACAAGTATTTGTTCAACACTTCGATCTGTGAAAGAGAGCGAGAGAGAGAGAGGACAAGAACTGAGGATCCAAACTTTCCAAAGTTGCCTTTGAGGAGGATGCGGAATAAAAAGTGAAGCCAAATCAAATTAGGATCTTGTCTGGACTCTGCAGGGAGCCTCTATAAAGCGTTTAGATCAATATCAGGCCGGACTGATGTCATTAGTTTGTTAAAAAAGTAATATAGAAATACCCCCCAAAAAGACAGCATGCACATTCAATAGTGATTTGCATATCAGACCCATTTGGCTCAAAAGCAGGAGTCTGACTTTCAGGCCAGATGAAAAGATAAAGCTGATAAATGACATTAATACATTTGAGTGTAACATCAAAGTCTTACCTCCTTCTCAGTCCAATCGCGACAGTAGCGGACATGTTTCTTTTCATCCGCTACCCAGTTCTTGATTTTGAGCATTACGTCCTGTTCGGGATTTAAAAAAAAGAATGAACAAGAAGCCATTAAAGGAGATGAAAAAGAATATAAACCCAGCAGGATACAGGGTCATTATTTCCTAAATGCATGGCATCCTGATGACCAAATGAACAATGCCTGCTCGTATTGAAGCAGGAGAGGCCGGGCTTTGACAGGGATGGCACGCACAAGGCCCCCCTCGCTCTCTTAAAACCGAATAAAATGCCCTCTAGTGAGTCGCACTAAGTTCACCTGTTTGGCACACGCCATATTCAACAAGGACCATCCAATAATAAAAGTATGAAGAGAGAAAGAAAGAAAGGGGAAGAAAGAGAGAAAAGGTAAGGCTAGTTGGTTGGTAATGTGTGTGTTATTTGAAACCCCTCAGGCTCTCTGCAGTGAGCAGTCATTGAATGTGCACTAGTCAGGTACTAATTACACACCGTTCCTCGTGGAGAAAATATTAGGCTTTTCCAGCAATGTTTGCCACATTCATTACTGAAGCAGTTGTGGGTTGAGAACCCACAGGCAAGACTGGGCCATGACAGGATCTGGGAGCGGGAATGGGTGGGAACATGGGAGGGAGGCAGTTATAAAAATTTGTAATAAAGAAATTGAGCCTATTATTGTTGATCCGGCCCCCACAGAAATTAGCGGAACACATTCTTTTTTGTTCCTTTCAACTTAGCCTCCCCCTTCATATAAAACCTCCTCCACCCCCTGCAGCCCTCCCCCTACCTCCTCTTCCCTCCCAAAACCCTCGCAGCACTCCACAATCACACAACCCTTTAAAGAACAGAGGAAAAGAGCCTGCCAGAGCCTCAATTACACAATGGCAGAAAAAGCTCCACACACTGACCCCCAGGCAGCTGCATTCACTCTCTGCACATCTCTCTCCGCAGGAATTCTAAAGGCCTTTTAGTCAGGCAGCCAGAGTGCGGCCAGCAGGAGAGAGAGCAGGAAGAGCGCCGCACAAGTCTTCACAGAGAGATTAATCATGTGTGAAATGGAAACAGCAAACGGCCAGTGACATAGGCTGAACCCGCTCCAGGTTTCCCTCATCAGCTCTGGCCCTCCGTGCAGCGCTCCTCTAACAGGCAGGTGTTAATAAAAGGCATATGGGTCCCACAGGGGTCAAACACATACGCCTGCCACCAGGAAACACTGCTGGGGGTCTTAGCTGCTGACTATTATTGTTTGTTACGGACAGGGAATTCTGGGATGAAACATTGTCCTTGTTCAATGTACATTATGATCTCAAATGGATTGAAGTGATCATAACAACAATCTTTTAATATGAGTTCGAATAGCCCATTGTGTTGCAACATAAGGCCTATACAGTGTTCCACAATATACAAAGACATATTTGCTTGTGAACCCACAATCAGCCAGTTGAATTCATGCTGAACAAATACATGCATGATTCAATTGGCCGAGTATTCTCAGAAAAAGGCAGATGGCATGGTTTCAATCCCTGTTGAACAAGTGCAGATATCATTTCTATTTTATAACAGGAATAATCAGCTTCAGTTATAATACACCCCATGTTTGTCTCAGTCCTATCAATACCGAACACATGTAGGTAGCTATAGAATATTGAGTAACATCATTATTTTGTATAGAAATGTGTATAATATGTCACACTACAGAAATGTAAATATCTGTATTTAAATGCGTGTTAATTCAGTATTCAGGTGTATTTTCGAAAGAGAGAGGACTAAGTGAGGAGCTCTGGGAAAACAAGCTGCAGCTACAGAAATCAGTGCTTCGTTCTACGTTCTCGTTAATTACTCAGTAAGTGCTAATTATTACCGTTTAAATTCAAATACATGGTATTTACCTGGTTATTTTATGGTACTCAAGGCACTATAAAAGGACGTGCTGCTAAACCATTTATTTATTTACATTAAGGAGAATCATGGTATATGGTGGCAGAGGCACTGCCTACCCTAAACCTGGACATAAACAGAAGGACGAAGGATGCTCTCAGTAAAACAAAATAAAACTCAGCTGAACGTGTCAAATACCAAATTCAGCCTGTAAGAAATGCAGCCTTTGATAAGGACCATTCTCTCACTTCTAAAGGAGCTTTCTATAGATTTCACTTGGCAAGGCGTACGCAACCTTTGACAAGTAATGTAAATTATTTTTATTCATTGCCTAAAATTGTCAGCAATTATGTGCGTCAGCGGCCACCTGCCTGGCCTGAATGACTGCCCGTCTGCCGGGCTGCTAAGGGGGATTACTCTGAGGGGGACCGACCGGCCGGGGCCCCTGCAGCAGGTGAAATGGCCCCGCTCGTTAGTGTAATGAGCGGTCAGAGGCTCCATGTGCAGGGGTTCTGAAATTGAGCACGTCGCTCCCTCTGAAAGGCCAGATTACCTCGCTTACTCGCCCATTCTGCATTGGGTCACACTCCCTCTGCCCTGCACAGAGCACATCATACAATCACAACAGAAGCAGAACTACCGCAGTAAATACTGCAAAGCTTCATTATATATCAATATGATTACTTAGGTTTGGGCCCCACATGCATTTCGACATGATATACAGTATATTTCGATGCCCTCTAATCTTACACAGTCTATTCTGTGTCTCACTGCGGAGAACCGAAGAATGTTCTGTCAAAGCACATTTATTGTATTCATATCTGGATGTGGGATTGTGGGTCACCCATTGTATGGCCTCACCCAATTTCCAGAAACTGCTGTGGGTGCGAGAGCGAGCTAGCGAGAGCTGTGCTGTGATTTGAGTATTACTTCAGATGAAAAGAGGCTTGTGAAAACACTTTCATTAGCCCAGCACTGTGACCCGGGGTTAGCAGCTGAATACCTAACTCTCTATTCATGATTTCAACAGCAGAAAACCCCTGACCCCCGATCACTTTCAATCTCAGAAAAAGAGAGAGAATGGCGCGAAGACAGGAAGGAGACCCTACGGGGGGAGAACAGAAAAATCATTTTTTTCCTCATTGACACTGTGTGTGTGTGGAACGCTGGGTTATTATTTGTGCTCACGTGCTGTGTGGGAGCTGCATTGGACATGCTGGGACATTGACTCACGTATTCAGGTTTGAGTTTCTTGTCGCTTCCCCTCACGGCCACCTTCTCCAGCTTCTCCATAATGGGCCCGATCATCTCCTCATCCTTCAGCCTCAGCTCCTCATGGATGATCTCAATGTCCCTCACTGGGTCCACATTCCCCTCCACATGGACAATGTCCTCATCCTCAAACGCACCTAGAATTCAGCATCAGTATGACATCACTATAACACACTACCACATACACAAGTACTTGAACCTTTTTTGTCGCTACAGAAATACACACAAGCACATACCACAGGAGGTTGGTGGCACCTTAATTGGGGAGGACGGGCTCGTGGTAATGACTGGAGCGGAATAGGTGGAATGTTATCAAATACATCAAACATATGGTTTCCATGTGTTTGATGCCATTCCATTTGCTCTGTTCTGGCCATTATTATGAGCCGTCCTCCCCTCAGCAGCCTCCACTGACACACACACACACACACACACACACACACACACACACACACACACACACACACACTGCATCATCAGGATCAATGGCATCGACTGTTCCTCAGGTCACAAGTTGTACTATGAGTACTGAGATCACCAACAATGATTACATTCTCAGGGGAAAATTGGAAAAATAAATGCATCCACTTCAAAAAGCACAGTGGGAGAAAACCATGGTAAATGTAATAGCCAAATCACAATACATTTGACTATTCTACAAAATACATACCGTAAGCAAGCACACGTTTTGTAAGCACCACTATGAATCTTCAACTTGCAGTGTCATGGTAAATTCCTCTAACAGTTGTGGGCTTCCCCTTTTACTTACATGGAAAACTTGAACTCTTTGCCAACTTTAGTACCACAATATATGAGTTTAGCCAAAGGCGTTTCGGTTTTTATTGTGCTGAGAAACAAGACAACTTTCTGTACATGTGCCTGTGCCAGAATGTACATCTGTATGGTGTGTAGCTAGTTAATTTCTAAGAGGCTGTCTGGCACAGCCTCTTAAAATGGTGAGGTATAAACCAAACACAAACAGTTAAATAATGCCCACCTGGAAATAAAAATGTATTCATACGTAAAATGTTACTGTAAATATGAATACATAAAAACAGGTCCTTCCCTCTGCTAATCAATGGCCTAGTTGCAATGGTCTTGATGGTGATTAGATAATGAAGCACTTAACCACACAATTTAGCCAGCCACTGATGATGTCCTCCTCCTGATTCTGGAGAAGGGCTCAGGGTTCCGGCCACGGGGCAGGAATGGAGGGGTAGTGGGGTGTGGGGAGGAATCTGTCAGACAGGGACTGACATCCTTTAACACCAGTCATGGCCATCTCTCTGGCCCACTATCTACTATGTCATTAACTAGTGTCAGCACAGTGATCGTTACCATTCACCCAACTGGCAGGTGACAAGAATCATTTATGGCTTCTCCGACATCCGACTGATATTTTAACTTGTTTTCTGAAACTTTTACTTCTATTAAGCCACGAGTAAAACACCATGTAACTAAACACAAAGATGTTAGTTTCTGTGTATGGTTAAGCTCATTAGCAGCATACCCTACACATCTTCTTCTACCCGACAAGCATTAACAATGAGTTTTTTGAAAATCATCAAAACTGTTTTAGTAAAACACTGACATCTTCAGTTGCACTTGAACCTTACATTTTCACGATAATATGAAGCTTTATCATCCACCTGTGTAGCAGGGTTGCGCTAAATTCAAAATTGAATTGAGAAAGCCTCGGAAATTCCAATTAAATTCTAGAAGTTGAATTAAATTTGTCGTAAACAGGATACAGAATTGCAATTTGAATTTGAATTAAAGGAAATAGAATTTAATTTCGTGAAATTAAATCAAATTCAAATGCCTCTCCTATTCTATAACAATATACCTATTGTACATAAAACATAAAACGTGTCATTATATACATGCATCGCTCATCCATATATTTATATGTACATATTCTTATTAATTCCTTTACACTTGTATGTATAAGGTAGTTGTTGTGAAATTGTTAGATTACTTGTTAGATATTACTGCATGGTCAGAACTAGAAGCACAAGCATTTCGCTACACTCGCATTAACATCTGCTAACCATGTGTATGTGACCAATAACATTTGATTTGATTTGTTGAAACAATAGATTTTCAGGACAAACTCTTAAAATGAATGATTAATGAAAACAAAACCTTATTATTTTTCATTAATCACAACAAAAAATATGGGGGAAATACTACATTTCCCAGGACCCATTACTTTAATCCTCAAGTTGGCCCTAAAGCTTTAAAAAAAAAAGCCAAATAAAATTGCTTATTTTAAGCACTAACGTTAAAAGAGTACAGTATATGAACATTGTTTCCAGAGGAAAGTGATATACTATTTGTTATCTAGTAACCTGTCAGATTCAATGAAACTCGTGTTCTATGACTGAGTGGAATTTATTTGAATTGCACTGAATGAAGTTCTACTTCCTGTCACTCAAATTCAAAATTCTACATCCTGTGGGGTTTGGCCAATTCAATTTGAATTTTAAATCGTGAGTTGAATGGGAGTCAATTCCAAAATTCTGAATTGACCACAACCCTGCTATGTAGTGTTTGTCAGGACATTGAAGCTCAGGTTAAAGCATTTCTGTGTTAATGGATGATGCATGATACATCTGGCATCTGCGTGTTTTGGCGAAGAGTTACTTTATTCGAACAGCACTCCCGCTTGAAGTGTTGACACCTCAGTGGAGGACTGTTGACAGTTGAGGCCTAGTGAGGAAATACATCATTTGATTGATTCATGCCACTTATCATGGCTGTCATACTTCTGATTTAGAACAAGTTTCAACCATGATTCATGTTGGAAATATTGATGATTCATGGCGTGGACGGGTGTTTACACAGGTTTTACAACAACACTGCAGTTTCCTGAGATTTCCTCTCCCCTGTTTTTTAACTAATTGAGTTATGTGCTGTGTTATATTTAAGCAATAAAGCCCAAGGGTGGAAAAGTAAAAAGTATTTTTTGGTCATACCCGTGGTATATGGTCTGATATACACTACCGTTCACAAAAATTTGGGGTCACTTAGAAATGTCCTTGTTTTTGAAAGAAAAGTACATTTTTTGTCCATTAAAATAACATCAAATTGATAAGAAATACAGTGTAGACATTGTTAATATTGTAAATGACTATTGTATCTGAAAACGGCATATTTTTTATGGAATATCTACATTGGCGTACAGAGACCCATTATCAGCAACCATCACTCCTGTGTTCCAATGGCATGTTGTGTTAGCTAATCAAAGTTGATCATTTTAAAAGGCTAATTTATAATTAGAAAACCCTTTTGCAATTATGTTAGCACAGCTGAAAACGGTTGTTCTGATTAAAGAAGCAATACAACTGGCCTTCTTTAAACTAGTTGAGTATCTGGAGCATCAGCATTTGTGGGTTTGATTACAGGCTCAAAATGACCAGAAACAAAAAACTTTCTTCTGAAACTCTTCAGTCTATTCTTGTTCTGAGAAATGAAGGCTATTCCATGAGAGAAATTGCCAACAAACTGAAGTTTTCGTACAACGCTGTGTACTACAAACGTTTTCAGCTGTGCTAACATAATTGCAAAAGGGTTTTCTAATGATCAATTAGCCTTTTAAAATTATAAACTTGGATTAGCTAACACAACATGCCATTGGAACACAGGAGTGATGGTTGCTGATAATGGGTCTCTGTACGCCAATGTAGATATTCCATAAAAACTCTGGAATCTGCCGTTTCCAGCTACAATAGTCATTTACAACATTAACAATGTCTACACTGTATTTCTGATCAATTTGATGTTATTTTAATGGACAAAAAAAAATGTGCTTTCTTTAAAAAAAAACAAGGACATTTCTAAGTGACCCCAAACTTTTGAACAGTAGTGTATATTATATATTCTTTATGTGCATGTTACACTGACTTCTTCTGACACTCTGACATTACACAAAAAACAAGCAATCTATGGAAATGCAACTGCTTACATCACCATTCAATCATTTTGAACTCTGATAGCGTGATGAGATCAACAACAAAATGACAGATTAACATGAAGTCAAATTTGCCAGTCTCATCCGAGTCAACAGAAGCTCCACACCTTGGTGCAAGCAGTCATGATCATGCGTGTCGTTGTCATACTCATGGTAAAATGAACTTATCCAATTACACTTTGCCTAATCAGGCTGTTTTGGTTCCTCTCCTCTTCCAGAGGTACTCCACAGTATAAACAGTTCACTTACGCCACACAGAAAGAGGCCAATCAGTGGAATTATTGTTTTGCTGCCCCAATTTGCCAGCTCCCAGTTCTACACTGATTGGAATGAAAATGTGCTACTGTGTTCACGGTCCCTCCATGAACTTAAAGTGAAAATAACGCAATGTGAATCATCTGCGAGATGCATAAATGTATATACTGACAAAGGATTGTCATTCTTTTTTGGGGGGATAGATAAAACAAGAATGTGTGTGAGGGTTAATTGTTCTATCGGCTATATCTGTAATATATATTCGTTGGAAAGGCTGGACATAACAATAATATAACTATAATAGTCGTATTTTGACATTGTTAATCTTCTAAATAACAGCCCTCCCAACAAACGGAGAGCTCTCTATTACACACCCAGAATTCAGAAGTGGATTGCGAGAAAGAAGCCGCACCACTAGGTTGAGGAGCAGCTGATCCACCACCCCTTCAGTGATCTACCAACAGTCTTTACTGAACACCACATTCCAAAGTAATTTACTTTCATTTCCTCTAATTTCACATTTACATCACACCAGGCCCATTCAGGCCTTAGTAACTGGGCTACTATCTATGCATGAGGAGAAAGAGGGAAGAAGAAGAAGAAAAAAAACGGAGGAGGTAAATCTCCACAATTAGGCCTTTAACGACTGGGTCTGGGTAGGCCTCTGTGAAGACGGCACTTATGAGACTGCGGCGCCACACAAAGCCACAAGGAAGACAGTAAAAAAAAAAGAAGAGGGGGGGAAGAGAGCCTGGTTTCAGGAGTCAAGTCTATCTTCCAATTAACATTTTACTGCTTTGTTTCAAATACTGTATGTTTTGAAGAGACCATTAGCAGGTGTTCCTTTATTGACAGAACAAAGGGCTTTATCTTTTAAGGGCCCGAGTGGCACAACAATGCTCTGACCAGAGGATGCCGTAAGGAGAGGAGTCTGGGGAAGCCTTGCCTCAGCAAAGTCATGGGATAGGACTCTTACGTTAGACCACCAGTGAGAGCACCAGTAGCAGCACCAATGGGAGCACCGGTGGGAGCACCAGTGGGAGCACCAGTGGGAGCTAGGGACTAGGGAAACAGAGCAACAGTGCCTATCTCTAACATGCACTGCCTTCTCTTTTGTTAGCATGTCTCAATAGATTGACTTTACCTTTTACATCATCTGCAATGTAGAATTCCGTTCCCACAGTGTAAATAATACAATTCACAGACATAAGAAATTACAAATAGGTATTGAACAAGGTCTGTTACGTCTCTAGTTCAAATCATTTGGCACAATAATGGGCTCATTGATTGTTTTTGGTTTTACAGCTTGTTACTCCTCTGAGGTGCTGACATGTGAGCTTTCAATGAACCAGGGGGACAACTGTTTCAAGAGGCCATATATTTTCAGTTTGTAGAGGTGAAGCACTTGAAAACATGCAGCTAGTTTGAGGGGCTGATGTCATTACTTTTCTGTCAAGTACAAAGACAAGGAGAGACAGGAGAAACATGTCACAAGTAAATACTGATCAAACTGACTCCTCTAGGCCTCCCGAGTGGCGCAGCAGTCTAAGGCACTGCATCGCAGTGCTAGAGGCATCACTACAGACCAGGGTTCGATCCTTGGCTGTTTCACAACCGGGCCATGATCGGGAGTCCCATAGGGATTGGCCCAGCATCGTTTGGCCGGGGGGGCTTTACAAGTAGGCTGTCAATGTAAATAAAAATCTGACTTGCCTAGCTAAATAAAGGTTAAATAAAAAATAAATAAATAATGTTGCTACCTGGAGAGGCTATGTGGTCAACATAATTCAGTCAAATTACAGTCATCGCTGGGGCCAAGCTCCCTGCCATCCAGGACCTGTACTGTACACCAGGCAGTGTCAGAGGAAGGTCCATAAAATTGGCAGAAGATGGCTGACGTTTTACGTGCTCCTAAACAACTGTGTTATTTTTTTTTTTTATTTGTGTTGTTTGTAACTTATTTTTTTACTTATTTTGTACATAATGTTGCTGCTACCATCTCTTATGACCGAAAATAACTTCTGGACATCAGAACAGCGATTACTCACCACGAACTGGTAGAAGCTTTTCCTTTAACGAGTCCGATGTGAAGGATATACTGCATTCCTAGGAACAGGCCCAAATCCATGTCATTTGCGTGAAGAGTTCATTGACTAGAGCTCAGCGTTCAACACCATAGTGCCCTCAAAGCTCATCACTAAGCTAAGGACCCTGGGACTAAACACCTCCCTCTGGAACTGCATCCTGGACTTTCTGACGGGCCGCCCCCCAGATGGTAAGGGTAGGTAACAACACATCTGCCACGCTGACCCTCAACACGGGGGCCCCTCAGGGGTGCATGCTTAGTCCCCTCCTGTACTCCCTGTTCACTCATGACTGCACGGCCAGGCACGACTCCAATACCATCATTAAGTTTGCCGATGACACAACAGTGGTAGGCCTGATCACAGACAATGACGAGACAGCCTATATGGATGAGGTCAGAGACCTGGCCGTGTGGTGCCAGGACAACAACCTCTCCCTCAACGTGATCAAGAGAAAGGAGATGATTGTGGACTACAGGAAAAGGAGGACTGAGCATGACCCCATTCTCATCTACGGGGCTGTAGTGGAGCAGGTTGAGAGCTTCAAGTTCCTTGGTGTCCACATCACCAACAAACTAACATGGTCCAAGCACACCAGGACAGTCATGAAGAGGGCGCAACAAAACCTATTCCCCCTCAGGCGACTGAAAAGATTTGGCATGGTTCCTCAGATCCTCAAAAGGTTCTACAGCTGTACCATTGAGAGCATCCTGACTGGTTGCATCACTGCCTGGTATGGCAACTGCTCGGCCTCTGACCACAAGCCACTACAGAGGGTAGTGTATATGGCCCAGTACATCACTGGGGCCAAGCTTCCTCCCATCCAGGACCTCTATACCAGGCGTGTCAGAGGAAGGCCCTAAAAATTGTCAAAGACTCCAGCCACCCTAGTCATAGACTGTTCTCTCTGCTACTGCATGGCAAGCGGTACCGGAGTGCCAAGTCTAGGTCCAAGAGGCTTCTAAACAGCTTCTACCCCCAAGCCATAAGACTCCTGAACATCTAATCAAATGGCTACCCAGACTATTTGCATTGCCCCCCCCCCCCCTTTACACTGCTGCTACTCTCTGTTATTATCTATGCATAGTCACTTTAACTCTACCTACATGTACATATTACCTCAATTACCTCGACTAACCAGTGCCCCCGCACATTGACTCTGTACCGGTATCCCCTGTATATAGCCTCACTATTGTTATTTTACTGCTGCCCTTTAATTATTTGTTACTTTTATTTCTTGCTCTTATTTTTTTTAAGATCATTTTTATTTTAGTTATTTTTTAAACTGCATTGTTGGTTAGGGCTTGTAAGTAAGATCTACACCTGTTGTATTCGGCACATGTGACAAATAGGATTTGATTTGATTTGACTGTTCTCTCTGCTAACGCATGGCAATCAGTACCAGTCTGCAACCAACAGGACCCTGAACAGCTTCTGCCCCATAGCGATAAGGCTGCTAAACAAGACTGCTAAATAGCTAATCAAATAGCTACCGGCATTGACCCTTTATTGCGCTAACTCTCTTGCATTGACTCTATGCACACACACTGGACTCTACCCACACACTCACACATACTTCACTGACATCCCAACACACACATACAGATGTAGGATCCTAATTTCAGCCAGTTTGGTACAGCAGGAGAATAATCCTGCAGCAACAGGAAATGTGAATTATTATGTGGATTATAATTTATGGACATTTTACATTAGGTCAAATCGAGTCTGAAATTTTAAAACTCAAATACATTAAAAGTTTGCATTTCTCAGCAACAAAAGAGCGATCAAATTAAGATCCTACATCTGTACACACACTACATATGCCCACACATACATAGCACGTGCACACATGCATACTGACTCCACACACACTCATTCACATGTACCACATATGCTGCTGCTACTGTCTATTATCAACCCTGTTGCCTAATCACTTTACCCCTACCTACATGTATATAGCTACTTCAATTACCTCGTACCCCTGCACATCGACTTCGGTACTGGTACTTCCTGTATATAGCCACGTTACTATAACTCGTTATAGTTATTCACTATGTATTTATTCCTCGTGACATTATTTATATATTTTTTTAAATCTTTATCGTTAACTCTGCATTGTTGGAAAGGGACCCGTAAGTAAGCATTTCACTATTAGTCTACCACGGTTGTTTAAGAAGCATGTGACAAACAACAAGTTTAGTGATTTGATTTGATTCACTGGCTGCTAACTTCCTGTGCATGTTTTCACATGTGAGAGGGGGAAGAGCAGATCTAAAGCGCTTGCATTCCTGGCCCCACTTTTAAGATGTTCTATACAAATCTAATACCGCAATTCTCCTGGTATTCAAAGCAGTAAAACGACTTTATGAGTTTGTCAGGAAAAGCCCATTATGGCCGTCTTCCCTGCATCAAAACACTGGCAATATAGACAGGATTATTTATGTTGATCTCTTATATATATAATATATATATATATATCATGAAGAAAATAAATGTTGATAGCAGACTTACATGTGGGACTCATCTCACTTGTTTTGGGTTATTTAGTTTCTCAACGGATTGCAAAAATGGAAAATACATCTGTATCTAAAAAGAAATGTTTAAAGACATCAGAAATTGTATGTTTGTATATCTAAAAGGACATCCTCATGTTTCTGGCAAGATACCATATTTCCAAATTGATTGTAAAGAAATGACAGTGTTTCATCCTATGAATATCAGTCGGCTACCTCAAGGTATCTCCCATTCCAATATAATCTCAAGCCAATTGCAGTACTTCCAAACAAACCGATGTAACAAATGTGTATCTTTTCAGCAATATTTTTGTCACTGAAAATAGGTGCCAAAGTGAAGAGCTGACATCTGACTGGGAAGATAACCTCTCAGTCTAGTTGGATATTTATGCAGTTGAAGAATGAATGTACTGGGGAGGCTCCAGTTTTCATTAACTCTGATAGACAATAATGGTGTTCATTCGCTTTTCATTTAAGTCCCCTCTGTCATTTTTTTTAAGCCAGTGGGTCCGAGAGCACCTTGATTGAAAGGAACCATCATATGCACATCACTGTTGTCCCACATCATTCAGAGAACAAACCTTTTTAGATTCTTAACTACCATAGCGGTGCTGATTGCACAGGCACCAGCAATTTCCTAACCAACCGCAACCTGAACAATGATGTGTTCGGCTTTCAGACCCTCCAGGCCTTTCAAAGGTGAATCATTTTACAGTTTGGAAAGGGATCACCATAGCAACTCCTCTTTGAGGGGTTTAGAATCACCGTCCAATAATTCTATGATCATCGGGCCCAGCCATTCCCAATGGTTCTTTTCACAGCAGACAGGGAAGGGGGGCAGAAGGAGGAAGGAGAAAAATTCTACAGTCTATTTCAGGCAATTCATCCGCCAGCCCCATTAGAATTCAAAATATTTCGACCTTCAATCACCAAGCATGTTATCTGGAGCTGCTGTGATCTCCAGTCAAGATGGGTAGACGTTTTAGTCTAATCACCCACGATGAGTGGAGGCTGACAAAAACTCTTCATTCTGCCAGAATCCAAATGCTCATTTAAACGGTGAGACAGTATATATCAACACAGGCCACAAACACGCTGGAGGAGGATTCATGGTCTCCACCGGTAAATAGAGCAAAATGCCGTGGATCTGCTCTGTGTCTCTAGGAAATCACATCACTCTGTAAGACAGCAGATGATATAATTGCAGGAGCACACACACACACACACACACACACACACAACAGACACATAGGCTGCATTTCTAAAAAATAAATGATTGCGCTCTTACAGAACATAAATAGGAAGTAACTTATCCCATCGTCTCTTTGCTCTGCCGATTAAATGCAACTATGGAAATGCTGTAATAATTGAAAATACATACATAGAATACTTGGAAACTGGCCTGGGGTCACTTCAGATACTATTTCTCTGAATACTGGAAAGAGTTTGGAGTATGTTGTAATGACTACCGAGTACAAATCACACCGTGTTCAAACTGCTCAACAAAGCAGTGACAAATGCTCCCACATACAAAACATGAGTTTAGACTAGTTCAACACGAAGTGCCTCTCTAGTAACGGAAACAAAAGGTAAAACACAACCATTTGTGCATTTGGTGGCTATCCAACTGAACAATCATTTCTGTGAATGCAGTGCGACTAGCTACAAGCATTTCGCTACACCCGCAATAACATCTGCTAAATATGTCTTTGTGACCAATACAATTTGATTTGATTTGATTTACTAGGACGCTACAGAGTGCTGTCAATTCATTATGCTTTCATCACAGTCGTTTCCTTTCCATCACAAACAGTATTTTACAATGTTACCAGTGGATGATTCTGTCAGTCCTATTTTTACCCAGGGTACACAGACACTAGAAGTGCCTAAAGGTCAGAAGTGGGGAACAGGGTGAGTTGTCATCACCAGAGGTTCCTGTCTACAACTTCTCGGTGAGTCACATGATCACCCTCCGCACCAACACCAGAGGGGCCTCCACACAGGAAGACCAGCATTCAGTCTCATTCCCAGACTCCCTTTGACATCATTTGGCAGATAAATCAATGCGATGGGTAAATACTACCAGTATCTGGATTGTTGATTGGCAAGTTCAGATGTTCAAGTTCAACGTTTTTATTTATCAAATTACAGACAGCAAGCACTCCCTGAAATACTTGATATTACGGTTAAAGATCCAATACTCTCTCAATATGTCCACGTGTAAGATATAGTATAGTAATGCTTTGCTCTGCCTTTTCCCGCTGGTTAAACGTAGTAGTATGCAGGTGCTCAAGGCATTAGAGTGAGAAGAGTGGGAGACTGCTGTTTTCCAATTGATTGACCACATCCAGTGTTTGTGAATGAATGTACTACATTGTATGCTACTTCTTTGGCTACACACACTGAGCAATTAATACACATGGATGAGAATGACTCACAACTACGTACAGTATCAGGCTATGGCGACAGATTCATAAGCATAAGATTTCTGATGCTGCCTTTGGCCTGCTCATGCAACTACTAGGGACGAGTCTGTGAGCATCCTGCTTCTTCAATACATAGTTGGAGATCAAACCAGTGTGAATTAGGCCATGCGGGGAAGCATATGGTTGCTGGTGAGGGACACAGAACAGTCGAGCTAGAACGTGTCCGTGTCTGAGGAAGAGGATCCAACAGTGTTCCAGTCACTGTAGAAGCACTGGGAGGCCATACTCTTCAAACCATTCCCTTATGAAATATGGCAAACTAAGGCATTCAATAGAATCAGCTTTCAGGATGCCAAAATGCCCCTTAATAGTTTTCGGAAGGTTACGTTAAAAGCAAACCCACTGTTTATACCATTTTGTTTTTAAACCATAGGGGTTGAAAAATGTTCATAACATGCACACTACTGGGAGAATTGAGCAACTTGGTCTGACTCGACTTCAAAGTTCCAACGCCAGGCTGAAAAGCCTGTTTGACAACTGTCTGGCTTCAATAAGGCTCCAGCTGAAGTGTGTAAAGTCGGAGAATGCACTGTTTAGAATATAATCATGCTCTTCATCAATATGTCAACAAGTTAATGATACAAATATACATCAACAAGAGTGTTGTTTGACTATAAAACAAATCATAATAATATGAACCTATCACTCTTGACAATAATTGAATTGAAATGCAGGGGGGGGAAAGTAGTGTCTAGTGTCATTCAAGGAAAATGAAACAATAGCATATAGGCCTACATTTACAAAGGGTTTCCATAATGGTCATTGGGAATGAACCGAAAGTAAAAAGGTTCAGTTTTACGGCTAATGTAGTGAACAGTATGGCTGAGGTTTCACAAACCTCCACCTCATTGGATCAGAATCAGGTCAACCAGTCCTCTGGTTTGGCACAGGCACATGCACTAACAAGCACTTCACTGACACTCAGCTAGTGCTCTGCTCTGCAATGGAGCAGTAGCCACTTTTGTAAGATGTTTGGAGAAACATGTTTCGAGTTTTCAGACAAACATACTGTTCCAGACAAGAAAAAGTGTGCTCACCCCAACCGTATAATCAAGCAATATAAAAGAAGTGCCTGGAATATTGCAGCCTGTACTGTAATTGCAAAACAAAACCAGCAATGTTTAATGGTTAACTTGTGGAACATACCGCTTAGTCTCGAAGGAGTCCACAGAGGGAAAACAATGGTATGTCAAAACAGATAGTCGTAAAGTCCCAGTAAAAGCATCCACATAATTTCATCCCTATTTAGAAAGACTGTTTTGTACACACAGAAACAACAGAGCTGGTTTTGGTTTGAGGATCTGCTTCATTCTTTGTGTCAATAAAAAAGCAAGCACATACAGTGTCAAGTGAAAGCCTACACAACCCTGGCAAAGCTTCCACATTTTGCTGCCTTAAAATTAAATAAACATTTATTTTTTAAATTGGGGAGTTTCCGAGCGATCTGCATAACCTACTCCGCACTTTCAAAGTGAAAGAAAAATGATAAAAATGGTCCAAATTAATACAAATAAAAAAACGAAGAAATCTTGATCATGCATGTCCTCACACCCCAGAGGTAATACTTGGTGGAAGCGCTTTTGGCAGCCATTACGGTCCTGAATAATTTTGAATACGATTCTTCCAACTTCTCAACACCTCTTGGAGAGCCAGTCTGGTATGTCTTCCTCATTCACATGTGTGTAATTGTCCTGCTGAAAAATATAACTCCATCCCAGGGTTAGGTATTCAGAAGACAGAGGCAGGGTTTCCTCTAATGTTTTACTGGGGCTTTCATTTTTATTTTGATCCTGACAAATTCCCCAGTCCCTTGTCGATGACAAGCATACTCATTACATGATGCTGCCACCACAATACTTGAAAATACAGAGGATCAACATTGCATTCACTCCACATTACTGGCCTGTATGGCAAAGTGAAAAGAAGCCAGTGTTAAAAAATCTATTCCAAACCATCCATTATGTTTGCAACAAGCCCATTAAGTAATACTGCAAAACAACACAGCAAAGAAATGCACTTTTTAGCCTAAATTAAAAACGAAAGGTTTGGTTAAAATCCAATACAACACAACAGAGTGAAACTCTCTGTATTTCCAAGTATTGTGGTGGCAGCATCATGTTATGGATATGTTTGACACTGGCAGGGACTGGGGAGTTTGTCAGGATCAAAGAAAATATAAAAGGAACAAAGCCCAGGTAAAACGTTAGAGGAAAACCTGCCTCAGTCTTCTGAAAACTCAACCCTGGAATAGTTTTATTTTTTCTGCAGGACATTTACACACATTGTAATGGCAAAGACACACCAGAATGGCTTTCCAAGAGGGGGTGTCCTGAGTGGTCCAGTCTCAGTCCTGGCTTACATTTGTTTGAAATCTGAGAAAATGTTTGAATATTGCTGTCCATCAATGATTATCGACCAAATTGACTGAGCTTGAAAAACTTTGACAAAAACAGAGGATGGGCCTATATGTTGCTACACAATGCTCCTCAGCTCGGCAACAAAAACAATAACAATGGTTTTGGGGCGGTCAGTGGCACTGTTACCCCCTACTGCGGATTCCATCTCTGAGGCAGCAAAATGTGAAGATTGTGCAAGGTGTGTGTAGACTTTCACTAGCGGCTGTAGGTAAGCACATATCATTTGACGCAAAACCGAATATTAACATCGTGGAAATACATTTCAATGTGTCCATAAGTACAATGTCAAAACAAAGTCATTCAGGTAGATAGAAATATAAGCCTCTAAATATAAGCCTCTAAACATAAGCTTCTGGGAAGCCTCTAAACGGTGTTTAGAAACAATATTAACATGGTTGCTTTTCCCTGAGGCCACTGCAGACAGAAGACAACACAGTATCACAGGAAACATACTGTACCTGTATCTTTAGTCAGAATATGAAAGGGAGAGGAGGATACCTAGTCAGTTGTACAACTGAATGCCTTCAACTGAAATGTGTCTTCCGCATTTAACCCAACCCCTCTGAATCAGAGAGGAGCGGCTGCCTTAATCGACATCCACGTCTTCGGCGCCCGGGGAACACATTTATCTAGTGATGTAACGTCTATACAGTACATGTTATAACTGTTAAAAACAGTACGACCTCACTAGAACAGGGATTTCCCAGAGACAGTCGACAAAAGTAATGGTTACAATGTATCCTCCGTAGGCAAATCTCACCTAACACGACTTTGTCCTAGTGAGTAAATCCTTGCTATAGCTTAGTTACAGTGGGTGGTCCTCAATTGCATCAACAAAAGCAGACAACCTCCTCTCAGACCAGTTGTCTAAGGGAACTATATCGTTCCATACACAACACACCCTTTCATGAAAGTCATTTAGTGTACACTGGCGCAGCCTCCACTTGATACTGTACAGTATATTTCAATGGTTTGTTATAATAGTTAGGAAAGGAGGCTGCATTGTGATGTGCTTCCTGTATATTTGAAGAGAATATAACCTAATGCCTTCTTAATCACAGGAGAAATAGTAACCATGTCGAAAGCAAAACGGCAGCGGGATATCCGTTCCACGGCTGTGAAGAAATATGAAAATGTCACAAGCTACACATTTGAGATATTCATCAGAGTCCTGAGGTAGTTCACGACGTACAGTCTGTCACACAAAGTCAGTTGAAAGGCTATTGGAAAATGGCCTCGGATCTGAAATGACACACTTATACTGTCCACCAAGTAATCCCTTGCAGAGATGACCCGGGAACAATATGAGAAAATGGTCTGTATTTGAACCCTGTCCATTTGACTGCTCTCTGCCTGCCACAGCCTAGTCACTAATCAGAGCTCTTTTCATATAATGGCAAAGTCAATAGCTGCATACAATCAGTAAACAAATTCAGCAATTTTTAAAATAGCCTCCATCCACATTTTTGTAGCAGCAATTTAAATTATTCTAGCGTGTAACACCTTAATTATGTAAGACAAAGACGATGTCGAAGGCACAAAAGAACTTCAGGCGCTGACCTAGACATGTGAGAAGTATTTTGTGGGGGTTGTTTTGCGAATGCACTCACATCTGTCTATTTACTGAGAATACAAAAGACTGTTAGTGGGCATGATAAACCGAAAGCAACAATGCTGAATTGTACTTGTATTACAGAAATGGCCTTTCAGCTTTCACTGAACAGCGCCAACTAACCCTAAAAAGCCATTTATCTGCACAAAAATGAGGGAAAACGGAGCAATGTTTCAATATATTTAGTGTGATGCAGGCTGGTATTGCATTGATTTCGTATCATTTAAAGGATATTTCATATAAAACACAAAAATGTGATTTTACTGTGTTATATATATATATATATATATATATATACATATACACTGGAGTAAACAAAACATTAAGAACACCTCTTTCCATTACATACTGTCGATTGACCAGGTGAATTCAGGTGAGCTATGATCCCTTATTGATGTCCCTTGTTAAATCCACTTCAATCAGTGTAGATGAAGGGGAGGAGACAGGTTAAAGAAGGATTTTTAAGCCTTGAGACAATTGAGACATGGATTGGGTATGTGTGCCATTCAGAGGGTGAATGGGCAAGACAAAAGATTTAAGTGCCTTTGAAAGGGGTATGCCAGGCGCACCGGTTTGTGTCTAGAACTGCACCGCTGCTGGGTTAACACCTCAACAGTTGTTTCTAATGTTTGGTATAGACAGTGTATATTTCCACACTATGAGGTTGGAATAATACTGTGAAAATTATGATAATGGCCTTTTGGTGTAAGAGCTGTTTGAAAAGACAGCCTGAAATTTCAGTCTGTTTTGGCCTGCCTAAGGGATATCCTACATACCTGGTTTGAGGAGTTAGAGAGGTAACTTCGGTCAACTCTGAGTTCAACTTGGGATAACCAGTCATACGAAAGTGGCTCACCTTTTAGCCAGGCAAATTTCAATGGAAATGAATCCTTCAGAACTAACCTGCAGGCTAACTGCAGGCTAACTCACAGCTAACTCCCCTTACCCTAAATGAAATGACTGAGCCGCGAGTTGAGGACCAATGAAATCAGATTCCCTCCCTCTTGCAAAGATTGCGTCATCATCCCCTTCATTTGAGGAAGACGACTGATTAAATATTTTATTAATTAAATGTTTTTTGTGTGTTAGAAAATAGTAAAATGGTAAAATACCTATCACATTATTTAGTAATGACAGAATGCATTCAAAGCGTAAAACTTTTGTATGACTTAATAACATTATTTTATCGATAGGAGTGGGATGAAAGTTGCTCATGCATTGATAAGCACATCAAAGACGGCATTAACTATAAGTAATAAAATAAAGATGGCACTTCGACAAAGCCTATTTCACACCACAGCCTGCTGAATTTGCAATATACATTTTCCTTCATTTTGATTTTGGCACAAGTGAAAATGTGGCCCTGACTTGCCCATGGATTGACGGTTTCAACATTGTCTCAATGAAGAGTTCGGTGTTCGAACAGCGACATGCACACACAGCTACAAGCCTCCCAGAGTTAGCGGCAGGCGGACAAGCAATATCCACCATCGTAGTACGCACTGTAGATCGGATGAATCCTGAGCTGGAATGTGATGCTAACTGAAGCTGGTTCGCTTTAGAAAATGTTTGCTTCTCAGGATACCCCTCTGGTGACATCTCCAGGCGGTAAATTAGTTAATCGACCAATAAGAAATAGAGTTCCAAACCTCTCTGCCAATAACAGCTAGTTTTTAATTTTACAATCCTAGCAAAATTATTGCTTAAGAAATTGCTCTTTGCTAAGAAGCTATTTTTGTTTCTTTCTGACCATTTTAATTGAAAACAATCACAGTAAGTTATTTAATTGTTACTCAGAAATGATTTGATATTGAGAAAGAAACGGCTGCATTGGACCTTTAATCTTACTGTATTTTTGCCATACGGCTGCATTGGACCTTTAATCTTACTGTATTTTTGCCATACGGCTGCATTGGACCTTTAATCTTACTGTATTTTTGCCATATAGGCTACTTACCATTCTTGTGCTCAACCATAATCAACTGTGACATTTTGGGATCAAGTTACAATAATCTGTGGTCACAGGAAGCCACTAAAGACATCCCTCTGAGTCAAGTTTTATTTCCCAACCTCAGAGTATGCTACCGATTGTGGGCAGAGAGTCTACCAAACCAGACACGGTTCCATTCATTCCCTTTTCTCAGATTCCAATTCAGGGAAAAACTCTGGACAGGAATGTGAGTTTTGGGTCTGGCTTCACCTGCACTATCCCTGAATGTTGTGTTTATCTTGGAACCCAGCAGACAGAACCATTTAGGCCTCAGTAGAAAAGCTCTGTCAACTGCTTTCAACAACATTCTACAGGGAGGCATGAAGTACATTTTCAGTAATTCTTCTCTTTAACCAGATGAAAAGCGAGTCATTTTACAGAGTGATATACAGTGTGCTATAGTTTGACAGGTGGGACTCACGTGTCATGTGGAAGATGCCATCGCAGGCACTGATGTGGGAGAGGAAGGCGTTGCCCAGGCCCTGGCCAGCATGAGCTCCCTTCACCAGTCCTGCTATGTCCACCACGTTCAGGAAGGCTGGCACCTTGCTGCAGAACAGGTAGTGGGGTTAAGGCAGTGGAAAGGAAACAGGGGTTATATAAGTCAGCTAATGTCTAACGTCTAATATAACAAAATACAGAGACAAGCCCACAGTTTGTGAATCAGTCTTTCTTACGTTTTTGGATATGGATCAACACTACCAGGGTAGATTCTTGGTGGTCAAACAGTTTCTAAGATTTCTATGAAAAATACACAACATTCATAACAATAAAAAAAATATATGTTTTTTTTTTTTTCTCTGGCTACTGGGTATTAGCTATCTATCAGAATAAGTGGTAGCCCTTAAGCCTCATGGCTCTATCAGCCTTCCCACTCAATGTGGATAAATGAGAATAAAACCCAACAGAAGCCTGTACACTAAGACTGTTTCTACACCATAGCAATTATACTTCTACTACAACAACAGAGGTCGGTAGTGGTGCCATACCTTGATTTCATCATCAGGCACCTATACCCTGGAATGTACGGTTTGAGACATAAGAGCTATGACTAAAGGGTGATGGTGTTTATGTCATACTGCTCATGGAACAGTCGTAGCAGAGTCATAATGGAATGTTTCACATTGCTCCGCGCTGAACATGTTATATTGCGCTACCGTCAACCCCAGAGACAGGGAGACATTGGTTCACTGCTGTGATTTATGACTCTCTCACATTAAACCAATAGGCCGGCCTAACCTCGCTCATAATGACATATGATAGCCAGCCACTGACACATAAATGCTATGGCCTCTTACTTAAAAACAACTAATAACACGAAAACCTGCAGTTATCTTTATGTGTATCGTAAAGGACTGGCAACTCAATGTCAAAAACATGTCGGTATCTTCTCACGTCGCTGTAGTGTATACTTGCGGTGGCCTATACATATTTGGCAGAGATCCCAAGTCTGAAGTGTGAATAATACGTGAACAGTGAGACCCCATACCTGACAGGCTTGTGGAATTGGCACAGGAAATCGTAGCGTTCATCTGGAATGGGCACTCTGCTTTCATTTGGGTCAATGGTGCAGAAGGGGAAATTCTCAGCTGCAGCTTGACTCTTTGTCAGTACGTTGAAAAAGGTTGACTTCCTAGAAATAAAAACAGCACAGAGGTCAACGCATCCCAGAAACTGTTGGTGGATCCTGATGGCTTGAGAGTATGATGTTGGTTTATTCAAAGACCTCAGCAAAGCCTGCAAGACCATTTCATCTCCACTATGAGAAAGAAGTAAATCTAATATATTGAACATTTGATCTTCAGAATCATAAATGGCCTGATTGTGAAACACTAAGCCCAATTACAAGGTCAGATAATCCCATAATAGATCAATTGTGCTTGGAATCCAGGGGAAAATTATGTTCCTGACAGATCTGAGCTGTTGAACGGGTACAGCCAAACATAGCCCCATGTCGTGCTCACTGAGCGATTTCTGTTCCACAGCACAAGCACCTCAAGAGTGCTTCAGGTTGCACTGACTACCCAATGAATGCAAGTGTAATAACGGCAAGGCAGTTAAATATAATCCTGGACGTTTCTATCTTTATCCCCTCACCTGGTGCGCTCCACATTTCAAGGATTGGTTTGGTTTAGACTCCAAAACCTACAGGACTGGAATTGACCGGATATTGTTGTGATAAAGCATGGATTCATCTTATAATCGCAGGATTATTCCGTTGTCATATATTTCAAGGATATTTTAGATCACCCTCAGAAAAATACAATCTGCTTTTGATTTACATTTGTTATTCCGCCTACAGTGGTGGACAAAAACATGTCACTTCAATCAGCTCTCATGTCGCTATTCATCAGCCCGTCACAGTGCATGAGGCCAGGTCAACAGCAGTGGGGGCTAGGCAGGGTGGGGAGCAGGGTGAGGACAGTGATCATGTTGAAGCCACACGCCTGCTATTATTTCATACGGGAGAAATGATCTCCAAAGAACACTCGTGCTACCATCCTGATCCCTGTACAGTGGAAATGACAGGAAATAGCAGAACACCATAGTGTGAGAGCAGTTGCTGCTTGGTAGGCTTTCAGATTATACACCGTGGTATCGTTTGTTGTATGTCTTTATCGGAGTAGGATCTTATCATTCCCATGTATCAATCCCAAGCATTTTGTGTCTGTTTGTTCTAATCTTTTACGTTTAAGAGTGGGTCAATATTCTGAATTATTGAATGAAATTAGGCTAATTAAATTACTGGTGCAGGGTTTGCGACCTTTAGGTTCACATGTACAGTGAAATGCATGCACTAATGGCATATGACCTGTAATGAACTAGTCAATGAATGACCAGAATACCTTTACACTGGCTCATGGGAGCCATATGAATACATTTAGTACTGTACTTAAAAATACATAGGCCATGTTGTTAAGCAGTCTAATGTATATTTCCAGTTTACATGTAACGACTATAGACATACCCTACATTGGGCAATCCGACGATTCCTATTTTCAAAGAAGTCCCAAACCGTCCAATCAGTGGTGGTGGCTGCTGTCCATCACCTCCCTTCTGCTAACAAAAACAATGTGTCAATGTCCATAGGGCGTCAGACCTCATGGCATTATGTAATCGGGGCTACACATTCAGCTTTGGCCTGAGTTACTATAGTATACACAAAACACACCTTCTTGGGAGCCATGTCCTTTTCTTCAGTTTTTGCTGCCTACTAAATCTACTCACAATTTAGTGAAAAAAAACATATATTGCTGTTAATGTACGCTCTAGAGAAGAAGCTAATAGCGGTCTAGCTAACAGCAAGTTCAGTCGACCTCACTCACACTGGCTAACGCCTCACTCTCAAACTAGGACATGCGTCTGGTCGAAATGAAAGATGACACTGGTAGCTGGCTAGCTGACCCATGTTTCTAAATTTAGCAGACACTTGTTAATGTTAGGCCTACTGTACTTGTGAGGTGAGCCAACATCACCACAGAACATAGACAACATATGTACAAGCCAAAATCGGTAACTATAGGATTTATTACAGGAGCCTATCCAAGTGTCAGGCATGTAACCAAAATGACAGTCCCTCACGTACAATATGACAGTGGCAGGGAGTGCTGTTTTAGGCTGCACCTCTTATCAGGGAGGGTTAAATCAGTGCAAGTAAGCAGCTGTGGGATTATAGTGCCTTTAACAAGGCGAACAGGGGCAGAGCGGCCATTTCATCTGGCATTTCGGGCAAATGCCAGATGTGCTAGTCCATTTTGTGGGGACCTCAAGGGGAAAAAAATGGGCCGGTGTGTTTGACATGTCAGGGCCGATTTCTGGTTCCATTCCGCCCCTGAAGGTGAATCTTCTAGGCTACTCCTTGCAACAGACTGGTTTGTCGCTATGGTTTATCTCCCTCCCCATTAAAATTATATTTCATATCGAACAGGAATATGATTCTATATCTTCCTGTTATGCACCATTATATAGTGAATATAAGTCTTCCCGCATATGTTTTTTTTGTTTTACTCCCTTGACAACCAGAAAAATTACAAACATCGGATGCAAAATGTAAAAGCTGCCCAACAATACTTACTGTGCAAGAGCGGGGCAGACACGGCCGAGAAACAGGTTGAATACTGTACATTGAAAATTAATGGAGAACAGCATGGCATGCAAGTCTTTGCATAAGCAAAATAGACTCACGTCGATGATCTCGTGCGTTAGTCTACAAATCGTGTAAAAAGAGATATGTTATAGATTTGACAACATACAAAAAAACACGAGTTTATGAGAAAATATTGTTTTCTATCTAAAAGGCAACCAATCACAATGACCCAAACAAGCTTGTAGGCTAGGCCTACTTGATTTAACATTTCTGTCGGATTTAGTAGACTCTCATACACCTGTTTTCAGATAATGATATCAATTAACATATAAAACTACTTAGAATTGAAGCATGACATCATTGCCCCTAAATTGTTTCCCCTCTTAGACAGAAACAGGTGTAGGGCCTGTGGACCTCCACCACTCTCGACCATGAGATTACACCGATTAGTTCATTGTCCACAAATAAACTTTCCTCAAAGCCAAAGCAAATGAATCCCTGCAGGGACCGACCAGAAGACTTGGTCTAATCCAGCACCCTGAGTCGTTTAACATGCAGAAAACGAGCCTCTAATAATCTAGATTTGAAGCAAGTCAAAGGCCTTTTGTATCAAGAGTTTAAATGAATAGGTTTGGATTAATCATTTATCTTTTGTCGTTGAACGCCTTGATGGATGCACCGTCACTTAGCCTCCCCACAATAGATGCACAGCGTTTTGTTCTACCAAATAAATCATTCTCATTGTTTAAGGTACATTGATCAATCTAATGACTTGTAATAGGCTCCTAATTGCCAAAGAAAAGTGCTCTCGGGTGGAGTCCTGCATGCGAGATTCAACTCCAAATTCCCACTTGAATGACACTGTTCAAATATTTTTTTATGTCACAAGATTTCGTCAAGGATGCTGGCATTGGGTAGGCCTACTACCAACTATTACGCAGGCTATCACATTGTTATTATGGTAGGCCTACATGATGAAATTCCAATTTACAATGGCATTCACAAAGACCAAAAAGTCAACACAATTTAAAATGAGTATTGGCAATCACATGTGCACCAACACCTGTCATTTTGAAAGATAATCTAATCCTAATTGTTTTAGTGCTCTTTTGTTACTATCTGCCTGCACCTCTAAAGTTTATGTTCGTTATATATTTCCTTGCTTATTCTATTTCTAATAATCAGTTAGATGTTGAATAATGTGGGGATAAACACTCTAATTAAAAACGAGCACTCCATCGAGGGCCTTATCTTCGCCTTGTTCATCGATAAATCATTTATCTTTATTTTCGAACCAATAAATATAAATAAAACACGAAGAGCCAGATAATACCAGAATATACATAGCAAAATAAAAAATAAAAAAAATAAACAATGACATGGTCCTCATTTTAACCAAAGGTGCATGACACGACAAAATACTTAGAACTGCAGTTTTTAAAAAATAAAATAAAAAAATAAAATAATAATTACACGCTCACACACTCACGCTGTTCGAAACACTTTGGCATTGCAATCAAATTTGTTAATGCAGAATCGACATTTAATAGTGCTAATAGCACACCACTAAAATTGCAATGATTGCAAAAATTAAGCACTTTTCTTGGCTCCGTTCGTTGGATTTGATTAAATTGTTTTATATTCACCGCTCAAAAGGTGGGGATTTAAAGCAGAGAAAGCCTTTGAACAAATTGCGCTTGGTTGACTGGCAGCATTCAAGCTCAATAATGATGCATTATTCGCCCGTTTTGAATACTGTAATACAAATCTTTCGGCGAAGCCTTTCTCTGGAGAATTGCTTTAACTTTTTAAGGGATGATGAGTCACACCAAAGCAGGCCATTGTTACATTATGTCATTAACCCTAAATGTTTTAACAAGCTGTGATACACGTTCACATATATTGCATTGTGATCTTTAAAAAATGTATAAATTCCAGAGGAAGAAAAAATATATAGTAATTTGGCGAATAAAAAGGTAAACGTTGATGCGCTCCACATGTTTTTTCAATGGTTCAATTGTATCTCCAAACGTTATATTCAGTTAGCCTAAATCTTTAGTGTGGAATGCTCTATGGTTTTATTGTGCCATATTAAATCAGCTTGCATCGTTGAATGAAATGCATTCGGCAGGCTGACACGAGGGAAACAACATCTCGTGATTATTATGACTGCAATATTTTTCTAATATTTTTAGTTTACAGGCTGTAGCACTTAGAACACCAACCACTCATCGAGTTAATTGTCACTTTTTAATTAACCAAAAATCCCCACTGTACAGCCTCAACACACGCGCGTAAATTGGCACAGACAGGCAGGGGGACGGGCGCGAGCGCACTCCACGCACACACGCGCGCACACACACACACAGAGATTAAAAACAAGTCCCCAATAGCCTCTTAAACGCACACATGGCAACACCGCTTGAGCCTATGGAAACTTGTAAGATAATTCACCTGTTGTATGACATACCTTGTATTGCAAGCGTCTTCACTTTAGTCAGCCATTATTTATTGATAATGGGTCGGCTTATTGCACTTCTGGCCCCCTGGTGAGTGTATGCGAACTTCTGCTTAACTTCATGGATGGTGTAAGCAAGCACATGCCCTGCGCCTATGAAGACGTTTCCATTCCTGAAAGTGCATGACATCTTTAGTTTTGACAAATATGAAGGCACCGCAATTCGTAAAGATATATATATTTTTCAATAATCACCAATCCCCTAATGTCATGACATGAAACATAAAACAATTTGGGACTCCACGAGGGATAAAAGAAGAGGCGTCAGAACATTATATTTTACAATTATGTCTATATAGGCCTCGAGAAACCAAGAACCTGCAGTTGAAAAAAAAAGACAATTGGTCAGAAAGCTTTATGAAATGCAACAGAAACAAAATACCTCTAAATAAATCATATCAAATTCTTACCTTCTTGCAGAGAACTATCTTAAACCAAAATGATCTCGATTCTACAATAAAGAGCACATTGAGCCTTGATGGGAGAATACATAACATGTATAAAAATACCAAATCGTATCTTGCTTGACAGTCAAATCCGCACAAGAGTTATTGATTGACATGAAGCTTTAGCGTTTCTGTCCTTGGTCGAATCTCTCATTGGCTGACGACGTCTTCTTGCCAAGAATCCAGCGCTAAGATTGGCTGCTTGCTCTTGCCAGCTGTACTTCAAAGAACGCGCTCTCTACAACTAGGTAGTGTAGGAGCTCCGAGCCAAGAGAGAAATCGTGTGACTACGGAAAAGCAAAGTGTCTGAGTCGAATTGGAAAAGTACACTATTGCAGAATTGTGACCAATTCAACATAGCAAAGACCCTGGATATGGCTACGTCTATACTTGGGGTAAGCCGATAAAATATTGGTTTTCATGTGTGAAGTAGGCTTTATACATTCACGCTTACTAAATTGTATAGGCTACTTTGCGGTCATTGTTCTCTTATCGTTGAGCAATGTTGTTACTGTAGGTATTGAAAGTGCTTGTTTAGATGTTGTAATTTTCCTCAATCAAAATCATTTTTGCTTTTGCCAACTTTCATAATAGGCTACCCACATGAGCAAACTTTCGAGACCTGCAGTAAACTCTCCACTGAGTGACATTACTCTATTTTCTCCATGGTTGTGTCTGTTTATTTGGTTCAGTGGATATTTAGTTCACATTTCGATATATTCTTTATGAATGAACATTTTCACTAAATGTATGTTTGAATCCAATACGGTAAATAATTGTGTAGCCTATGCACTAATTGCTATCCAAACAAGCACAACAACCGAACGGTTGGACGACCACATAGGCAGACGCAAATTATACTTATAGCAAATACATGCATCTTATTTACAGAAAGAAAATGGTAAATGTTGCTTGCAATGTTCTAAAGTACAGTGATTTATCTCTTTGCAGGAAGAACCACGATTTGGAACTACGCCTCTAGCTATGCTGGCTGCTACTTGTAACAAAATTGGCAATACCAGTCCCCTTACCACTCTACCTGATTCCAGTGCTTTTTCAAAAGGCGGATTTCATCCTTGGAAAAGATCATCTTCTAGTTGCAACTTGGGATCCAGTCTCCCTGGATTCACTGTAGCAACAAGCCGCGGATCGACCGGACTTACATCAACTACTGGCACAGGCAACAGCGCGTTCTGCTTAGCCTCCACTTCCCCGACCACCTCTGCGTTTTCCACAGAGTACAGCAGTCTGTTTTCCAACTCAGCGAGCATTTCGTCTCAAGAGTCTGGGCAATCAGCCTTCATTTCCAAAGTCCACACATCAGCAGAAACCTTGTACCCGAGGGTAGGGATGGCACATCCGTATGAGTCGTGGTACAAGTCTGGTTTCCATTCAACCATCTCGGGCGATGTTACTAATGGGGCGTCCGCGTGGTGGGACGTTCATACCAACCCTGGCTCATGGCTCGAGGTCCAAAACCCTGCAAGCTCGCTGCAGACCTCCCTGCACTCCGGGACCCCCCAAGCCATACACTCTCAACTCAGTGGCTATAACCCTGACTTCTCCACGTTGACACACTCGGCATTCAGCTCAACCGGTATAAGTCCCACGGCATCTCATCTTCTATCAACTAGCCAACACCTGTTAACACAAGAGGGATTCAAAACAGTCATTCCAACATACACGGACGCCTCTGCCGCCAACGCTATGATTTCAGGTTCCAGTTCTGGTTCCTCAAGGTCATCCAGGAGGTACTCCGGCAGAGCCACGTGCGACTGTCCGAACTGTCAGGAGGCTGAGCGGCTGGGGCCTGCAGGGGCCAGCCTCCGGAGGAAAGGACTTCATAGCTGTCACATTCCAGGCTGCGGTAAGGTGTATGGCAAAACCTCTCACCTTAAAGCCCATTTGAGATGGCATACTGGCGAGCGGCCATTTGTCTGCAATTGGCTTTTTTGTGGCAAAAGATTTACAAGATCAGATGAACTTCAGAGACACCTCCGTACCCACACCGGTGAGAAAAGGTTTGCTTGCCCAGTATGCAACAAGCGCTTTATGAGGAGCGACCATTTGAGCAAGCACATTAAAACCCACACTGCCGGTGGTGGTGAAGGCAAAAAGGGAAGCGACAGTGACACCGACACCAGTAACCTGGAGACCCCCAGGTCCGAGTCCCCAGAACTCATTTTAGACGGGGTAAACCCCAGAATCAAGGATCCATCTCCTCATGATGAGCACTGAATGGCTGTTATTTGAATGACCTTGAAACTAACTTTATAAAGCAAATCACCAGTAGGTTATCAAAACTGGTACATGTATTAAAAACGGGTCTGCGTTTGAGAGACAGTATTGGAGGAAAATACGATTTTACGCAAAGCATTTGAAAACAAAAAATAATTCAAACTTAACACCATATTGATTGAATATGTTCAACTCGTTATTCACCATCAAACGAAAAGCAGAATTATTCTATATTATGTGAAAATGACATAACTATAAAGCTGTCAACTTAAAAATTATCAGCGGAGTACTTTTTACGATCAGTGCTTAAAAAGGGGCGAGCTAACCCAAATGAACTTGGTTGGCCCATGTGAGTCGCCATCATATTGTACATATTGACAACAAACAATGTGTTATTTTCATGTAAATGTGAATTATGATTGTTTTATTCGTGTTTGGGATCCTGAAATTCAGGGAGTTTACTTTCAACGCACTTTGTGGATATGTATGTACACAGCTTTTTAAATTCAGTTAACCATTTAATTTCTTTGCTAAAAAAAAATATATAAATGTTTACTTGTATAAAGTCACACGTATAAGACTTTCATTTTGTCATAATTAAAACGATCTCAAATCTGAGGCAGTAGTCGTGTGATGGGAATTTTTCACTATATTGGGTCCCATACTTGTTTTCATTATGCGAAATGAAAATAAATTATGAACCAAGGTATTTTATGTGATGGTATAAATGGTAAAAATGAACGATTGCCAAACGTAAAATGTAGATAGGCAAGAGTGTTCCTTTACATAAAATCAATCATACATTGCTGATATAGGCAATCGCACATTGACGTGCATTCTCTCTGAGGAATAAATCAATAGTTAATGCCCCGGAAAAGACATTTCATGCCCAAATGAAAATCTTGTTAAATGGTATTAATTATGACTTGGAGCACATCGCAACCCCATGTGTCTTGTATTTGCGATTAGGGATTCGTGTCTTATCAAATATCTAATTAATCTCCGAGACATCATTTGTTCAGCTTTACTTTATCTGGGGGCTTCCAGGGGGTTTTGATGACAAAGGCCCTCTGAATATTTATTTTAATTGTCCAAATTAACTGCTTCAATTTGCATGTCAAACGGAAAGATGGCAGTCCAAGAATAAGGATAAAGCATCTCTAAGCTTTCCTTGAAACTCTACACTTGATTTGATGTTATGGGAACTGTTTCTAAACTTTTGAAAAGGAAAAGGGGTAAAAAGCCATATGCAAATGATGAATTTGAAATGCTCTTGTCGCGGCGCAGTCAAATGGTTCCTGCATGTTATTTGAATATCAGTGGACCCGTATTGAAAGGGTTCAAGGATGCTCTCTGACTTCTTTGTGCTTACCCAGTGCAGCGTCCGATCTCAAAGAAAAACCCGGGGAATAATTACAGCGTGAGCCCAGGCCTGGGAATATGTTAGGGACCGGCATCTCATCTAGATAACCTCTTTCTGAAGAGGAAGTTAAATTGACCAGAAGGCAAAAGAGGAAAATTATTTTCATTTCCTTTTGTGTGGCTGGCTTTGAGATCACGAAAATAACGATAAAAAATAAAATGTAAATTTTTCTATAACCACAAATTCGAGTAAGAATAAACAGCTTAGAAAAGACAACATATTATAGACTATATTTTGCATTTAATATAAATGTGAACTTTTAAATGAAGCCTACAGGCAAAATAAAACTGGCCTATTCAATAGGCTATTATAATATAACCGAACAGTCACGATAAATTAATACAACCTTCAGTTAAAGTGTATGTTTATTTTTTTTATAAAATGGCGGTTTATTTTGCAGTGACTATGTTCTTTTTTTTTTTCTTCAGAAAAAATGTTATTTTTTTTTTGTTATTTTGCCGCATAGGCACACTAATTAAATTAGTTTTCTTGTGGGCAAATATATTTTCATTACACTTTAGTGAATTTGAAATTCGATCATTTTCATAACGACGGAAATAAGTATTAGGGCGTTAAATTCAACACGAGTTAAGTGCGCCAAAATGCTTCGGGAAGAGAGACGCTTGGGGTTGCGGACAGTAAAGTGCTGCATTTATCGCTTTGTTACTTTTCCATGGAATGCCCTCTCGCTGAGCATTAGGCAGGAGTCATCTTTGTTTTCAAGCCACAATAAAGATAGATCAAAGAGAACCAGTGCGACTTTACTGGACACGGGAAACATCCCATTGCTCAAGGCCTCGGGCCACTCTCCTCTTGTCTCCAGGATAAAAATAAACAGTCCATCATTTCACTATGGAAGGTCACACAAAATACTTGTATTGTGATAATGATAAAACTACTATTAATCAAACCAATTGGCATAAGTCTACAGTATTTAGGTGCACACCTCGCGGCATCATTGCAAAAGGTTAAATGGTCGGTCTATACAGAACATACAAATCTGAAGCGACTGAAATAAAATAAAACATGCAAGAAATTCTCGATTTTCCTGATCAGGAATTCTTAACAAATCATATCGTCGCAGTAGTTGTTATTGCTTTTCAATAAAAAATATATGGCTCCAAAACAAATAGGAACTCGTAGGTTACACAGTTCAATATGTCAAATGAACCCCGATGTTTCTTCTGTTTTGTCCATCATGATGATAATGTCATGCAAGTAATGCAACAAGTAATCTCTAAAGGCAGATAGGCGCGCAATGTTGCGTAAATCATGCACTGGGTTTTGCAGAAAGAGTAAAGTTCCACGCATTGATCTCGATTCAGAATTAAGTATTCAGTATGAAATATTTGAAACAAACTTGATGACTCCACACTAATCACTCACGCAGGCCTAATCTTATGCGTCGCATAATGAACAATCACAGATTGATTGTCATCAGTCAACCATGCTCCCGCTTAGGCCACTTCCAGAAGACCACTTTCAAACAAGCCTACATAATTAGGCTAGACTTGTAACACATGTAATGAAGTACGGTCAAATCCATGTGAGCACAGTTTACTATATTTAAAGTTCGAGGTACAATATATATTTTTTTAATAGTATTCTCTGAAGAGGGTTCTCTGGACTAAAGTGACAACCATGAATAATAGCGCATGCAAGACATGCATTTGTTCAATAATCTGACGAATGCAAAATATTTCTGTGGTTCAAGTTATTTGAGGTCTTCTGCTGCCCTCTAGTGGATGAACATAAGAATTATTTGAGGAGCAGGGGTGTAATCACTAGTCCTAACAGTAGCAAAATGGAACATTTTGAACAGTTCAAATTCAGGTAGGCCCCTCCCCGTTTCATTCCATTTACTTCTGCTCAACATTTTGCAACAGAATCGGCATAATGAATACGCCCCTGCACTCTTTCTTTTGTAGCAGCCAACTAGCATGTAACACCAAAACATGGTGTTACTAAAACTTTGGTTTCTATGCATTTGTTTAATAAGTGGGCCCATCAAGAAAAATGTACATATTAACGATAGCATCATAAAACCTTTAAAACCCATCACAATTTCGTGTCAAAAATGTTTGCATCAGCAAAATAAAATGGTTTCAATGGCCCACTTTGTAAGATTGTCTACTCTCACAGTTCAGTGCTTTCTCTCAGCTCTCCCTCTGGCTCTTTTCTCCCTCCCTCTGCTCCTCCCTTAGCCTCCCCTCTCTCTCCCTCCCTCAATCTAGGATCCTACTCCTCCCTTTGCAGCGCCTTTATTCTTTGCTCCATCTCTGCTCCTCCTTCTATCCATCTCTCTTCTACTGTTTGCCTCAACTGTGAACCTTGTCTTTATATATCTCTCTCCTTCTGCTTGTCTGGGCCAGGCTGGGAGCTGCTGCTGGTTCTCCGCCTCTCCCCGCTGTCGTGTCTCATCTCTACTGTTTCTTTCTCCTCTCTGGTATCATCTTTGTGCTGTTTCTGTCTGGAGGTTGGGCCTGGTCTTACTCATCCATCACTCTCAGTGTTGTCATCACGACAGGAGTCCTTTCTCTTGCCCCTTCTTCTTTCTCTTCTGACTCGTAGTCACTGCTGCTGCTACTTTCACTGGAGCTGTCAGTCAAGTCACTGCTGCTGCTACTTTCACTGGAGCTGTCAGTCAAGTCACTGCTGCTACTGTCACTAGAGCTGTCAGTCAAGTCACTGCTGCTACTGTCACTGGAGCTGTCAGTCAAGTCACTGCTGCTACTGTCACTGGAGCTGTCAGTCAAGTCACTGCTGCTACTGTCACTGGAGCTGTCAGTCAAGTCACTGCTGCTACTGTCACTGGAGCTGTCAGTCAAGTCACTGCTGCTGCTACTTTCACTGGAGCTGTCAGTCAAGTCACTGCTGCTGCTACTTTCACTGGAGCTGTCAGTCAAGTCACTGCTGCTACTGTCACTGGAGCTGTCAGTCAAGTCACTGCTGCTACTGTCACTAGAGCTGTCAGTCAAGTCACTGCTGCTACTGTCACTAGAGCTGTCAGTCAAGTCACTGCTGCTACTGTCACTAGAGCTGTCAGTCTGAGTCACAGCTGCTACTTCCACTAGAGCTGTCAGCCTGAGTCACTGCTGCGACTTCCACTAGAGCTGTCAGCCTGAGTCACTGCTGCTACTTCCACTAGAGCTGTCAGCCTGAGTCACTGCTGCTACTTCCACTAGAGCTGTCAGCCTGAGTCACTGCTGCTACTTCCACTAGAGCTGTCAGCCTGAGTCACTGCTGCTACTTCCACTAGAGCTGTCAGCCTGAGTCACTGCTGCTACTTCCACTAGAGCTGTCAGCCTGAGTCACTGCTGCTACTTCCACTAGAGCTGTCAGCCTGAGTCACTGCTGCTACTTCCACTAGAGCTGTCAGCCTGAGTCACAGCTGCTACTTCCACTAGAGCTGTCAGCCTGAGTCACTGCTGCTACTTCCACTAGAGCTGTCAGCCTGAGTCACCGCTGCTACTTCCACTAGAGCTGTCAGCCTGAGTCACTGCTGCTACTTCCACTAGAGCTGTCAGCCTGAGTCACTGCTTCTACTTCCACTAGAGCTGTCAGCCTGAGTCACTGCTGCTACTTCCACTAGAGCTGTCAGCCTGAGTCACTGCTGCTACTTCCACTAGAGCTGTCAGCCTGAGTCACTGCTGCTACTTCCACTAGAGCTGTCAGCCTGAGTCACTGCTGCTACTTCCACTAGAGCTGTCAGCCTGAGTCACCGCTGCTACTTCCACTAGAGCTGTCAGCCTGAGTCACCGCTGCTACTTCCACTAGAGCTGTCAGCCTGAGTCACCGCTGCTACTTCCACTAGAGCTGTCAGCCTGAGTCACCGCTGCTACTTCCACTAGAGCTGTCAGCCTGAGTCACCGATGCTACTTCCACTAGAGCTGTCAGCCTGAGTCACCGCTGCTACTTCCACTAGAGCTGTCAGCCTGAGTCACTGCTGCTACTTCCACTAGAGCTGTCAGCCTGAGTCACTGCTGCTACTTCCACTAGAGCTGTCAGCCTGAGTCACTGCTGCTACTTCCACTAGAGCTGTCAGCCTGAGTCACTGCTGCTACTTCCACTAGAGCTGTCAGCCTGAGTCACTGCTGCTACTTCCACTAGAGCTGTCAGCCTGAGTCACTGCTGCTACTTCCACTAGAGCTGTCAGCCTGAGTCACTGCTGCTACTTCCACTAGAGCTGTCAGCCTGAGTCACTGCTGCTACTTCCACTAGAGCTGTCAGCCTGAGTCACCGCTGCTACTTCCACTAGAGCTGTCAGCCTGAGTCACCGCTGCTACTTCCACTAGAGCTGTCAGCCTGAGTCACCGCTGCTACTTCCACTAGAGCTGTCAGCCTGAGTCACTGCTGCTACTTCCACTAGAGCTGTCAGCCTGAGTCACTGCTGCTACTTCCACTAGAGCTGTCAGCCTGAGTCACTGCTGCTACTTCCACTAGAGCTGTCACTACTATCACGGTTCTTCTTCTGATTCCTTCACTCGTCTTCTTTTGTAGACGATCAAGTTTCCTTTAAAATGAAAACAAATTGTTATATTAGTTGTTCGGGTTAATCTTTTTGTCTTATTTTACAATAAGCATATTATATTCAAAACAACTAAACGTATGAATGGTGGTGCTCTCCTACCTGAGGAGCTTCTCTTCCTGTTTAGTGGTCAACGACTTCAGGAATTCAACCTCAGGATCCTCCTCTTCTTCATCGACAACATACTCCTATAGCATAAAAACAATTCCTAATAAATCAAACAATGAAAATGTAAAAAAGCATGCATCAAACGCTAACAAAACATGAATAAAACCTCATGAAGAAGAGATGTCACAAATGGTTAGAAGCGAAGCAAGTAAGAGCAGAATAATCTCTGCTGATTTCTGTTTGAGGGGAGATTATTTGGGGTGGGGGTTAAACTATATATTGCTACATCTGGTGTTGCAACACTCCTATAATTTTAGCAGTTAGTCTCATCACATCTGCCCAATTGACTAAACTTGCAGCGACTGGAAGAGCTCGGTGGTTTACTCTGATAATTGGCCATTTTGCAGCAATCACATTTAGACCGGGGATCTGCCATGGATATTGTTGGTCTTTTTCTTCATGTGGGGAAGAACAGAAGATTACCTGCGATGGATCACAAACAGTAGAATTTCTTCCAAGGACATATTTCTTCAGGGCAAACCCACTGTTTCGCATCTCTGCCATTAACTCGGAGGGGTGCATCGACGGACCTGTTAACACAAATCACAGCCTCAAAGTCCCATTGACGTCTGTCCACATCCGCCACTGCTTCCACAGTGGGGAATTCAGGGCCGGCTTTGTTAACAGAAAGGGACACCAAATCAACTCACTCGTCTTCAGGCTGAGCAAATCATACAATATCATTCTCCCAAAGCAGTGGTTAGGGGAATCAGAATACACAATAAATGCATTTTTCTCCCAGCACAGGAGGGGCTCCATTATCGCCCTCCACCATCAACTCCATGCGCAGGACTCTCCCTCTGTAAACATTACTTTACTACTTCACTTCCTGATTGTAGGAGTCAGAACCAGCTCCACTCTGGAAGTTCTACAGGACACCAGGAGTGATGGCAACTACTGCTACAACTATCGAGTTACCACAAATATCCAATGTAATACTGAATGCCCATTCTATTGAGACACATTATTGTTGCAATTTGTCTGCAATAGCTGCACCATAAAGTTCTTTATTCAAATGATTTCAAAGTCAGGATTTTATTGTTGAGAATGAAAATATGAAGAAGAAAAAAAACTTGATAACATTTAGTTTAAAATAAACCATTAGCTACATCTGCGAAATATTATTTGGAATTACCAGTCAACTTGTTTCCTCTATTCATCCAGGTAGGTCAGATTGTTATTTGTACCCGCTTCCTCTGTGGGCGCAGCGCTGGCATTGATCCCAGACAGGCCGAAGAGAGGGCACTGTCTGTATTCACATGGCCCTATTTGTGACACATGATGCATCTCACATTGCGCACCTGAGAATCACAGGTCATTAGACTGGGCTTAAATCCATTCATTCCATCACTTATAACACCTCCCATACAACGCAACTGCGACGACGACAAGCAAAGCATATATACACTACACAGACACCTGCCATAATGTAAATAAACACATCGTTATCCCGAGTTAGATATCATCCTTTGACTTTAGCACCACCAAGTGTCAAATGCAACACAAGTATTTTGTTAATAGGACAATATTTAGCCTAGCAATGAGGGTAGTCACACGTAACAGTAGATTGTCATGAATAGGTATGTCATAAGTTAATTCAACACAAATGGGAAAACTGCACAATATACACAGAAGTTTCATATATTCACCTGAATTCCATATGGTTGATCCCTAATAGCCATGTCATCCTTGGCATACCTAAAAAGATGAAAGCGAAAGTATCACCAAATGCAAAGGTAACCTCTAATAGGAGGACTCAAGTCATCTGAATATTTATGTTGATCAACACAATTAGCTACTTACTTCTCGAGGGGACGTCTTTTGCCACTCAAACTTGTATTCTGATTCTCCTTCCTGTAAAATAATATAGAAATGTAACATTTTGAACAATAATAAACTAACACATGCCTTTCAATCTACAACATTTACCAAACTCGCAATGCTTGCTTTGAGAGACAAGTATGCAACTGTGAACAAGAGAGGGACTCTTATTAAACATTGTACCTCCTTGGTCTCCTCTTCTCAGTAGACTGCAGAGTGTGGGTGGAAGGAGTGGTAAAGATGCAGAACCAACATGGATGTAGTTACCTTTGTCTGCCCCAGATGGAGCTTCATACATGAAGTTGAGACCATTCTTCACACAATCATCTCCCAGGGGCAGTGCCCCTGTGACAACAATTTTGGACCCCCTTGTGGCCCCCCCCTAAATGTGGAGTATGAAATAATTTTTACATACAATTTTTGCTATCATTCTTTTTTTACATCCGTTATTAGACAGTGGCAACGAGGAACATGGTCTTTTGCCTGTAATGCCGTGAAGAAAACGATATGACAACAATAACATCTAATGTAACTGGCCCCTCTAACAGTACAACTGGCCCCAGCTTGGCACCCCCAGTTGAAATGGTCTAGAACCGCCACTGCCTGGACACAGCCCTTAGCCGTGGTATATTGGCCATATATCACAAACCCCAGAGGTGCCTTATTGCAATTATAAAACTGTTTACCAACGTAATTAGAGCATTACAAATAAGTGTTTTGTCATACCCGTGGTATACGGTCTGATATTCCACGGCTGTCAGGCAATCAGCATTCAGGGCTCGAACCAACCAGTTTATAATATACATTACAATTCCCAAGAAGTGGGTTAACCCAGTTTAAATGGCGCGAAGCGTTGGATGTTTGCCTTTTACTCCTGCGACCCGAGTTTGCACCCGTTCGCTACAATATCTTTCAGTGGGGAAATAATGAGAGGCGAATAAAAAGTCATATGTAAAGGCATAGATGGAACAATGGAGATCAAATGTATCTGGAACATGTTCTGTAGCCACAGATCATTAGAATATCTACAACCAACTGTTAGGTAGCTAAACTAGTTACTATAGGTTACTTACTAGTGAGGAAGGCTAGAACAAATATTTAGCCACCGAACGTTACCTTTTTTTTTTATATTTGACTTCGATGCAGGATGGACAATCTTTCTTGCACTTACAATTAGCAAATTACTTCCCAATGGTTGAAGAATAATTAGTTAGGTGATTAAAAGCCAAATGTTGGCTTGCCCGCGCTGAGAAAAACAAAACAATGTGGTTCAAATCTTCTTCCGGGTCAGCTCTGTGCGTGACCTCTGACGTACCACCAACAACACTGAAGTGTTCACAACGTTCATAAATTGCGCACTAGTGAAATCTGGTAAATAACTAAATAAACTGAAAGTAAAAACGATATTGTCGTCTACAATTTGTGATCCGGTACTTGGCTGCTGGATTTTGACAAGCGAATAACGTTATCTGCCATCTGAGCTCCAAAAGTATTGGGATAGTGATTTTTCTTGTTTTTTTGGCTCTGTACTTAAGCACTTTGGATTTGAAATGATACAATGACTATGAGGATAAAGTACAGACTGTCAGATTTAATTTGAGGATATTTTCATACATATCGGGTGAACCGTTTAGAAATCACAACACTTTTTGTGCATAGTCCCCCCATTTTAGGGGACCAAAAGTATTGGGGCAAATTCACTTACATCTGTATTAAAGTAGACAAAAATGTAGTATTTGGTCCCATATTCATAGCACCAAAAACTACATCAAGCTTGTGACTACAAATTTGTTGGATGCAGTTGCTGTTTTTTGGGTTGTGTTTCAGATTATTTTGTGCCCAATAGAAAGTAATGGTAAATAATGTATTGTCACTTTTATTTTTAAACAAAAATAGAATATGTTTCTAAACACGTCTACTTTTATGTGGATTCTGCCATGATTATGAATAATCCTGAATGAATTGTGAATAATGAGGAGTGAGAAAGTTACAGACAAATATCATACCCTCAGGACACGGTAACCTCTTTACCATTACAATATATATATTTATTTATTTATTTCACCTTTTTTTTAACCAGGTAGGCCAGTTGAGAACAAGTTCTCATTTACAGCTGCGACCTGGCCAAGATAAAGCAAAGCAGTTCGACACATATAACAACACAGAGTTACACATGAAACAATAACGCAATGTTAGCGTTTCTTTTGGGGGGGTATGGTATTTCTGCATCTAACTTTCTTACTCATCATCATTCACGATTAATTCAGGATGATCAGTAATCATGGTTACATTCACATGAATGTAGCAGTGTTTAGAAACATATTCTATTCTTATTTACAATAAAAGCGACTTCAAAATGCCACAATACATTATTAACCATTCATTTCGATTGGGCACAAAATAATCTGAAACACAACCAAAACAAACAGCAAATGCAGCCAACAAATTAGTAGTCACAAGCTTGATGTAGTTGTTGCGTGCTATTAGACCAAATACTACACTTTTGACCACTGTAATACACATGTAAGTGAATTTGTCCCAATACTTTTGGTCCCCTAAAATGGGGTGACTATGTACAAAAAGTGCTGTAATTGCTAAACAGTTCACCCGATATGGATGAAAATATCCTCAAATTAAAGCTGCCAGTCTGCACTTTAACCTGTCCCGTGTGAATCAGTTGGTAGAGCATGGCACTTGCAACGCCAAGGTTCGATGCCCATGGGGGGGACCAGTATAGAAAAAAACTATGAAAATGTATGCACTCTCTCTGGATAAGAGCATATGCTAAATTACTAAAATGTAAATGTGACCTCTTCATCATTATCACTTCAAGGTGCTGGAGTACAGAGCCAAAATAACAAAAATACTGTGCAGTATATGTTCCTGTCTGTAGTTTGTTATTCTTCAACTAAGTATTGCTCCGGTATTTGTTAATTATTGCTTGTAAAATAAAAATGCATTGCACTATGAAGCAAATAATGGGGACAAGGTTGCAAAGAATGAGGACTCATCGATGTGATGGGTATGTCTTGCACACTTGGTCTGGAGAGAGCTGAGACTGCTGAGAAGGCAGAGCTGCTGGAGAAATTGCATGGAGGACCAGTCTGGCTTTGCCTACCACAATAGCTTCCTCATCTCAGACAATACTGAGGCCTGGATGATTGAGACGTCTGGGAAGTACTGGGCAGCAGAGAGAGTGGAAATTAATTAGCTATCTGGGTTTGAGTTTGCCCAACTTGAAAACTTGCAGACTGAGCAATAACAGTTTTTTTGTTGATAATATGTTGTATCCTCTGTATCGTAATATCTCCTATCAGTACTCAATAACAACCAAGATAGACAAGGAACACCCTGGGAGTATGCCAAGAGCCAAGGCTGGTGGGATGGGAAGGCCCCGTTCAGTTTCGCTGAGACGTACTCTTTCATGACTACAGCCAGAATAGAGACCTCTGGCAGCCGTTACTGTGAAGTGCGGAACCTACTGGAGAGAAGCAAAGGTTAGATGGTTAAATATGAAGATTATGTACGTCTTTAGGTTTAGTTGTTTGAGTCAAGTGTAGAAGAATTGAGTTTGATGGGATAATTTGAAACAGCATTGAATCCATATAGCTTGCGAACTATTGACAATGAATCTGAGTATTTAGGACGTATCACTGCTGAGACGATGATGGATATCCTGAGGGACAAGGAGAGTGGCATCAACATGGAGGGGATTTTTATGACAACAGGAAGCATGGTGTCTGTCGTACTAACAGACCCCAACCTGCCGGGGGTGCACTACATCACTGGAACTCCTGACCCTGAGAGGTACAGTATGGAGCTGGCCACCGCTCACACACCCTACCTAGCCATGTTATTGTTCCATCTCAAGTTTATGCAAATGTATGTAAATTAAGGATCCTTTCTCACCCAACAGGTCGGTTTTCAAACCTTTTGTCTTTGTGAAAGACATTAAACAGTTGAAGCAGAATAGCACTCTAGGTTATGGTCCTGATGACACTGCGAAGAAGATACCTCGCTTCCAGAGCAAGCCACATCACAAACATCCACTGTTTGTCAAACATCAGGTGGGGGTGGTGGCTGCATCATTGATATCACCATGGTACAAAACCTTTCCAAATCTATACAGTACATCTTAACTCTTTAAAGTTTAAGCGAATATTTGGCTTAATTTTGGATTCGTATTATTTTTAGGATAAAGGAAAGAAGATCATGCAGAATATGAGAGAGTTAGAAAAAGATGATGGCTGAGATAGAGAAACTGTTAACAACTGGTATTGAAGACCCTACTTCGATTGGTCACCTGTTTTCTAACTCAATCCAGTAAGAAATGAGTGTTTACAGCAGTGGAGGCTCCTCTGACGAGGAAGGGGAGGACCAATCTCCTCAGTGAATTTCATAAAAATAAAAATAGTGAAACATTAAGATAAAACTATACAAAATATATTCACGTCACCAAATAATTGATTAAAAGACTGTTTTGCAAAGAAGGTCTACAGTAGTTTCAACAGCACTCAGTGGGGTAGCACCATGGTGTAGCCAGAGGACAGCTAGTTTCTGTCCTCTGGGTATATTGACTTCAATACAAAAATCTAGCAGGCTCATGGTTCTCACCCCCTTCCATGGATTTACACAGTAATTATGAAAACCTCCGGAGGACGTCCTGCAACCTATCAGAGCTCTTACAGCATAAAGTGACATGTCACCCCATCAAAGGATCAGAGAATTAATTTAGTACCGAAAGCATAAACTACAGATAGATATCACTGCAGTGCATAACATCTGGTGAATAGTTGATTCAAAGAGAAAGACAATAGTTGAACAGTTTTGAACAAATTCATTTCTTAAAAAATGAAGATGAAAGCAAGAGAGAGAACGAGAGATAGATAGCTATATTTCATTGTATTTTTCCCACTTTCACTTACTTAGCCAGCGACTGCAGCTAGCTAGTTTAGCCTACGCAAACAGAGAGGGATGCTATGTTAGCTAGCTGGCTATGGCTATCCAACACTGGAACTTTTCCAACTCAAGGTAAGTTTAAGTGGTGTAACTGCTAAACTGCTTGCTGACAGTATACTGTATGTACTGCATGATTGTAGCGGGTCGTCTAACGCATTAGTTCTAGTAGCAATGTTGACTATGACGTTAGCTAATATAGTGACTACAATGTAGGCTGTGTGTAGTGGTTATGGTATGAAGGTTTGCCTTGGAAAGGTTTTTTCGCCTGGTCACAGACAGCTGATGTGTTGTGCACGGAAGTCCACAAGCAAGGGAAAAGGTGGGAGGAAGAGAGCGCATAGACGCGAGAAGGAATTATGCTGATTGTATGTGGCTGCTATAACAGTGAACTGTGTTTGCATGTGATCAGGGGTGTATTCATTCCACTGAAAAACGTTTGTTAAACGGAAGGGGATAAACATAACTGTATACAGTTGAAGTCGGAAGTTTACATACACTTAGGTTGGAGTCATTAAAACTAGTTTTTCAATCTCTCCACAAATTTCTTGTTATTAACAAACTATAGTTTTGGAAAGTCGGTTAGGACATCTACTTTGTGCAAGACACAAGTAATTTTTCCAACAATTGTTTACAGACAGATTATTTCACTTATAACTCACTGAATCACAATTCCAGTGGGTCAGAAGTTGACTGTGCCTTTAAACAGCTTGGAAAATTCCAGAAAATGTCATGGCTTTAGAAGCTTCTGATTGACTCAAATTATGTCAATTAGCCTATCGGAGGTGTACCTGTGGATGTATTTCAAGGCCTACCTTCAAACTCAGTGCCTCTTTGCTTGACATCATGGAAAAATCAAAAGAAATCAGCCAAGACCTCAGAAAAACAATTGTAGACCTCCACAAGTCTGGTTCATCCTTGGGAGCAATTTCCAAACGCCTAAAGGTACCACGTTCATCTGTACAAATAATAGTGTGCAAGTACAAACACCATTGGACCACGCAGCCGTCATACCGTTCAGGAAGGAGAAGTATTCTGTCTCCTATAGATCAAATCAAATCAAATTTATTTATATAGCCCTTCTTACATCAGCTGATATCTCAAAGTGCTGTACAGAAACCCAGCCTAAAACCCCAAACAGCAAGCAATGCAGGTGTAGAAGCACGGTGGCTAGGAAAAACTCCCTAGAAAGGCCAAAACCTAGGAAGAAACCTAGAAAGGAACCAGGCTATGAGGGGTGGCCAGTCCTCTTCTGGCTGTGCCGGGTAGAGATTATAACAGAACATGGCCAAGATGTTCAAATGTTCATAAATGACCAGCATGGTCAAATAATAATAATCACAGTTGTCAAGGGTGCAACAAGTCAGCACCTCAAGAGTAAATGTCAGTTGGCTTTTCATAGCCGATCATTGAGAGGATCTCTACCGCTCCTGCTGTCTCTAGAGAGTTGAAAACAGCAGGTCTGGAACAGGTCAGGGTTCCATAGCCGCAGGCAGAACAGTTGAAACTGGAGCAGCAGCACGGCCAGGTGGACTGGGGACAGCAAGGAGTCATCATGTCAGGTAGTCCTGAGGCATGGTCCTTGGGCTCAGGTCCTCAGAGAGAGAGAAAGAAAGAAAGAAAGAAAGAAAGAAAGAAAGAAAGAAAGAAAGAAAGAAAGAAAGAAAGAGAGAAAGAGAGAATTAGAGAGAGCATACTTAAATTCACACAGGACACCGGATAAGACAAGAGAAATACTCCAGATATAACAGACTGACCGTAGCCCCCCGACACATAAACTACTGCAGCATAAATACTGGAGGCTGAGACAGGAGGGGTCAGGAGACACTGTGGCCCCATCTGACGATACCCCTGGATAGGGTCAAACAGGAAGGATAAAACCCCACCCACTTTGCCAAAGCACAGCCCCCACACCACTAGAGGGAAAACTTCAAGCACCAACTTACCATCCTGAGACAAGGCCGAGTATAGCCCACAAAGATCTCCGCCACGGCACAACCCAAGGGGGGGCGCCAACCCAGACAGGAAGACCACGTCAGTGACTCAACCCACTCAAGTGATGCACCCCTCCTAGGGACGGCATGGAAGAACACCAATAAGTGACTCAGCCCCTGTAATAGGGTTAGAGGCAGAGAATCTCAGTGGAGAGAGGGGAACCGGCCAGGCAGAGACAGCAAGGGCGGTTCGTTGCTCCAGAGCCTTTCCGTTCACCTTCACACTCCTGGGCCAGACTACACTCAATCATAGGACCCACTGAAGAGATGAGTCTTCAGTAAAGACTTAAAGGTTGAGACCAAGTCTGCATCTCTCACATGGGTAGGCAGACCATTCCATAAAAATGGAGCTCTATAGGAGAAAGCCCTGCCTCCAGCTGTTTGCTTAGAAATTATAGGGACAATTAGGAGGCCTGCGTTTTGTGACCGTAGCGTACGTGTAGGTATGTATGGCAGGACCAAATGCTTTGTAGGTTAGCAGTAAAACCTTGAAATCAGCCCTTGCCTTAACAGGAAGCCAGTGTAGGGAGGCTAACCCTGGAGTAATATGATCACATTTTTTGGTTCTAGTCAGGATTCTAGCAGCCGTATTTAGCACTAACTGAAGTCTATTTAGTGCTTTATCCGGGTTGCCGGAAAGTAGAGCATTGCAGTAGTCCAACCTAGAAGTTACAAAAGCATGGATTAATTTTTCTGCATCATTTGTGGACAGAAAGATTCAGATTTTTGCAATGTTATGTAGATGGAAAAAGCTACCCTTGAAACAGTCTTGATATGTTCTTCAAAAGAGAGATCAGGGTCCAGAGTAACGCCGAGGTCCTTCACAGTTTTATTTGAGACGACTGTACAACCATCAAGATTAATTGTCAGATTTAATAGAAGATCTCTATGTTTCTTGGGACCTAGAACAAGCATCTCTGTTTTGTCCGAGTTTAAAAGTAGAACGTTTGCAGCCATCCACTTCCTTATGTCTGAAACACAGGCTTCTAGCGAGGGCAATTTTGGAGCTTCACCATGTTTCATTGAAATGTACAGCTGTGTGTCATCCGCATAGCAATGAAATTTAACATTATGTTTTCGAATGACATCCCCAAGAGGTAAAATATATAGTGAAAACAATAGTGGTCCTAAAACGGAACCTTGAGGAACACCGAAATTTACAGTTGATTTGTCAGAGGACAAACCATTCACAGAGACAATCTGATATCTTTCCGACAGATAAGATCTAAACCAGGCCAGAACTTGTCCGTGTAGACCAATTTGGGTTTCCAATCTCTCCAAAAGAATGTGGTGATCGATGGTATCAAAAGCAGCACTAAGATCTAGGAGCACGAGGACAGATGCAGAGCCTCAGTCTGACATCATTAAAAGGTAATTTACCATCTTCACAAGTGCAGTCTCAGTGCTATGATGGGGTCTAAAACCAGACTGAAGCGTTTTGTATACATTGTTTGTCTTCAGGAAGGCAGTGAGTTGCTGCACAACAGCTTTTTGTAAAATGTTTGAGAGGAATGGAAGATTCGATATAGGCCGATAGTTTTTTATATTTTCTGGGTCAAGGTTTGGCTTTTTCAAGAGAGGCTTTATTACTGCCACTTTTAGTGAGTTTGGTACACATCTGGTGGATAGAGAGCTGTTTATTATGTTCAACATAGGAGGGCCAAGCACAGGAAGCAGCTCTTTCAGTAGTTTAGTTGGAATTGGGTCCAGTATGCAGCTTAAAGGCTTAGAGGCCATGATTATTTTCATCATTGTGTCAAGAGATATAGTACTAAAACACTTTAGTGTCTCCCTTGATCCTAGGTCCTGGCAGAGTTGTGCAGACTCAGGACAACGGAGCTTTGGAGGAATACGCTGATTTAAAGAGGAGTCCGTAATTTGCTTTCTAATGATCATGATCTTTTCCTCAAAGAAGTTCATGAATTTATTACTGCTGAAGTGAAAGCCATCCTCTCTTGGGGAATGCTGCTTTTTAGTTAGCTTTGCGACAGTATCAAAAATAAATTTCGGATTGTTCTTATTTTCCTCAATTAAGTTGGAAAAATAGGATGATCGAGCAGCAGTGAGGGCTCTTCGATACTGCACGGTACTGTCTTTCCAAGATGAACGTTTTTTGGTGTGAAAAGTGCAAATCAATCCCAGAACAACAGCAAAGGACCTTGTGAAGATGCTGGAGGAAACAGGTACAAAAGTATCTATATCCACAGTAAAACAAGTCCTATATTGACATAACCTGAAAGGCCGCTCAGCAAGGAAGAAGTCACTGCTCCAAAACCGCCATTAAAAAGCCAGACTACGGTTTGCAACTGCACATGGGGACAAAGATCGTAGTTTTTGGAGAAATGTCCTCTGGTCTGATGAAACAAAAATAGAATTGTTTGGCCACAATGACCATAGTTATGTTTGGAGGAAAAAGGGGGAGGCTTGCAAGCCGAATAACACCATCCCAATCGTGAAGCACGGGGGTGGCAGCATCATGTTGTGGGGGTGCTTTGATGCAGGCGAGACTGGTGCACTTCACAAAATAGATGGCGTCATGAGGATGGAAAATTATGTGGATATATTAAAGCAACATCTCAAGACATCAGGAAGTCACAAATGGGTCTTCCAAATGGACAATGACCCCAAGAATACTTCCAAAGTTGTGGCAAAATGGCTTAAGGACAACAAAGTCAAGGTATTGGAGTGGCCATCACAAAGCTCTGACCTCAATCCTATAGAAAATTTGTGGGTAGAACTGAAAATGCGTGTGCAAGCAAGGAGGCCTACAAACCTGACTCAGATACACCAGCTCTGTCAGGAGGAATGGGCCAAAATCCACCCAACGTATTGTGGAAAGCTACCCGAAACGTTTGACCTAAGTTAAACAATTTTAAGGCAATGCTACCAAATACTAATTGAGCGTATGTAAACTTCTGACCCACTGGGAATGTGATGAAAGAAATAAAAGTTGAAATAAATCATTCTCTCTACTATTATTCTGACATTTCAATTCTTAAAATAAAGTGGTGATCCTAACTGACCTAAGATGGATTTTTTACTAGGATTAAATGTCAGGAATTGTGAAAAACTGAGTTTAATGTATTTGGCTAAGATGTATGTAAACTTCTGACTTCAACTGTACGTCCAATATATAGTCTCATTTGCAACTGTTGGACTAACGATTAAACCCTAGATCAGTGAGATGCAGGCAAGAGTGTGCAAGGCTGTATTGAATGTGTCATTGTCACCTTGATTACTCACATTTTTTGTCTAGACCTGTGCACTTACGTTGTAAACTTTCATTCTTAAGCTAGGTTGTAGCAACCTCACGATGGGTATTGGGAAAATGAGTGTCATGTAATAACCTAAACCTACCAATGTTATATTTAGCTGGGTGAATGGAATATGAATGAGTCCTCCAATATGCTGTAATAGAAATAAGGCCATGATCATAAAAAATAGTCATCTCTGATCTTAAAATGACACCGGTCGGTGTCTATCTAAATGGCCAGGGGTTGTTTCAAGACCAACTCCTGCATGTCCCACTATGCAAAATAATACAGAGTAAACAAAGCATAAGTAGTGGAGGCAAGAGCTTGGCCTCGTTTTACCATTGAGCAGTTTACTGAGTGATTTGTATAGGTTTATTTGAAGTAAAAAGAGAGGACATCTTTTCATTGTCACATTCGGTCTTCAGGCATCCTGTTCCACCCCGAAAGGCCCGGCAGGAAGAGCCACACCCGCACTTTACCACAACATGTATCCATCAGTTCTGTTTTAACCCAGTATAAAAGGAACCACATAAGCCAGAGGTGCAATACAGCAGTTTATTTGTTTAAAAAAAAAAAGGCATGGGAATCATAGAAGAACATGCAGCATTAGTTAGCTTCAAAGTGCATGATACCGTACATTCTCTTTTAGTCAAGTGACATGTAAAAATGTAAAGACAAATCATCATTCAAACATTCATAATGCCAAACAAGGTGAATACATGGCTCAATTACCTTACTGGCAACAGTTATAAGCACAATCCCATTAAGGAAAAAGTAACATGACTCCAAAATAACTCCAATAATAAAGAATATTGCATTTCATCTGGCACAGTCGGTATTGTACTTTTTTTTCTCCCAACAAACCTAAAACCAAAACAAACTGGAATTATAGTTGTGTATTTAAAAAACCCAATATATTTATTTTTAGCCAAGAATCATTAAAATAAGTTAACAAGGCATCAGTAAACATGTTGTCCCCCATGAATGATGCAGAAATAATGAATATTGAATGGGCGGAGCTTATAAACTCAGCAAAAAAAGAAACGTCCCATTTTTCAGGACCATGTCTTTCAAAGATAATTCGTAAAAATCCAAATAACTTCACAGATCTTCATTGTAAAGGGTTTAAACACTGTTTCCCATGCATGTTCAATGAACCATAAACAATTAATGAACATGCACCTGTGGAACGGTCGTTAAGACACTAACAGCTTACAGACGGTAGGCAATTATGGTCACAGTTATGAAAACTTAGGACACTAAAGAGGCCTTTCTACTGACTATGAAAACACCAAAATAAAGATGCCCAGGGTTCCTGCTCATTTGCGTGAACGTGCTTTAGGCATGCTGCAAGGAGGCATGAGGACTGCAGATGTGGCCAGGGCAATAAATTGCAATGTCCATTCTGTGAGACGCCTAAGACAGCGCTACAGGGAAACAGAACGTAGAGCTGATCGTCCTCGTAGTGGCAGACCACGTGTAACACATGCACAGGATCGTTACATCCGAACATCACACCTGCGGGACAGGTACAGGATGGCAACAACTGCCCGAGTTACACCAGGAACGCACAATCGCTCCATCAGTGCTCAGACTGTCCGCAATAGGCTGAGAGAGGCTGGACTGAGGGCTTGTAGGCCTGTTGTAAGGCAGGTCCTCACCAGACATCACCGGCAACAACGTTGCCTATGGGCGCAAACCCACCATCGCTGGACCAGACAGGACTGGCAAACAGTGCTCTTCACTGACGAGTCGCGGTTTTGTCTCACCAGGGGTGATGGTCGGATTCGCGTTTATCATCGAAGGAATGAGTGTTACACCGAGGCCTGTGCTCTGGAGCGGGATCGATTTGGAGGTGGAGGGTCCGTCATGGTCTGGTGCGGTGTGTCACAGCCTTATCGGACTGAGCTTGTTGTCATTGCAGGCAATCTCAACGCTGTGCGTTACAGGGAAGACATCCTCCTCCCTCATGTGGTACCCTTCCTGCAGGCTCATCCTGACATGACCCTCCAGCATGACAATGCCACCAGCCTGGCCATGTCAGTGTTCTGCCACGGCCAGCGAAGAGCCCGGATCTCAATCCCATTGAGCACGTCTGGGACCTGTTGGATCAGAGGGTGAGGGCTAGGGCCATTCCCACCCAGAAATGTCCGGGAACTTGCAGGTGCCATGGTAGAAGAGTGGGGTAACATCTCACAGCAAGAACTGGCAAATCTTGTGCAGTCCATGAGGAGATGCACTGCAGTACTTAATGCAGCTGGTGGCCACACCAGATACAGACTTACTTTTGATTTTGACCCCCCCCCCCCCCCCCCTTTGTTCAGGGACACATTCAATTTCTGTTAGTCACATGTCTGTGGAACTTGTTCATTTTATGTCTCCGTTGTTGAATCTTGTTATGTTCATACAAATATTTACACGTTAAGTTTGCTGAAAATAAACGCAGTTGACAGTGAGAGGACGTTTTCTTTTTTTGCTGAGTTTAGGTTCTTATGGGAAACGTGTTGCTCATGAGGGGCTGCATATACAACAGTGCCTTCAGAAAGTATTCAGACCCCTTGAGTTTTTCCACATTTTGTTACGTTACAGCCGGATTCTAAAATTGATGAAATAGTTATTTCCCCCTCAATCAATCTACAGACAATACCCCATAATGACAAAGAAACAAAACTGTTTAGAAATGTTTGCTAATTTATTACAAATAAAAACCTTAAATATAATTTACATAAGTATTCAGACCCTTTACTCAATACTTTGTTGAAGCACCTATAGCAGGGATTACAGTCTAAAGTATTTTTGGGTATGACACTACAAGTTTGGCACACCTGTATTTGGGGAGTTTCTCCCAGTCTTCTCTGCAGATCCTCTCAAGCTCTGTCAGGTTGGATGGGGAGCGTTGTAATACAGCTATTTTCAGGTTTCTCAAGTGATGTTCGATCGGGTTCAAGTCCGGGCTCTGGCTGGGCTACTCAAGGACATTCAGAGACTTGTCCCGAAGCCACTCCTGAGTTGTCTTGGCTGTGTGCTTAGGGTCATTGTCCTGTTGGAAGGTGAACCTTCACCCCAGTCTGAGGTCCTGAGCGGTATGGAGCAGGTTTTCATCAAGGATCTCGCTGTACTTTGCTCCGTTCATCTTTGCCTCAATCCTGACTAGTCGCCCAGTCCCTGCCGCTGAAAAACTTCCCCACAGCATGATGCTGCCACCACGCTTCACCGTAGGGATGGTGACAGGTTTCCTCCAGACGTGACACTTGGCATTCAGGCCAAAGAGTTCAATCATGGTTTCATCAGACCAGAGAATCTGGTTTCTCATGGTCTGAGAGTCCTTTAGGTGCCTTTTGGCAATCTCCAAGCGGGCTGTCATGTGCCTTTTACTGAGGAGTGGCTTCCATCTGGAAGTCCTTCTGGAAGGTTCTCCCATCTCCACAGAGGAACTCTAGAGCTCTGTCAGAGTGACCATCGGGTTCTTGGTCACCTCCCTGACCAAGGCCCTTCTCCCCCTATTGCTCAGTTTGGCCGGACGGCCAGCTCTAGGGAGAGTCTTGGTGGTTCCAAACTTCTTCCATTTAAGAATGATGGAGGCCACTGTGTTCTTTGGGACCTTCAATGCTGCATACATTTTTTGGTACCCTTCCCCAGATCTGTGCCTCGACACAATCCTGTCTTGGAGCTCTATGGACAATTCCTTCGACCTCATGGCTTGGTTTTGGCTCCGACATGCACTGTCAACTGTGGGACCTTATAGACAGGTGTGTGTATTTCCAAATCATGTCCAATCAAATTAATTTATCACAGGTGGACTCCAATCAAGTTGTAGAAACATCCAGGAAGAACAATGGAAACAGGATGCATCTGAGCTCAATTTCGAGTCTGATAGCAAAGGGTCTAAATACTTATGCAAGTAAGGTATTTCTGTGTAATTTTAATACATTTTCAAAAATGTAAAAAAATAAACAGTTTTTCCTTAGTCATTATGGGGTACTGTGTGTAGATTGCTGAGGAAAATTGTTCAATTTAATTCATTTTAGAATAAGGCTGTAACTTAACAAAATGTGGGAAAAATAAAGGGGTCTGAATACTTTCCGAAGGCACTGCATGTACAAAATGACGGGACAGGAGATATGCTTGTTCAAAGTTCTCAGTTGATTACTATAGCGCCCCCCTTGGGCCAATTAGTGTAATTTTGTAAATGCCGGGTCTCTATGGCAAGATGCATCATTCATCCAAGTTTCGTCAAAATCCGAGATATCGTGTGACTAATAATGTACGAACGGACGGAGAATTCAAACAATAAAATTCTGCATTCATAAAATTTGACACCATTCTGTCTTCATTATTCAAATATATTAAAAATAGATCTAGCTGCCATATCTATTTTAAGTTATAAATTATGGCCAAATTAAGGTTATTTAGAATACACAGCAACATGCATTTACATTTTTTATTTAACTAGACAAGTCAGTTAAGAACAAATTCTTATTAACAATAACGGCCCACTTGTAAAGCCCCCCCGCCAAACCCTCCCCTAACCCGGACGACGCTGGGCCAATTGTGCGCCGCCCTATGGGACTCCCGATCACGGCCGGTTATGATAGAGCCCGGGATCGAACCCGGGTCTGTAGTGACGCCTCTAGCACTGTGATGCAGTGCATTAGAACTCTGCGCCACTCGAGAGGCCCATTACAGACTTGCATTTTCAATACCTGACAAATACCATTCTTGCCATCCAAACTAAATAAATAACAATCTGAGCCTTACGGTATAAAAGTGTCATCAAGGGGATACAAGCTGGTCTGTATAACTTGAGACGATAATGCAAGATATTTGACATCCATAATTTGGGCCGGTCATTTTTACCTCAGCCTCTTTGACAACTGTTAAATCTCGTTATGCATACAGTGCCATACAAAACCCACAAAGAAAATAGGCAGTTTAAAAGAAAACTAACAAGTGCTCAATGCTTCTACTGATGCATATTTCCATGTGCAAAACAATAAAAGCATTAAAAAAAGTCAACCCATACTGCTAGTGCTATGTATGTAGCCACCTGGATTCAGGTCTGGTAGATAGCTGATCTATTTTTCATCATGTGCCTCTGGGAAACAGAGACTGGGCCTACCCAGGGGCCACCTTATGCTGTGAAGCAGTAGTGCAGGTTGTCATCTTTGAAGCCATACTCCTGGGTGATGTGCTGGAGCACCCCACCCTGATGCAGCCGGACCCCGTAGAGCAGCGCCTCTCCTCGGTCCTGTGACAGACCCACCTGCAACAGCCACTCTACCAGCTCACTGCCAAGAAAAGTGTCCGCCACTGTCCTCTCCCCACACCTGTGTGTCAGAGGAAGGATTCACCAACCGGCCAGTTAGGCACTCCCCACAGCTGACAGGTCCAAGTGGAATATGAGAGAGAGAGAGAGAGAGAGAGAGAGAGAGAGAGAGAGAGAGAGAGAGAGAGAGAGAGAGAGAGAGAGAGAGAGAGAGAGAGAGGGAGCAGATAAAAAGAAAGTATTCTTTTTAAAGAAAGCCTTCAGAAAGTATTCACACACCCCTTTTCACATTTTGTTGTATTAAAATGGGATTCGAATTGATTTTGTCATTTTCTGTCAAGATCGACACAAAATACTCAAATGTCAAAGTGGAATTTGTAAAACAATGAATGCAAAATAAAACACTATATCTTGATTAGATAACTATTAAACCCCCGAGACAACCATTTGCATGTCTTGCCATATATTTTCAAGCTGATTTAAGTCAAAACTAACTCTGCCACATTCACCATCTTCTTGGTAAGTAACTCCAGCGTATATTTAATCTCCTAGTGTCTGGTGGAAAGCAGACAAACTTGTTTTCCTCTAGGATTTTGCCTGTGCTTAGTGCCATTCAGTTTATTTTTTATCCTGAAAGAAATCCAGAGTCCTTAATGATTACAAGCAAATCCATAACATGATGCAGCCACCATTATGCTTGAAAATATGGAGAGTGGTACTAAGTAATCTGTTGTTTTGTATTTGTCCCAGACATAACACTTGTATTCAGGACAAAAAGTGAATTGCTTTGCCACATTTTTTGCAGTATTACTTTAGTGCCCTGTTGCAAACAGGATGCATGTTTTTGAATATTTTTTATTCTGTCACTGTCAATTAGGTTAGTATTGTGGAGTAACTAAAATGTTGTTAATCCATCCTCAGTTCTCCTGTCAAAGCCATTAAACTCTAACTGTTTTAAAGTCACCATTGGCCTCATGGTAAAATTGCTGAGCGGTTTTCTTCCTCTCCGGCAACTGAGTTAGGAAGGACGCCTGTATCTTTGTAGTTCACCATGCTCAAAGGGATATTCAATGTCTGCTTTTTTTTTTTTTTTTACCCTTTTACCAATAGGTGCCCTTCTTTGCAGGGCATTGGAAAACCTTCCTGGTCTTTGTGGTTGAACCTGTGTTTGAAATTCACTGCTCGACAGGGACCTTAATAATTGTATGTGTGGGGTACAGCGATGAGGAAGTCCTTTAAAAATCATGTTAAACACTATTATTGCACACAGAGTTAGTCCATGCAACTCATGTAACTTGTTAAGCAGATGTTGACTCCTGAACTTATTTAGGCTTTCCATAACAAAGGGGTTGAATACTTACTGACTCAAGACATTATCTTTTTAAATTAATAAAAAATAAATGTATTACTAAAATTCAACCTTGACATTATGGGGTCTTGGGTGTAGGCCAGTGACAAAAAAAAACAACAGTCTCAATATTATCCATTTTACATTCAGGCTGTAACAAAACAAAATGTGGGAAAAGTAAAGGGGTGTGAATACTTTCTATAGGAACTGTAGCTAGGATGTCACACCGAAACAAACGCAAGAGAGAAGTGCTCAACACAACCCATGCACCAAAACTCATGCAAAAAATATATTCATATTAGGGATGATCAATGGGTATAATGCAGTTGTTACACAAACTGTGTCAGACTGTCAAATCATAAGCAAAGTTGTGAATTACTGCATAATATGGGAGGTTTCATATATACTGTGAGCCGTTTTAGGAAATACACAGTGGGTGCACAGTAAAAGCAGAGGGTCTATTGAATCCCCGAGCAGAGCAGCCCTGTAAGGTGACTAATTGACCCCTCACCTCTTCTGCTGGACAATGTCCTGGACACACTGCTCTTTGTGGTATCTGATGAATTGAGTGCAGGTCATCATGATGTCATCAGATACAACCAGTTGAGGCTGCTCCTCTGGCTTCCTTCTATGCCACAGACAGGATATCCTGGCCACAGGTCAAAAAAAATGTATTCAAGGCTTCTTATTCAATACCCAGCTCACTACTCAATTATATGAAATGCATTTCAGTGAGCCTCTTACTTCTTTTTAAACGGCAGTATTATCAAATGTTTGTCCAGGCCAAAAAGCCCGAACGAGATGAAGCCCTGAGAACAGCAAAACACAGATATGTAAACACCACCACCATTGAGTAAATACAGTTGCTCCAAATCCCAATGTGTCTATGGAGACCAACATGTACGGTACCTGTCCATAGTTGATCACAGCACAGAAGAACTGCAGCTCTAAGTAAAGTCTCCCAGGAACTCGACTAAAAAGCCACCACAGGCAGCTGGACAGGTTCTAAAAACAGGGGAGAGAGATTGAAACAGGGATTGTCACACACGCTCAAAATTGAAGGACAGGACAGTAGTAAAACAACTCAACATACAGGCTCTGTCGCACAAGGCCATTTCCATGCAAAAGGACCCATGAGCACCAACATGTGAAGTTCATAGGAGCACATCAAATTTGGTGTCAAATGAAAGCTAAGAGGATATTTTTGAGAAATGAAGGCATATACATTTTCCAACCATTCATCCTAAAATTAGGAATAAGCTAAGGCTTTGATTTCTGGTCAAACCTTAAAAAGGTATTATAAAAACATCAAAACACAAATGTTAAAGTTAACAGGATAGTTCACCCAAATGTACACATTGGTTTCCTTACCCTGTAAGCAGTCTATGGACAAGGTATGAAAGCAATCCATGCTTTGGTTTAGTTGCCCTGGTACAGTTTCCACGTGGCACAAATCACATTCAAGTCATGGGACCGATATTGGCTTTTTTCACGCATTATGTCCAAATCACCCGAAAGTATCTAAAAATTATTGTGAAGCTTAAAGTCACTTATAGATGTTTTGAACATGTGCAAAAAAACGCTAATATCATTCCCATGACTTGAATGGATTTGTGCCACAAATGCTAAAACATTAGCATGTGGAAACAGTGCCAGGGAAACTAAACCAAAGCATGGATTGAATTCATAGCTTGTCCATAGATGGCTTAGTGCGTACAGGGTAAGGAAACCAATGTCATTTTGGAATTTGGGTGAACTATCCCTTTAAGACCCTTACCAACTAATATCAACATTTACATTTCATTTTGCAGAATTGATTTGCCTTCTGTAACTTTACGAAATATTGCCTAGTGTCTTCTCATTTTGTATCAAAAAAACCACATATCTTTAAGATGTATTCAAATTTCTCTCCCTCATGAGGGAGGATAATGAAAATTCACTGAAGTAACAAGAAAAAGGTAAACCTACCAATTATAGTGTTTTTACTGATAACAATTTTGTTAATGATTTATTATGGGATTTAAACTGTCATTCTGTTAGGAAATCCAAAATAGAATCACCGGAAAGAAATCAGTAACAGAGTGAGTGCAATTAAATGAGCTAAAATGGGAAATGAGAGTAGTCACAAACCCCAGTTGAGGCACCTGTTACCACCCTCCCTTCCTTCCTTCCCCTGGCATACTGTCCAACTGATCATTATGAAAACACTCTCTCACCCAGCCTTTCTCCTTGTCTACCTTTCTTTTCTCTCCAGTTAACCTTATCAGTCCCGAGACCCCAGAATTTTGGGGGGGCTTTTAATTTATCTGACTTTAATGCATCTGCATGTCCAGCCCTTATATTTAGCCTCAAAATTAAGTATTAACCATTCTATTTTCAGGACGACAAGTAGAACACGAAACAATGACAAACAGTTGTATTCATGAGCTTCAAATAAACACGTCAATAAAGGGCTCCCGAGTGGCGCAGCGCTCTACAGCACTGCATCTCAGTGCTAGAGACGTCACTACAGACCCTGGTTCGATTCCAGGCTGTATCACAACCGGCCGTGATTGGGAGTATCATACGGCGGCGCACAATTGGCCCAGCGTTGTCCAGGTTAGGGTTTGGCAGGGGTAGGCCGTCGTTGTAAATAAGAATTTGTTAACTGACTTGGCTAGTTAAATAAAATACATTAAAAAAAAAATCTACCTTTTAATTAGTGGGAAAGTAATATCAAACTAGTCAGTGACAACTGTGTGGAGATTGGAGTTTGTGACAGCAACTATGTGAGCTGATTACAGTATTATAGATACTGTCCTTGGATTTTCTAGAAGAACCCCATACCTTCTGACGACTCTGGTGTAGCTTGAGTGTCAGAGCAAAACATGTGCGTATTTGAGAGTCTCAGCTTTTCTAGATAGCTTTTAATAAATTTGTATCTGAAAACATTTGGACTCGACAGACATTTTTGTAAAAAAATAAATAAATTATATATACATTTTTTTAAATAAAAAACGTTAAAAAAACCCCCACTGATTTAATGGATGAATACAACCAAGAAGTCTGTAGTTCAAACACACAATGTTTAAAAGGGGTTAGAAGTCCAAATCGTGTCAGCATCGCGGTGGGACTCATTGGGTTAATGTCACCTCTCTCGGCTCTTACTGACACCCATCCACGAGCCCCCTCGCTTTCCATTTACTGTAACCAGCGTCCTCACCCACTGAGCAGACGGACATTCGATGTCCATGGACATAAAAAAAAATTGTTGACATCTTGTCAGTCCAAATCTGAATCAAAGACCTCTCTGTTTCACAAAATTGGACAGCACATTACAGTACAGTAAAGAAAGAGGTCAGTAAAGTACAGTACAATAGGGTTTAGTAACAGTCTCAGCGTCATTCTGTAATAGTGAGTCAGTCACTCACAGCTAGTAGGCTGACGGTCAGTAGCAGGCACAAGAGCACATGGCGGGCCACCTGTCTGTCTGCCACCTGCTTCTGCTGCTCCTCCTGGGCCAGTAGACAGCCTGGTGACTCACACTGACCTGAGGGAGACCACAGAGCAAACACACTGTTAGTGACCTACAGGGTGATGACATTACCAAAAGTATGTGGCCACCTGCTCGTCAAACATCTCATTCCAAAATCATGGAGTTGGTCCCCCCTTTGCTACTATAACAGCCTCCACTCTTCAGGGAAGGCTTTCAACTAGATGTTGGATTTTTTTACATTTTACCTTTATTTAACTAGGCAAGTCAGTTAAGAACAAATTCTTATTTACAATGACGGCCTACCGGGTAACAGTGGGTTAACTGCCTTGTTCAGGGGCAGAACGACAGATTTGTACCTTGTCAGCTCGGGGATTTGATCCAGCAACCTTTCGTTTACTGGCCCAACGCTCTAACCACTAGGCTACCTACTGCCCCACAGCTGCGGGGACTTGCTTCCATTCAGCCACAAGAGCATTAGTGAGGTCAGGCACTGCTGTTGGGCGATTAGGCCTGGCTCGCAGTCGTTGTTCCAATTCATCCCAAAGGTCTTCGATGGGGTTTAGGTCAGGGTCCTGTGCAGGCCAGTCAAGTTCTTCCACACCGATCACAACAAATCATTTCTGTATGGACCTCGCTTTGTGCACTTGTGCATTGTCATGCTGAAACAGGAAAGTGCCATCCCCAAACTGTTGCCACAAAGTTGGAAGCACAGAATCGTCTAGAATGTCATTGTATGCTGTAGTATTAAGATTTCCCTTCACTGGAACTAAGGGGCCTAGCCCGAACCATGAAAAACAGCCCCATACCATTATTCCTCCACTAAACTTTCAAGCTGGCACTATGGTAGTGTTCTCCTGGTATCCGCAAACCCAGATTCATCTGTCGGACTGCCAGATGGTGAAGCGTGATTAATCACTCCAGAGAAAGTATTTCCACTGATCCAGAGTCCAATGGTGGCGAGCTTTACACTACTCCAGCCGACAATTGGCATTGCGCATTGTGATCGTAGACTTGTGTGCGGCAGCTTGGCCACGGAAACCCATTTCATGAAGCTCCCGACAAACAGTTATTGTGCTGACGTTAGTTCCAGAGGCATTTTGGAACTTGGTAGTGAGGGTTGCAACTGAGGACAGATGATTTTTACGCGCCAAGTGCTTCAGCAGTCAGCTGTCCCGTTCTGTGAACTTGTGTGGCCTACCACTTCGCCACTGAGCCGTTGTTGCTCTTAGACGTTTCCACTTCATAATAACAGCACTTATAGTTGACCGGGGAAACTCTAGCAGGGCAGAAATTTGACAAACTGACTTGTTGGAAAGGTGGCATCCTATGACGATGCCACGTTGAAAGTCACCAAGCTCTTCAGTAAGGCCATTCTACTGCCAATGTTTGTCTATAGAGATTGCATGGCTGTGTGCTCGATTTTATACACCTGTCAGCAACGGGTGTGGATGAAATAGCCGAATCCTCTAATTTGAAGGGGTGTCCACATACTTTTGTATTTACAGTGCATTCAGAAAGTATTCAGACACCTTCCTTTTTCCACATTTTGTTACGTTAGAGCCTTATTCTAAAATTGATTAAATAAAACTGTTCCTCATCAATCTACACACAATACCCCATAAGAAAAAATGTAATCAGCATTATAAACTTGATTAACTAGTATTATTTACATGACATAAATCCAGCTAACATATACCTATGTTGATGATTCCAGTTCCGGCTGGCTCAAACATGTCACGGATATCTGGGATAGTTTGGGTATCTGGGCCAGTCTGGGGCCTCAGATCCTCAGTAGTGCCTAGCATAGAGTCTCTCTCCAGGACATGGTACTTTGAGTCCCACGTGCCTCGACGAAGGCCCACCAAAGAGCACCCGCCCAGCACTATGCTGAAGGCAAGCACAACTGAGGTGCAGATGATCTGCAGAAGACACAAAGACAGAAGGTCAGGATGATGAGGTCATGTTCTTTGAGAGGTGCCGTCTTCTTTCCCCAGTCTGTCTCACCTGGGGTCTTCCATAAAAGAAAGCCGAATCGATGGTGTCAGGCATCCTCTCCCCAGTTACGAGGAGCACTGCTGCCACAAGGGCTGGGACTCTGTTGACATCAGATACGAACTGTTTGAGCAGCAGATTCAACAAAAAAGGTCCCTTGGTTTCCAATAACTCAATTATTCAGTGGAAAGCTCCTGACTCACCCCCAGCCTGCAATCACCAGGAAGCCTGGCGCAACCTTCAGCTCACCACCTCTCTTCATCAACACAAGGGAAAGTGCTATCAGACCTAAATCAAAGCAACATGGACTCTATGGTGAGAGAATCATTGCTAGACTCCGCACCATTCACATAAAAAATAAAAATAAAAGAATCACAGTATGTTAACATACAACACAAAAGCATACAATAAGAGAAAATGGTGGTATTATAAATGTTGACGGTTGTGTGTGTGTGACAGACATACCTGGCCATACATAAGTACTGTACAGTGAGCCGTACAACAGTGTGAATGTCAACACGTGTCCAATGAAGCGGTCTTGTCTCACGACAAAGTTCCACATGATCATGCTAACACAAGCTAGAATCTGGACGCATGGAGAGGCAAAACGTCAATAGACAGCAGCAAGCAATCCTAAAACGACATTTAGACAGTGATATTGCCATTACGGCTTTGTACTATGGACAATATGATATGTACAACATTATTCGATGGACATACTGATACAATACGCATATGGGATGGGTGTTTTGTGAAAACTAACAGATATTCAAAAGGCAAGCCTTGCCTGTGCCAAGAACAGGTTGACGGTGAACATGTGAGGTAGTCTCTTAAACTTCTTACTCAGGAACATGACAGTAACTGTCCAAGCCTGTAACAAAAAGATAAGAGATCTCAACATCAGATATGCTTGTCTACACATACCATACAGAAACGGATAGCATACTTATGTAAACTGCAACGGCAATTTCATCATCTCAGATCCCAATAAACACCACATGCATTCTAGAGCAGTAACATTCAGTGAAACTACATCACAGGTTATAAGAAAGGTCATATGTCTAGACTGTCAAAAAAATGGGCAGCCTAGAGAGAACAAGAGAAAATAAACCGTCCTAAATGAAAAGCTGCTCTCTGTGTTTTACTAGCATCATGTTGCCTTGAAGTTAAACTGAGGCAACATTATAGGAGGAAGTCAGTCTCACGTATCATATCATTGGCACCAGACAGAGACATCCTGCTGATGACTTTGAACTGCCTGGTTGTAAGTCATATCTCCACCCCTACTATTCATAGACTTCCTGCTCTAAGCTTTTCAATATCATTGTTTCCATTTTCAATACCGAATCAACTTAGCCTAGTCTAGACAGTATCATCTAACAGTATCACAGTATCACCTTTTGCGTTCATTGCACGCAGAGTCAGGGTATATGCAACAGTTTGGGCCACCTGGCTAGTTGCGAACAAATTTGCCAGAATTTTACGTAATTATGACATAACATTGAAGGTTGTGCAATGTAACAGGAATATTTAGACTTAGGGATGCCACCCGTTAGATAAAATACGGAACGGTTCCGTATTTCACTGACAGGAAAAACATTTTGTTTTCGAGATGATAGTTTCCGGATTCGACCATATTAATGACCTAAGGGTCGTGTTTCTGTGTGTTATTATGTTATAATTAAGTCTATGATTTGATAGAGCAGTCTGACTGAGCGATGGTAGGCACCAGCAGGCTCGTAAGCATTCATTCATACAGCACTTTCATGCGTTTTGCCAGCAGCCCTTCACAATGCATTGCGCTGTTTATGACTTCAAGCCTGTCAACTCCCAAGATCAGGCTGGTGTAACCGATGTGAAATGGCTAGCTAGTTAGCGGGTGCGCGCTAATAGCGTTTGAAACGTCACTCGCTCTGAGACTTGGAGTAGTTGTTCCCCTTCCTCTACATGGGTAACGCTGCTTCGAGGGTGGCTGTTGTCGATGTGTTCCTGGTTCGAGCCCAGATAGGAGCGAGGAGAGGGACGGAAGCTATACTGTTACACTGGCAATGCTAAAGTGCTTATAAGAACATCCAATAGTCAAAGGTATATGAAATACAAATCGTATAGAGAGAGAAATAGTCCTATAATTCCTATAATAACTACAACCTAAAACTTCTTACATGGGAATATTGAAGACTCATGTTAAAAGGAACCACCAGCTTTCATACGTTCTCATGTTCTGAGCAAGGAACTTAAACGTTAGCTTTTTTACATGGCACATATTGCACTTCTACTTTCTTCTCCAACACTGTTTTTGCATTATTTAAACCAAATTGAACATGTTTCATTATTTATTTGAGGCTAAATTGATTTTATTGATGTATTAAGTTTAAATAAGTGTTCATTCAGTATTGTTGTAATTGTCATTATTACAAATACATCAAACAAAATCGGCCAATTAATCGGTATCTGGTTTTTGGGCCTCCAATAATCGGTATCGGCGGTGAAAAATCATAATCGGTCGACCTCTAATATGAATGGGATAATGTGAAAAGAAGCTTTAGTACAATCAACACCTGCTTGTAGGTTATAATTTCCTGAAGTCCGACCACCCTGCCTGAAATAAAATAAATAACCAGCACAAAGCCAGTTGAAAAGTAAAGATTACAGTTAATGATAGTTCTTCTTTGATAATGATGGGAGGCGGGGGGGGGGGGGGGAGAAACTCACCAGTGCAACTAAGCTGATGATGCTGACATTAAAGCTGACATTCTGCAGAGAATCCATCAATGGCTTAGGGTCCATCCATGGTATTGTCAGCAACCAAGCAGAAACATACATTATGGGAGCTGAGAGGAATGTGCTTATTACCATCCCTGAGGTAACCTGTTAGAAAAGAATACACAAGAAAATAATGTGACACTGTCCATGTCTTCATATGACATGCACTTCTATCCATATAGAAGAGAGGAGATGACTTACAACTTGGAGCTCCATGTTATAGTGAGCAGCATAGATGGCCACACTGGGGGCACTAGGGAAGACTCCATAGAGGAAGGCATAGTTGGAGAGGCTGGAGTGTTCGAGATTAGAGCTGGTGTTGTCAGCGTCCAGCAGCTCCACCGTCTCGCGACAGATCAACGGCATCACCAACCTCCGGAAGATCATACATGTTAAGTTTCATTGTAATGTTACGGTTGCGAAATGTTACAAGATAAATGCCTGATTCATTCACAATGAATCATCAGGTAAGAAAGAAAGAGACTATATTTTCAAGGGTCTGGCTCGTAGCCTGGTCCCAGATCTGTTTGTGCTTTAGCCTACTCCATTGTCATGGACTTGAGGCTTACTTCCTCCTATAATGTTGCCTCAGTTTAACTTCAAGGCAACACGATGCTAGTAAAACACCGAGAGCAGCTTTTCATTTAGGACTGTTTATTTTCTCTCGTTCTCTCTAGGCTGCCCATTTTTTGACAGTCTAGACATCCCTCAGCCGTTTACCAAAACAGTGGTGGGGTTTCCGCTTTGTTATCGTTTGAAATGCAGATTCTCCCTTTAAGATTGCATGAGAATAAATAAAAGGTTTGAAGGTCAAAAATACTGAAATGTGGATGGGTGCCAGTATTCAAGAATGTTTGTAGTACACAAAACAAAATGGTAGTCATGTGCCAAGGTTGCCTGGTGTAGCAGACCAATACGAATCCACAGTTAGCTCTGAGTCAATAACAGTACACCTAACACTTAATTACAATGAGATGTGATCTCATGTCCTGACACTGTGTTTTTAAGTACAGTATGAATGTGTATGAACTGTAGGCCATTATGAATATGAAATAATAGAAGCCTACATGTGTAATAATAACTTAACATTCTTAAACTCAAAACAATCCATCATAAATCCCCGTAAACACTCACAGTTTTGCTGTGATGAGCAGGATAAGGGCTACAACCGTGGACCTGGTGAGCTTCCCCAACTGGCCCACCATGGAGAGGCCCAAGTAGAACAGAGCTGCTCCTCCAAAAGAGTTGGCCAGGCCGTCCACAAACTGCTCCATGAAAGCAGGGATCTTCTGGGCCAGGATGAAGTGGAAGATAATGCCAATAACAACCATGAAGACCATGGGGTTCTTCAGAACCTGCAGGATGACCACACCCACTATCTGGAGTTTGCTCTGCTGCCGGTCTCTCTGATCCCTCCACTTCTGGATCTCACAGAAGGCAAACCCAATGGGGTTGAGAAGCATGAGGGACACCGGTGCTACCAGGTAAATGTACTGTAGATACTCTGGGTGTGTGTTCTTGTACAAGGCCTCAACTGTGAAGAAAGGTACAGTTCAGGAAGTTCCCTTTTAGGGGGGAGAGCAGAGTGAATTAAACTTTTTGTCACAAACAAACAAGATTTTAAAGTATGACATAAAGACCTATTTCCTTTGTTCTGAGGTTCTGCCAGGAGGCTATCGATTTTAAAAGGACTGAAAGTGAAAGGATGGAAAGACTAATACAACACTCACCAATCGGGTATCCCAAAGCAAAGTCATTGCTTTGAGTAGCAAAGATGGAGAATAGGCCAGCTTTGCTGAAGCGAGTGTCAGGACTGGCAACCAGTAGTGTAATCACACACACAATGAAAAACACAGACACCTTGGCGATGAGAATACTCCACAAAAATGGCCAGATGACATTCCCAAAGTCCAAGAGTACCATGTTCTTAAAGAGCAATGCTGGGAGGGCAAACTTGGACACAAAGTTCCCCAATCCTTTGGCCTGTGTGGATGTGATGATGTTTGCTCGACCAGCAATGTAGCCACACAAGATGATCCCAAAACACTCCAGGAGTGCTGGGAAGAGCTTGTCAATGGACATGGTGGGAGGGGTGTCAGAGGGATCCAAGTCCCCATATGAAAGGTTGAGGTTGTTACTGATGGCAGGTACCTCCATTGTGGCGCTGGTGGTTTAAATCCTCAGATATCAGCTCTCATGCCTGGCCACGCTGATGGGGTTGCTGGTGTCACTACCAGTTACTGAAAATCTAAAATACTTGGAGAACAGTCAAAACTACCATTTCAATTTGACGTCTCTAAAACTGCATCGTTGGAAAAGGGCTCCTAACTTAGTAAGCACTGTTGTATTCGGCACATGTGACAAACAACATTTGATTAGATTTCGATTTGAACCCTTTATACATGGTAGTTACATAGGTAAACCTCTCAGCCCAATTAATGTCCCAACAGACTCACGAAGTTGAGTCCTGAAGCTAAGGTATAACCACCATTTACAGGGGTTTCTAGATGTAACGTCAACGTTGAGCACAAACTCGTAGTCTTTTACAGTACCTACTTTGTCAGAAGGATACATCGCTACAATGTAAAATGTTAGATACAACGTATCACTCACAAAAAAAAATGTAGATCAACTGTTCTATAATACACGTTAGTGAAAATATGGATAAACATGCATGCACCCAGCAATCTGAGCTAATTAATGTATGGTCAAAAACATGTCTAGCATTGCTATTAGCTTGATGAAAAATAGAGCGCCATTCTTTAAAAAGACAACTAACGTAGCTAGCTACCAGTACCTACAGATAACAAGGCATGGAGTTCGAGAGGGTTGGCTAACTAAATGACCTAGCTAGCTAGCCAATTCACCGAACTCTAGCCAGTTAGTACGTGCGCTATTTATAAATAGGTGACAACATGACACGCTAGTTTGCCAAATGCCAATATACGGGGTGCTATTTAGACTAGTCGACAAAATGACTGTAAAAAAAAAAAAGACAAGACAACTTACCGGTATCTCTCTATGTCACAACACCCCGCAATTTCCTTCTTGTTCTGACAGCAAACTACTTCACCAATCACATTAGACTACATGTGGGGCCGGGGGGCCTATCACGTGGTCACAATTCATTCGTTTGAAGTATTCAGACCTCAACGTTCCACAATGTTTCACATGCAGCAGTACTGTTGAGATACTATTGCATTTTTGATAGCATTGATTGTTCTTTCACTTGTCAATAAGCATTTTCTTTTATCTAAAATATGCACAATATCCAACTTAGTAGACAGATATAGAAAATTGACAACCAGGGTCAAGTATAAACTTTATTTGAATAAATAATGAATGAAAACACATAAATGAATGAAAACATATCAAATACATTGAGGACCTAGAACAAATACCTTGATTACAATAAACTTGATTAGAATGTGGATCAACTGCTCTATAATTAATACACATTAGTGAAAATATGGATAAACATGCACCCAGCAAACTGAGCTAATTGTATGTTTCAGGTAAGACCCAGATGCAAAGTCAAAGTAACAACAGTTTATTAATAGAACAGGGGCAGGCAAAAGGCAGGTCAAGGGTAGGCAGAGGTCAGTAATCCAGATAGGGGGGTCAAAGATACAGGACAGCAGGCAGGGTCAGGGTAGGCAGAATGGTCAACACCGGGAAAACTAGGAAACAGGAACAATCAAGCGACAGGAGCAGAAGGAAAACCGCTGGTAAGCTAGACAAGACAAAACAAACTGGCAACAGACAAACAGAGAACACAGGTATAAATATACAGGGGATAATGGGGAAGATGGGCGACACCTGGAGGGGGGTGGAGACAATCACAAAGACAGGTGAAACAGATCAGGGTGTGACAAATTGCAAACCACCCAATGATAATTAATGTTTATACTGTTAACATGAGGGTCAAAAACAGCAGCAAGCAAGTCTTCACACAGCAATATTTTACTTTTAGAGTCACTTGGGCCCAGAGTTTTTCCTGGTCAGGTAAATAAAAACGTCTGGCACTATACATGACACACAGCAGACCTCTAGGGCGTCATGCTCAGCTCAATGAGACGGCCTGCGAACACCCCCAGTGTGCCAATGATGCACACCGCCATGAACACACACAGCAGAATGTGATCCAGCACCATGGCTACAAACTTCCACTCTTCAGCAGCCTGGGAAAAGAGGAGAACAGTTAGAAACACATAAACGGATATATTTAAGGAGAAATCTGTGGGAAGGACGGAAATTAATTCCAGAGTCTTACACTGTTGGACTCCTCATCAGATTTCATGGTCTCAGCGATGTACTTCACCCCCTCAATAGCACTGCGTACATCTGGGTTCTTGATGATGGGGGACTGGTAGGTGACTGCAGTAGGGGTGGGTTTGCCTGAGATGTCTGAGATGTCAAAGTCAGCACCATAGATGTTTTTATCCTGTTTTTCCTTTGCAGGACGTTTCATTGTTGAGAAAAACATGAGGTTGGGAATGGTGTCAATGAAAATCTGTGAAGAAAAAATAAGAAAGGAAGTTATACTGAGACAGGTAAAATACCTACAATGTGCCAAATTCAGACACTTATCTGGCTCCTCAATTTAACAATATCATGGTCAAATCAGAAAATACAGTCAACTATATAGTTATACAGTAAACAACTTCAGTCATCTATATTCTGTCACTAGATGGCAGTACTGGGGAGGGCACTTTTTTGTTGTTGGAACTATTATAAAGACTTGATACCACAGTGTCTGCCATGTTGTTTCATGAACAATTTGTGAATACTGTATGCTTAAAAATAGATACATTTCTAAACTCTCACACACTCATAAGATTCACAAATCGGAATGCACAAGTCATCCCGTGTCATGTCATTTACCATGCAAATGAACCCAAATGTTATTTTTAGCAAAGCACCATGCTATTCAAACTTAATATTTACATTCTAGTCATTTAGCAGACGCTCTTATCCAGAGCGACTTACATTTAACTTAAGACACTCTAACACCGTTCATATGTATTTTTATTTTTTTCAAAAACGAATTGTTAGAAATGTGCCAGCTGTTCCAACCTTGCGAACCCAGGGGGACATGGTGTGAGTGCTGGGGGAACGGTGGTGGGTGTTGATGACGATGACAGTGATGATGATGGAGGCAATGACGAAAACCATGGTGAAGAGCATGTACTTCCCGATGAGCGGCACAGCACTGGATGTGGAGGGGATGAGCTCCACGATGACCAGCAGGAACACAGTCAGAGACAGCAGGACAGAGATACTCAGAGTCATCTTCTCACCTGAGGACACAGATGTTCACAACACTCAAGTCTGCAAAAGCAGACACATACAGAAGCATTCACCTATGAAGAAAGGCACAGTTGGAGTTTGCGATGAATGCAAACTATGTTCCGTTGTGACATAAGGTTATCATTTTCACAGTTATAATTGTCACATACTAAATCAGCCATTCATTCAGCACGCAGACAGCTTTCAACAGTTCAGTGGAGAACCCAGGCTCATGAAGAGACTGAACACATGCTCATAGGAAGACAACTAAGCTTCATAACATCTAACTGTTGTTGAACAATGTCAGAGCAGTTAATAACGAGGTAAGAATGGGTAAAGCAAATACTACAGTCACAGCATTGCTCCAGTGCAACTCAACTGTGACACCCTTTACAATTGAATTGAAAGAAAAAAAAATCAATAAATAGTCATTTGGTCTCAGGACTTGGGGAGCTAATCCCCCCTCTGGTTGGTCCCCTTCTCTCAGATTAATTACATGAGGGTGTGAAGTGAGTGAAGTGATCATTATGATAATTGATCTTCTGCATTGCTGCACACTGCAGCTTCAGAGAGAGACTGATAGCGAGAGGCTGTCAGTGGCGTCACACCCTTTAGGGCACTAACTCGTTCTGACCACAGGGAGGAGTAGTCTCTGTCACAACTCTTACAGGCTTGGTTCCACTGACCTCCTCCAACCTCTCATTCAGTCCTCCACTAGATGGGTAGGAATTCTGCTTATAAAAAAGAACAGTGAGTTGGAGCCTGAACAATATTGCCTATACCATAGCTACAAGCAGGAGTAAAGAAATGAATCATTTAATCTGTCCCTTCCTTACGCATAGGCTTACACACAAACAACCTCAGGTAAGCAAACAGACACACAGACACACAGACAATACAATTCTTAGTATGTGTTATTTTTAGTTGAGCACCTTCACAACCAGAAGCCAATTTCCTGCTATTCTTCACACGTCTGCTGGGGTGTGTGTCCACAACTTATTCACAAAGATTCTACAGTAGAATGTGAACTATGTGTTGTTTTTGCTGTTCAGTCAAATCAGTAAACCAAGAGGACTTCCATTTTGCATCTCAGACCCTCCACAGCATCATACTGTAGCCGCAGCCCTATCCGAGTTAGGCAGCCAGAGATGTATTATACATGAAAGGAAAGGCCTGCTCACAGACATGGCAGCACACAGGGTCTCTGGGTAATGAGGCAGGCCTCAACACTGGGAACAGGGCCAGATGCTAGCTGAGACACATCACTGTTACAGCTAATGTAACTACTAGGAACTTCTGACGCCCAGAGTCAGTTAGGAGGACAAGCGTGTAGTTGTACCAGCTGATACAGGTACTTCACAACCACTACATAAACGATCAATGTCGCAGCTATGATGACAACATATATTTCAGTTCATCTTCAGCCACTTGAAAAATAAAAGGGATTTAGAACTGAAATGATTGAAGTGATGCAATACCAACCAGAGTCAGTGGGCAGATAGAAGACGAGGCCAGTGAGGAATGAGAAGAGCATGCAGGGGATGATGACGTTGACGATGAAGTAGAGGGGCAGCCGCAGCATCAGGAAGTGGTAGGTGATGTCCAGGTAGGGCGTGTCTGGGCAGCAGGCATAGTACACCCAGTGTTTCCAGCTGCGGTAGTCCTTCATCACCCACTCTCCACTCTCCATGAAGTTACTCAGGTCAGGACGGTCGCTGTCCTGGTGGAGACAGGTAATAAAAATGTATTAAGGAAGCAACTGACCAGAAATGGCACAACCTTATTGGAAAGTTTTAGGACGTGGGGTGTTTTGTAATGGGACTTACAACAATATGTCAAATCAGCACTGGGCTGTATGTGCATACACAGCTGTATCACAGGAGATACACAGGGGATCAATTAGAGAAATATGACAAAATAGTGATGGTGATTATTACGGGATTGACGACAACCAAGTTGCCATCATAGGTCCAGGTACCCAGCTTCATGCTGCAATTCTGCAGGTCGAAGGGGAAGTGCAACACGATAATCTCACAGTAGCTCTTGAAGATGGCAGGGGGGTTCCACGTGATCATGCCAGTGTGCTCCAGCAGCACTTTGGTCTCGTGAACGATGGCAAAGTCACCATCAGCACTGTGGGCACACACAAACACGGGCATCAGCATGGGAGATAATGTTAACACAGAGGGACGTCACTGCCTGGGGCTTGGCATGGCCCTGCCATCACAGCATCCACACAGGCCAACCAACCAGAGCTGAGACTGGTACAGGTTGCTGTGGCATAGGAGCTGGTTGTCAGGGAGAAACAGCAGTGTGTCAGACGCAGCATATGGTGTGGGGGGAACCTGTGATATAGAAGCCAGATTTAGCCCGATGCTATGTGAGCTGTTACCCACTAGGCACAGGGAAAGATGGGAAACATCATGACATCCAGTCTGTCTGTCTGGTGACATTTTATCACAGTGAGAGAATGGTAAAAAATAAAGACATTTAATGCAAATATGTCCCGAATCTTACTTGTTATAGAGAACGAGGTCAGGGCGCCAAATGTCAGTGGAAGGCACTCTTATCTTTTTGATTCCACCATAATCCTCAGGATTCCATTGCAAGTTCACGTCCTTCCATTGCTGGAAAATGACAGTACAAGGTACAAAGAGCATACAAAGAACATTTCAGAAAGACTATTTGAAGTTCCTGAAATGAAGTCTGATTCAGATGAAATTGACAAAGAGGGATCATTTCAACATGGAATTATTCCAGATAATGTTTTGTTACAGTTTCTTTAAAATTGATATAAATCAACGGTTTAAAGGGATTGTTTACTGTATCTTCAGAAATAATTCTGGAATTCCTTCTATTAATTACCCATACTTACAACTTCCTTATCATTACTCTCTTACAAAATAGCCAGAAAGAAAAATACTTTAATCTCATATTTATATTGCCATGTTGATACAGGAAATGGCAGAAACAAACCTGTTTCAGTCGAACGTTGCTGTTAACAATCTGGTTGACCTCATCCTGCAGAGAAAGATAATTGATTTTAGTTTCTACATAGTGTTTGACAGTGATGTGAATTGCATGATAAATATTGATTGATATGGGATGGTATGATATCTTTCTTACCACACTGATGAGTTGAATGAGCTGCAGGCCAACTGTAACCACCACTGGGTCCTTGAAGTGAGCGACAGGACGCACCACCTTGTTGTAACCAGTAAATAGGGTTTTCACCAGACGGGTCTCATCATCAGAGCCCCAGGCAGAACCTACAAGGAACACAGAGACAGCTTGGTGTATGGCTCGCATGGTACAGTTTGGGGTTTACAGCATCAGAAGAATGATAGGCAGTGGTTAATGTAAGTGCAAATAGTATATTTATTATTAAAGGGCTTCCTTCCTTCCTCCCTCATTCCTTCCTTCCTTAATTACTTTGAATCTGTCACGTCCTGACCAGCAGATGGAGCTGGTGTAGTAGTTTGGGGGTCAGGACGTGGCAGTCTGGTGTGTGTCTTGTGACTCCTGATCAGGAACAGCTGGGAATCGTTGTTCCTGATTGGGAGTCACATATGTAGGAGTTGTTTGTCACTGGGGTTTGTGGGTAATTGTTTCTTGTTTAGTGTGGTTGCACCTGACAGGACTATTGGCTGTCAGTTTCCTTGTTTTTGTTTTGTATAGTGTTCTTTCCAATTAAATTGAAGGATGAATACTAACTCTGCTGCATTTTGGTCCATTCCTGAAGACAGCCCTTACAGAATCATACACTGTTATAGACCAGTGGTATACTATCATCGTGGGATGCTGGAGGTGATAGAGATGAGAGCTCCGTCAATACAGATAATGTTTCAGACGTGACATCCACTATTTCCGCTACATATTTGACCCATGCCGGAGCGGTATCCCATTTCATTTTCCAGCCTGCCCTTGAAATGAAACCTATTTTGCGCAAGAACGTACCCCGAGAGCTTGAAAGACGTTTTGAGACATTCAAAACGGTAAATCTATGGATATTGGCTACAAATATACAGTGTATTTCACGAAACAATCGACTTGTGGAGTCAAACACAGAGCACACATGCCCCTGTCAATCAACAGAGCCTAATGCGGGATGCCTTTTAAACTATTCCAGCATATCCAACAGTCACTTGCTTAGCTAAGATATACCTCAAGTAAGATTTGAAATCTTATAGTTAACTAAAGGATAAAGCATTACCAAGAATCAATGAGAAATTATCTGATGTAGATATCCCATGAATGAACTAGATTTGTAAGATATTCAAATATTGGTTTAGGATAGATTACCACCTAAAATATCCTGGAGAAGGTATGTTATAGTCGACAGAAGAACAGTCAGTCAGCCAACAGGCATGGTTAGAATATTCCTTACCTGCCAGAACGATAAGAAGATGAGAAACAAAGAGCAGGCGATTAATTTTTGTGTTATTTTCCCATCAAATCTGGGGTGTCCAATGTCCTGAGTCTTCGAATAGAGGGTAAGCAGCTAGTAAGGTGACAACATTGATTTCTGTCTACTTTAAAACGTGGTCAAAATAATGGCAACGCTGACTTGCTGCTTCATGTTCTGTAACGGGGAACAGTATTGTTGTTCGCTGACACCACATGTTATGAGCCACCACCAATAGCTGTCATTTGAGAGGGTCACATTCTTTGTCATCCCTCACATGTTATAAGCTCTACATGGCTGGCTAATCTGGCACTGAAATATCTCACAGTGCCATACTTCCCATATCATTAGACAGTAAATGCTTTCCCAAATCATGCCATTTGTTGTGATATATTGACAATCAGGCTATCAGTATATTTGATACGGGTCCCATTGGTTAACTTGTGTTACATTATAATGTCCTTTCCAGAATAATTATTTGGGAATCCTATACGAGTAGTTTGAGAAAAACACAATGATTTTACATGTCAAATGCAGTAATCAAACTGTCACCCAAGTTGTCCTGTTTGATCTCTTATAAATATGTTTTGTCTCCCTCTGAGGGTCATTTTGGACCAACATATCCACAACATCTATCCCATCTAGCTACTGCAATGAGTTTCCAGATGGCCAAGCATCACACCCCAACACCCCATCTCCACTGTACACCTGCCCCTCCCCACCAAGGCAATGATGGGACCAGGCAAATCCATTTCCCTACAGCCTCCACCTGTTCAATCAGCCAGTCACTCAACCAGCCGCATCATTCATCTTATTTAGTGGCAAATTGCAATTTTGTCAATGTCTGAATCAAGAGAGATCTGTCTCTCTACCCTCTCCACCCTCCCCATACCAATCATAGACCACCTGAATCCTACAACCTCTAAGTACCTCCTGCCTGGACCCAACCCATGTGACCCTGGAGAAACCCATTGACTCTGCTCATTCAACCTCACCGTGGTCAGGCAGTGGGACTGTGTCATCCTATCATTGCGGTTGAGAACCAGTTCATTCTTTCAGCAGGAGTCGGCCCTTATATAGCCCTGCGGGAGTTTCTCTCAGTCAGACCTATTTTTAGTCTCTTTTCTACATGTGATTAAAACGCTCTCTTAATCTGAATAATAGTAATGTGGTGTGTGTGGAACATCTGCTCATCATGGCAGTGCGTTGAGCATCTCCCGCTGCCTGTTTCTACTCCCTACGAGATTCTGTGGATTACACTTTCCATGGAGTGTGTTACTGGGATATTTTGACACAATATTTAACCCCAAAAATAGCAGTTTAGTTTTACGTGTATTGTTTAATGTTCTGAAGATAAATTATATTTACAATCAATGTATTCTATAATTTAACATGAATTACAATTAAAGCTATTCTAAGAGCTCTTTGATGTTGTAAGGGTATTTTACAGTAGGTCAATTGTTTCATGTACATTTTGTTTTATGGGTATGATGGGTGGGGGAAGGGTCGCAAGGGCTGTATAGTATGGGATATTTGTATTTGGTGATGCAATTTTATTCAGCGTTGGCCTATGCAATTTAAAAATGTCCCCAAATTTCTACAATATGATAGTGACATAGGCTATAGAAAAATATAGTAAATGTCCACATTGAGAACTCAATATACGACTACCGTATCTGGGACAAGCATTACATACATTTTCACTTCACATGGCTGAACGGAATATTTCAGCATATTTTAGCATTTGGAAATGTAGGTCAGTCTATGCAGGGCAAAATGTCACACAGCTTCATCCAATCAACAGGGAGAAGACAGTTATCTCATGGATCAGAAGCACTAAAACATTTAGATTCATTAATGTGAATATGAATCAGCCATCCCATGGTATATTTATCAAATTCTATTTGATCTGCATGAAGATAGGTCTGTCATAACATTATCACAGCAGTAGTCTGAACACTTACATGGGTTTCTTGGTTTGGTCTACTACTGGCTGCAGCTAATAGAGACGCATGATAAATAGCTGAAATTAAATAGAATTACAAGAAATTACAATTTTGTTGACCAATCAACCAAAACTAGAGCTGCATTATTTCACCATTAATTCAAACCTAATGTAAATGATAAACCCCAGCTATAAAGATGTCAAGAATTCCTGAACAGGTATAAATCATACTGAAGCATGAATACAGTAGCCACAAAGATTTGAGTAGAAAATGGGAGGGCATAAAAAAGCATGAGGTGCTAAACACAGAAAAGCTTGGGGCAGGTTCAATTTTATCGTTTTTAATAATCCAACCTAAAAGCGTGGTGTTTCCACTACGAGAACAATGGCAGAGCATTTAATGGGATTTCACATCATCGGATTTCACATGGGATTTCACATGCTGTCATTCAGGATGGCTGTGGTTCTCCACCAGGAAACCATGGCCAGTGAGATCTCCTAAGGAGTATACTACAAAGCAGGATCAAGGAATTATCCAGCTAACTTGCCTAAATATTTTTGAATTAACTTTTAATTTTAAAGAAAGTTAAGCTTAAAATGGGCACGCTCTAATTGACTCAACAACCAAAAACACATATATAGTCAGGTCCATAATTATTGGCACCCTTGATAAAGATGAGCAAAAATTACTTTATAAAATAAATAATATAAATACTGAGGAATATTCTATGCAAAAATTGTTTGGGAAATGATATTATTTTATACTAATACAATTGCTCAGTGAAATAACATTTGTTTAACAAGTAATAAATAATGTGCTAAAATAGATAGGTGTCAAAATTATTGGCACCCCTGTTTTCAATACTCTAGCACCCTTCCCTTGCAAGGATAACGACACTGAGCCTTTTTCTAAAATGCTTTATGAGATTGGAGAACACGTTGGGAGGGATGTTAGACCATTCCTCTATACAGAATATTTCCAGATCCTTGATATCCTTCATTTTCTCTTATGGACTGCCCTCTTCAATTCAAACCACAGGTTTTCAATGGGGTTCAAGCTCAGCGACTGAGAGGGCCATTGTAAAATGTTGATTTGTGGTCAATTAACCATTTATTTGTGGATTTTGATTAGTGCTTGGGGTTATTGTCTTGCTGGAAGATCCACTTGCGGCCAAGTGTCAGCCTCCTGGCAGAGGCATCCAGGTTTTTGGCAAAAATGTCCTGTTACTTGGTAAAGTTGACGTTAACAATGGCCCCATAACATCAAAGATCCAACACCATATTTTACTGTAGGTATGAGATACTTTTCTTCATATGCTTCTATTTTTCAATGCCAAACCCACCAGCGGTGTGCATGGCCAAAGAGCTCTAATTTCATGTAGTTTTTTTTGCATACAATATAGCTCAGTATTTGTATTATTTATTTTATACAGTCATTTTTGCTCATCTTTATCAAGGTTGCCAGTAATTATGGACCTGACTGTTTAGCCTTCTTAATGAATCAGAAAATCAATCGTTTTTTATGGTTGCTTATTAAAGTTAGCTGGCTAACTCATTGATCCTATTTGATAGTATACCCCCCAGTGGAAAGTGTTTGAAACTCAATCAGGAAAAACACACGAACCAAAATAACAACAGCTTTAGTTCACTGGCAGCACAAATGCAAGGGTACACTTTGATCTTATAATGAGCCGCGAGTAAGGAAGATAAGACGTCACTGGCTTTTGGAAAATGTGTGGAAAGAAATTGCTTGTGGGTTAATTAAACCTAAAATGTATAAACCCCAAGTGACAATGTTTTCATATGTATCCAGCAATTAAAAATCTGGATGGAGAGAAGGCCGTGCCTAAAGGTATTGTGGGTTTGTTTTAATCTCAGAGCGAATCATTGTGATTGAAGCATAGTTTGAGGGGACGCTGCACACGGTCATGTGGGCCCTGGGCCGTCTATAGCACTGCCTGTTCATTCAATATGCAGAATGAGAGGAACAGCCCCCTTTATCAAGGTCATTTTGCAAGTGCACGCAAATATAGCATGCCATGTACCTCAATGTCTGGTGTCTGGACATATTTTGCCATATTCTAAAATGAACATACACTGCACTAAATGCTTATTCAATAGCTTCATTGTTACTGGAACAATTGAGATGACTCAGGGCATACCAGTGCATTTTCAGAAAGCAAGGTTTAATAAATTAAAATGTACATGAGCAAATTAAGTAAACAAATATTACAATTAAAAAAAAACATTAACTGCACAAATGTAGTAGTTTGAATGCAAAACAGTTTTGACTGTCAGGAAATGTAACAGAACATTTAAAGGTACACTGATTACTTGTTTTCTGATTGAAAGAGGCTTTGAATTTCCCCTAAAGAAGACTTGCATATAAAACAGCTGAACAGGCAAAAAAAGACAGGATCAGTCAAAGATCATTACAAAGGTTCAGAGAAGATTCAGTAGTCTATTTCACATCCAGGTATAAAATGTTTCACAAAAACAATTGCCTAATAGGCAACCGGGTGGGAGATACTGTAAATCTACAGGACAAATAATAGCAGAGTAACAATGTTTCACAAACTTTACCACATGCTGGGTTACTTCTACAAAGCTATACAAAATAAAGACACGGCCAAGTCTGGTCCATCAGTGTTCTACACAAGCCCCGACAAAAATGGGGAGACAGACATGCAAGTTTAAGGTACATCATCATCCACACCCGTTACAGGGGAAGAAAAAGTGTGGTTCAGCACTAATCCACTAGAAGTGGAAATGGATATATAACAAATGCAATACAAAGATTTCTTACTATTCAAGTCCTTGCACAAAAAAAGTGATTAGGCAGCATCAAGCTGTTTTACAAAAAAATGTGGCTCTTTCCTTCCATATCTCAGCAGAATGGATGTCTGTTTTCAGAAGAGGATGTCTTCATTTTTTATGAGGAACTCCACCACCTGCCGTTGGTAACGGATGTCGTTGAGTGCCGTCATGGCATCCAGGTTTGGGGCACGCAGGAGGGTGGGCCCGAAAACAATGCCCAGGTTCTCGGCATTCATCAGGTTGTCCTTCTCATTCAACGTTACCCTGTAGAAGAGGCACATCAAGGAGAGGCAATTAACAATCTGAGCATTCAATTATAACCATATGTCTCAGATAAACAAACATGCTCTTACAAATCACCAGGGTAACACATTGTTTTGTAGAGAAGCTAGAGGTTGTCAATAACTCACCTTTTTAAATGGACCATGAGGTACCTCAGGGTTTCACTGTGTGCTGCAGGCAGCAGTTCCAGAGCCTCACGGAAGGCTTCTTGCTGCTTCTCTGGGTCTTCCAGCTCTGAGAAGCAAAAATAAGCACAGGGTCAAAGCAGAGCAGTCTCTCTGTCAACAGACTCTCACAAGATACTCTCAAAACCTCCCATAGAAATATCCATGCTCAATGGTTCTCACTGAAATGATTTACTATCATGTGGGTTGTTCCACCTCAAAAAGCATAAGAAAGACGATTTTCAAACTCACCATCTCAGATTGTTCTGAAATTGTTTCTGTAGTTAGAAACAGATAAGATAAGCATTCCTGAAATCTTATTTTGTTGAAATATAATTTGATCTCTGAAAAATTAAGCTAATTGATTGCACCCAAATTGGCCATTTTAATGTATATCTGAAGCTGTGGCTCTATATGTATTGTGATTAGTGACATTTACCATTAAACCCAACGCAACCCAATTCCATTACAATTGCAGAACACTATACAGTATGTGTTTGGGCCTTTTACCATTGAAGACCATTAGAGACCATAACATTGAAACCATTAGAACAGCTGTAGCCTAATGGTTTGCTTGTTCACCAGGAATGGTCTAACAGTAACTAATCCAGACCTTTTTTGAAGGGGTCATTTCCTGGACACAGGTTAAAGCGTAAAAGAAGAACAAACTGATTTGCTTTCATGGAGGACCGGCTTGAATTGTGAGGATGACCACACAATTTATTTTAATCATGAGCCAAATCTATTGGTTTTCTACCCAAAGTTGCAAAGGCAATGTTGTGAACTATTGAATAAAACAAATGAGACAAGTATTTGGATAAAATAGTGTGGTGGTATAGCAGGTACAGTGGCATCTAGTGGTCAAAACCTGGTATTTTCACACTACTTTATGGTAAATAATGCAAGTGAATTAAATTACTAATTTCTCTGAACAAGGGAAAAAAACATTCTGTATTCACAGAGAATACATTTCATAGTATGGAGAAGCAATACTCCAAGCCGCGGCTTTATACTACTTGTCAAACATAGAGAACTGATACTGTATACTGGTTGTTGGGGTGGGGTTGGCGTGGGGTGTGGGGTGTGGGCGTCCGTGGGTGGCTTTTGATTATTCTTTTGGATTCACTGTGTCTTACTCATTGGTAGGAAAAAGTTTGGTACAAATCGGATGTTGGGTACTATATTTATTGAATATTATCTGAATTCTATAAATTAAAATTGCCAATTTTGGTGCAATCAATTAGCTTAATTTCTCTGAGATAACATTTAATTTCAACAAAATAATGTTTCAGGAATGTGAATCCTACCTGTTTCTAACTACAGAAAGAATTTCAGAACAATCTGAGATGGTGGGTGTCATGGCTTAGCGAAATGACATGGAATGAGGGTTTTCCCCTTCACATCAGAGTGCACTCAAGATGTGTTGTTGAAGTCGATATAACTGACTACCACACAAGAGTCATTTTCTAAAACAGAACCATAAGAACTTCAAAGGGAGAGAAGCAGCTGATGCTCATTTTATGTGGACTGCATGAAAGTACATTACATTCTCCACTGAATGCCCAGGATTGTTAATAATGATACATAAATAGTGGAAATTCAGTAAAGCACAACAATGAAAACTCAAAAACATCCTGATCTACTTTGCAGAATCATTTCTGAGCACTCACAGAGCAAAAAGGAAGACCTGGATAAATGTTCACTGAATGCTTCCATAACGGATCATGGCTTTAATGTTGAGGGATTTACATAATTCAACCACATATATGAAAAGGCACACCAATGGTAGTTCTTCTTTCATGGTACATTTTCCGTGGTGCTGGTGCGTGACTGAAACAATTATGCATTGTTTTAACCAGCAGAGAAGAGGAAAAAGCTGTTTTTGTTGAACTCACTTGCAACCTCAATGAACCTGGGGTAGGCGTCGTATGAGATGACAGGAATGGGTAAATCCCTGAGGTACAGCTTAAGTGCTCCCGTGATGATGTTGATATCTTCATAAGCGTTTGCAGAGATGTCTGTCTTCTCACCATCTGTGAAGAGACATAACACATTTGTTTGAAAAGAGGGTAAAAACTGGATGTGCATGAGACATTGCATTACATTTGTCTTGCTGATTGGACTCAAGGAAATTGAGTGTGCTTGTGGTGTAGTGTGAGGTGAGGACTAAAGGGATTGTGTCACTGTGGGGGATGAAATCTAGGCTGGTCCTCTGCTTTGATTAGCCTGGCCTGCTTTACTCTGACTGTTCCTGAGTCCTACACAGTATCCAGAGCAGGCCATGGCCTAATTCTGAGGGTCTACATATCACAGTGTTGTGAGCTGGAATGACACTCTTGTCATAGGTGATCTCCCATACACTGGTCTAGCTAAGGTTTAGCCCATAGCCCCAGGGTTCCCCCCAATCCATTTTCTAAACTCATTCTGCACTGGGCAGAGAACGAGGCAGACTAACTACCTCTTTAACTGGAGTAGATAAATTAAGTTGGAGGTTTAATCCTACGGTGGATTACATTTCGGTCAGCTACGGCCTTTGGACTAGTCCAATAATTTGCCATCCCCAGAGCTGGCCCATGGCCCTGTCTGTAAATCTTGTGAGTGGACCGTGTCAGGACAAGCCATGCTCTCCAGATGGAGATTAATCCCTCCCCAAATGTGTCACTTTCCCATTAATCACAAATATGCAAACACATCGCATTGCCAACATTTAACTCAAAGATTAGTTAAATGTAAACCATCACATTGAGTACACATGGAGGCGCTAAGAGCTGACAAGCATGCTACTGTGAGAGGCACCCGAGGGGTTTGTTAACACCCGAACAGAAGGATAGGGTGTCCAAAGAAGACATACCTCTGTCAAATGCCAACTTGACATCTTCGACTGAATCGCTGAATCCAGACATTCTGTAGAGCCCTTCAGACTTCAGACCTATGACAGAGGGATAGAGAGGGATTAATGAAAAATTCAGCATTTACATAACATAACATAGGACTGAAGTGGGCATCCAAGAGCAAAATAAATAGAGGCAAATTCACCTTCAGCGGTCACCTTGGGCAACATAGAGAATGTCATTAACAGCTCTTCAATATGCATGAGAAATTAAGAATGTCTACAATAGCACACAGGGAATAACATGGACAGATGCAAATAGTTTTCTGCACCATTGGACAAAATAATAAAGACATAAATCAAACATAGCATTAGTTACAGACGTAGATTACCGGGCTAGACAATGAGGTAGAAATGAGGGTTTTACATCGTTGAGTGATTCAACAGGAATGCAATCAACTGAGGCAGCAGCAGCAACACAGTAAACTATTCTCCATTACACATGTACAATTACCAGGCCTCCCATCAGCTCTCCAAGTCATATTAATGGATAGGACCAACATTACCATCATTAGTCCTTCACCTTCTACTACTTACACTGAATTGGGTTTGTGTGCATGTCCATTACATTACATTACAATTCCGTTACAATTCTCAAAATATAACATTTCCTGAAATGGTGTAATTTCCAAGTATTTTAATAGAGCCATGGCCATTGATCTTCTGCTCACCTCTTGATTCAATTTCCCGTATGCACATGTCCACTACCATGGGTCGCTTGGTGTTGTGAGCTTTCACCAGAGTTGTGAGCTCACAGCTGTATACTTTCTTGACGTGTTTCAGGTCTGGCACGCAGTTGTGGGGTACCATAGTGGAGCACTGCTTGTGGACGTTCAAACCACAATCTGAATGAAAAGAGGAAGAGGAGAGTCAGAGTGGACAACCTAAGAGGTTGTCTTCCAATGATACTATCTTCCAGAGAAATAATAGACCTGATTGAGCATTGAAGTGTACCAAAATGATTAACCTGCATCCCCCAAATTGCTCATTTCATTTTAGTTGACTGGCTTGTTTTGTTTTTGCTTGCTAAGGCCTACATCTTCTTGATCAATATTTGCCGTCAGCATGTCATTGGACCACTGGAGAATTCTGTCCTAGCTGTTGACTTCACTCACTGGTCAGCTGCCAGGGGTGTTATTGGAGTCACCTTGAGCACTGGAGTGGAACACAGGTCCACAAACAATCACTCATTCAGACAGTGTGCCATTCATGCATAAAAATAAATCATAACAAATTCCACAAAGTTTGATCTTATAGCTACCAAATTTATAGCTACCAAATTTATTCTTGATTTTCCTATGTGGCTTGGTTTGTTTTGTAATTTTTACACACCAAAATAATTTGTAGCCCAACACGCTCCTCATTTCTGCTCTTCTAAGCAGTGAATATGTAGTATTAATGAGCATCCCACGCTGCTTTGGTCTTCAGTACTAGTGATTGGGGCCTGAGGTGCAACTGCCTGCCTCAGAATCAGAGCAGGTTTCAGCTTGTAGGGAGCACAGCACACTGAGCACAGCACAGCAGCCTACAGAGAACAGATGCAGAGCGACTCCTGCTCCGCTTTGTAATAGAGGCTCTTAGAAGGAATTAGAGGCCACTGAAAACAACGTGGCCTGGAGGAGGGAGAGTCAGGCATGCATGCTCCATTCTCCTCCAGAATCTGGGCTCGCGCGCAATGGCCGTGCAGGCAGAAATTCCTGCCGCGGCGGGAAACATTAGACCTAGATTCAGAGGAAATATGTCATAATTTTTGCTCCTCAAACATCAATAATTAAAAATCACAAAAAGACTATGATCTACTGGTATAACTATACATATTTTGATTAATATGGGCCCTCAGAGACATTTCACCAGGCTTTATTCATGTGCATTGATGCAGAAATGTAATTACCTTTAAGAGATGATTCTCTTAAGGGTATGAGACAGGCAGTGTAATAGAGGGCAGCCTCTCACCAGGCACAGGGCTGCTGAACTGGTGTTGTGCATGTGAGCACGCTCGCACACACACACACACACACTGATGTGGTGGGAGAGCCCCAAGGGAGCCTAGGAGCCTGCAGAAAGACACTGCTTTACTCCACTGTCAGCTCTGTTGCCATGGCGAGGAGAAGACACTCCAGTGAGGATAAGCGCTGCTCTGATATGGCTAAAAGGGTTGGACACTGGAGGTGGGGAAAGAGGTACGGGGCCAGTCCCGCTGGTAGCCAATCAACACATTATCATGTAGTTTAACCTTTACAGTGCCTGGGATCCCCAGTGGTTCTCTATCTCACCATCTCTAATGCCACAGCATAATACACTATCTCTAATGGCAGCAGCATAATACACCATCTCTAATGGCAGCAGCATAATACACCATCTCTAATGACAGCAGCATATATAATATTATATGTAGTTTTCCATCATCAAATCAAATGTTATTTGTCACATGCGCCGAATACAACAGGTGTAGACCTTACAGTGAAATGCTTACTTACAAGCCCTTAACCAACAATGCAGTTTTAAGAAAATAGATAAAAGAAATGTTTAAAAAAAGTAAGAGTAGTGTTTAAACAATAGTAAATAACAATAGCGAGGCTATATACAGGGGGGTACCGGTGCAGAGTCAATGTCAATGTGTGGGGGCACCAGTGTCGAGGTAATTGAGGTAATATGTACATGTAGGTAGAGTTATTAAAGTGACTATGCATAAATAATAACTGAGAGTAGCAGTAGCATTCCGGGGGGGGGGCAATGCAAATAGTCTGGGTAACCATTTGATTACCTGTTCAGGAGTCTTATGGCTTGGGGGTAGAAGCTATTTAAGAGCCTCTTGGACCTAGACTCGGCGCTTCCGGTACAGCTTGCCATGCGGTAGCAGAGAGAACAGTCTATGGCCAGGGTGTCTGGAGTCTTTGACAATTTTTAGGGCCTTCCTCTGACACCGCCTGGTATAGAGGTCCTGGATGGCAGGAAGCTTGGCCCCGGTGATGTACTGGGCCGTACACACTAACCTCTGTAGTGCCTTGCGGTCAGTTGCCGTACCAGGCAGTGATGCAACCCGTCAGGATGCTCTCGATGGTACAGCTGTAAAACCTTTTGAGGATCTGAGGACCCATGCCAGCTCTCAAGCTCTCAACCTGCTCCACTACAGCTCTGTCGGTGAGAATGGGGGCATGCTCGGTCCTCCTTTTCCTGTAGTCCACAATCATCTCCTTTGTCTTGATCACATTGAGGGAGAAGTTGTTGTCCTTGCACCACACGGCCAGGTCTCTGACCTCCTCCCTATAGGCTATCTCATCGTTGTCCGTGATCAGGCCTATCACTGTTGTGTCATCAGCAAACTTAATGATGGTGTTGGAGTCGTTCCTTGCCGTGCAGTCATGAGTGAACAGGGAGTACTGGAGGGGGCTGAGCACGCACCCCTGAGGGGCCCTCGTGTTGAGGATCAGAGTGACGGATGTGTCGTTACCTACCCTTACCACCTGGGGACGGCCCGTCAGGAAGTCTAGGATCCAGTTGCAGAGAGAGGTGTTTAGCCCTACGGTCCTTAGCTTAGTGTTGAGCTTTGAGAGCACTATGGTGTTGAACGCTGAGCTGTAGTCAATGAATAGCATTCTCACATAGGTGTTCCTTTTGTCCATGTGGGAAATTACAGTGTGGAGTGCAATAGAGATTGCATCATCTGTGGATTTGTTGGTGCGGTACGCAAATTGGAGTAGGTCTATGGTTTCTGGGATAATGGTGTTGATGTGAGCCATGACCAGCCTTTCAAAGCATTTCATAGCTACAGACGTGAGTGCTACGGGTCGGTAGTCATTTAGGCAGGTTACCTTAGTGTTCTTGGGCACAGGGACTATGGTGGTCTGCTTGAAACATGTTGGTATTACAGACTCAGACAGGGAGAGGTTGAAAATGTCAGTGAAGACACTTGCCAGTTGGTCAGCGCATGCTCAGAGTACACTTCTTGGTAATCCGTCTAGCCCTGCGGCCTTGTGAATGTTGACCTGTTTGAAGGTCTTACTCACATCGGCTGCAGAGAATGTGATAGTACAGTTGTCCGAAACAGCTGATGCTCTAATGCATGTTTCAGTGTTACTTGCCTCGAAGCGAGCATAGAAGTAATTTAGCTCGTCTGGTAGGCTGGTGTCACTGGGCAGCTCTCGGCTGTGCTTCCCTTTGTAGTCTGTAATAGTTTGCAAGCCCTGCCACTTCTGACGAGCGTCAGAGCTGGTGTTGCATGACTCGATCTTAGTCCTGTATTGACGCTTTGCCTGTTTGATGGGTCGTCGAAGGGCATAGCGGGATTTCTTATAAGGTTCCGGGTTAGAGTTCCGCTCCTTGAAAGCGGCAGCTCTCTGATTTAGCTCAGTGTGAATGTTGCCTGTAATCCATGGCTTCTGGTTGGGGTATGTACGAGTCACTGTGGGGACGACGTCATCGATGCACTTATTGATAAAGTCAGCTTTGTACGCGTCTCTGTGTGTGGAGTAACGTTGGTCGAGAATTTGTTTTCCTCTGGTTGCACATTTAACATGCTGATAGAAATTAGGTAAAACTGATTTAGGTTTTCCTGTATTAAAGTCCTCGGCCACTTGGCGCGCTGCCTCTGGAAGAGCGTTTTCCTGTTTGCTTATGGCGGTATACAGCTCATTGAGCGAGGTTTTAGTGCCAGCATCTGTCTGTGGTGGTACGTAGACAGCTATGTAAAATACAGATGAAAACTCTCTAGGTAGATAGTGTGGCCTACAGCTTATCATGAGATGCTCTACCTCAGGCGAGCAAAACCATCGAGATTTCCTTAGATATTGTGCACCAGCTGTTGTTCACATACATGCATAGGCCCCCGCCCCGTGTCTTACCAGAGGCTGCTGTTCTGTCCTGCCGATGGAGTGTATAACCCGCCAGCTGTATGTTCTTAATCTCGTCGTTCAGCCACAACTCGGTGAAACATAAGATATTACAGTTTTCAATGTCCCGCTGGTAGGATATACGTGCTTTCAGCTCGTCCCATTTGTTTTCCAGCGATTGAACATCAGCTAGCAGGACGGAAGGCAAGGGCAGGTTAGCCACTCGTCGCCTGATCCTCGCAAGGCACCCTGATCTTTTTTCACTAAATCTCAGTTTCCTTCTCCAGCGAATCACAGGGATCTGGGCCTGGTCGGCTGTCTGTAGTATATCCCTCCCTTCCGACTCATTGAAGAAGAACTCTTCGTCCAGTTTGAGGTGAGCAATCGCAGTTCTGATGTTTAGAAGCTATTTTTGGTCATAAAAGACGGTAACAGCAACATTATGTACAAAACAAGTTACGAACAACGTGAAAAACAAACAAAATAGCATGGTTGGTTAAGAGCCGATAAGACGGCAGCCCTCCCCTCTGGCGCCATCGTAGTTGCATAGAATGAGGATGAATAGAGAATGGGCTGTGTGACCTAGCTCTCTGGTTTTTAATGCGGGTGGAAATGGAGTTCCTTCCCAGTGCTCAGAGCCCAGAGCTTTGTTTTCTTCACGGGCATGATGGTATGAGACTGGGGGGCGTCCTCTTATGAGGACATGTGGCACAATAAGCACTGGCAGGGTCTGGCTTCCTGGCACTTGCCCAAAAACACATACAGAAAGAAAAAGGGGAGCACATTTTTGGAATGCAAATTCAAACATCGCATAAGACTTCACTGTCCTAGATTCTGGTCGCCATGGGTTTCGTCTGAAGGAATGGCAAAAAACTCTATAGAGAATCTCCAAAAATAGGCGCTTTTCATTCGATTGTCATCTGCTTTCTAAGGCAGCGCATAAATTATTCATGGCTCAGCTTCCACAGACATATGTGTGGCTCACTGTGACCCATCAATAATATATTAAAGACACACATCAGTCCACGTTAATACCTTACTGAGGAATTATCAACACCTGGGATCTTCTGTTTATCAAAAAACAATGATCAAAAAATCCCATACATTTTGTACATGTGAAATCAGACACGTGGTTTTCGGACACGTGAATTTCTCACTTGTTTTCTCCCCACATTACATTTATTTTCACATCATTATGTTCACCACTTCCAGCTACATCTGGTCTCCCATCCAGGGACCAACCAGAACCAACGCTGCTTAGCTTCAGAGGCAAACCAGAAGTGGGATGCAGGGGGCTATGTTGCTGGAATGAATGTGCCAAAACTTCAAAAAGGCACTGAAAGCAAAGGCCAGGGTAACAACAAATAAGTTGCAGGAAAGAGGGAGGCGTTATATTAAATTGCGTTATCATTATTATTTTTTTATTATCACTGAATACTATTTTTTTACCCTCGCATTTAAAAAGGATTTCCTTGCAATATTTGGTTTTGCTATTAATACTTTGGGGTTTGCTTTCAATATCATTATTTTTGTTGGCAATTCGAAGAATGTTGTTCTCGACTTCAGAAGTTTTGCTTGATATTAATGGCGCAAAAGTAACTCACTTAATAGAGGATTACACCATATAATAACACTATTACTCTATTGAAGGTGTTTAAAGCCGCAATCCTTAATTTAAACATTAACAAAGTGTACTCCCCGCCACAGTATCGGTAAAAAGCTGAGGGATGGGTCTGGAGAAATGCAACCACTCTTAAATCCATAGATTACGCTAAGAATGCATGGAATAACCATCCATGATATCAACATTTTCATTTTAAACATGTTTGTTTACATTTACTTTGCATACAAACATTGGAGTAAATATCAAGTTTTCTTACATGTGAAACCATCACGTGAAAGTTGTTCACATATGAAACTGCAAATTAGATTTTTACATGTGATTGTTTTTCACATGTGAAACTGCATATCCAATTTCATGTGAAACTGCAATTCACATGTAAGGTGAAAACATGTCATTCTCCTCACATGTTAAAAGGTGGTGTTAACATGTGAAATGAAGGAAGTTTAAGCTCAACATGTGAAAACAGATACTGTATTTCATATGTGAAAGTGCGATTTCACATGTCAAAATACGATTTGACAAATTTTCTTTTTTGTAACGGTGGTGTGTTCCAAAAACTTTTGCTCTCAAGCTAATTAGTTAATCCATTTTAGAGACCTTTACAATGGCAAAGCATGCATTCACTGCAGAAATATGATCCCATTTTTGACATACGACATTCATGGGATGCCACAAATATGCCACATTTTTACGTTATCCTAGCATTATAAAATGGCTTGTTACCTAATATCCTGTGATTTAAAAATGATATAAAATCACTATAATACATTCAAAAAAACACTTTTAAAACACTTAGATGGGAACAAAGGAATCTCATGACTATACTGTACATCTTGTAAATGGCACCAAAACATCAGCTACTGGTTATTGTTCACAAGGCAGCAAAATCACTCAACTAGTAATATCAGCCCTGATTGGATAAATAGGCCTCGGCGAACACGTGTTAGAACATTGTGAATCTATTCAGAGACCATCAAGTGAGTATTTCCGCATGAATCCACAGAGGCATTCTCAACCCCCCACTTCTACTGCAACTGGAGCGCAGAGAGAGAGAGAGAGAGAGAGAGAGAGAGAGAGAGAGAGAGAGAGAGAGAGAGGACGAGAGAGCGAGAGAGCGAAGAGAAAAGAGAGAGAGGACGAGAGAGCGAGAGAGCGAAGAGAAAAGAGAGAGAGGACGAGAGAGCGAGAGAGCGAAGAGAAAAGGGAGAGAGGACGAGAGAGCGAGAGAGCGAGAGAGCGAGAGACAGTCTGAGTCCGAACGCCACTGTACATTATGATAATGGACTGATCAATATGACAGGATCTAGAGTGGATATAGAGTGCATATAAGTACACTATTAGTCTGACGTTGAGTGGAAAACAACTACTTTGAACATTACGTGAGAATATGGGAATATTTTCATTATAGCTTGTCATTTGAACAGTGGAATAGTAGCCATAAGCAAACTCATCAACTTGACCTCTCATTCATTAGTACAGAAACACACAATCTGCTCTTAAAGCATGCCTTTCACATTAGTGGGAGTATGGATTACATCACACTGAGTAAATGCTTGATATTGAGTTCTTATTTCACTCTATTATACAACTCCTCTAATCTATTCCCAACACATGGTGGGATTTTAGATTAACGGACGCAATGTGACACATACTTACAAACCCTCACATTAAAAACCAGGTTACCCACATACTGGGGTGAGAACATCAAAGTCCATTTCATAAATAGAGAACAGCGTGTTGTTAAGTAAGAGCAGCAGCTGTATAGTGGCTGTCTACTGTTAAGTATAGCACAGTACGTACCTGCACACTTGACTCCCTGAGCCTTCAGCCCCCACATGAAGTTAGCACAGTATTCACACCAGTGAGGTCCCCGGAACGTGTGGACCTGGAGGATAGAACGAGAGAGAGAGAGAGAGCGAGAAAGAGAGCGAGAGAACTGGCAGTCAAAAGCTAGAGTCATGTACTGCACAGGTACCACACCTTCCCCAGGTTGCCCTGGAGAAAACCACGATGCCGGTGTCTTAAACTAGTCAAATAAAGGGATTATCTCTGTGTGTGTTGTAGATTAGGGGCGTTTAGAGCCCAGTCAAATCTGACAGGATGCCTAGTCCATGCTAACCATTAATGAGTGTCCAGGCTGAATAGCGGTGGGGGTGATGTGATGGTGATGCAGACCGGGGGAGGATGGGTGGGCACCGTTGACCCTGTGGCAGTGTGAGGGGGCATGTTGTCATGGAAATGTGCTACGGCAACGGTTAAAGGATTCTCACGCAGGGAAGGGAGCTCCCACTCCGCCAGGCAACATAACAACAGCTCAGCCAATCAGGAGTGCCTGATCCAGACCTCTGGGGAGGAGGCAGTGCTGCCACCCTCTGAGGTGTTTTCCTACACGACGGAGGCAATAATGGCCTCTTTGATATGAGGTGAGAATACTAGCGCCATCACCAATACACTGTGTAAACTCACTATGGGAGCAGGGAAAGCATGAGACGATAAGCAGTAAAACAATCCGCCACGGTATACAATGGAGAAGATGGTATCAAGTCGGATGAACTGTGAGTTCTATACTATTTGCAGGATTGTTAGAATCTCTTTTGTGATTCATGGTTTACAGGGAAAGAAAACCTTATTCTATTTGGTTGGAATACCTGAGCCGACAAGGTGAAAAATCTGTCGATGTGCCCTTGAGCAAGGCACTTAAGCATAATTTGCTCCAGCGGTGCCGTACTACTATGGCTGACCCTGTAAAACAACACATTTCACTGCACCTATCTGGTGTATGTGACAATAAAACATGTTTTTGTGGGTGTGTGTGTGTGTGTGTGTGTGTGTGTGTGTGTGTGTGTGTGTGTGTGTGTGTGTGTGTGTGTGTGTGTGTGTGTGTGTGTGTGTGTGTGGAAAAAAAACAGAACATTTAATTAACCCGTAAAACTTAGCACTGGTTGTTATGTCTGGCCTATTTGGTTACATTTGTCTCCAATGTTCATTTTTTAAATCATATTTTGTAATCATAACTTCAAAGAGATATCTTGGTTGTACAGAAGGTTTAGGATGATTATTCATTTTAATGCTCTGTCAATAACTATTACACTCTAACCATACCAGCCCAGACTGCTTCCTGTTGTGAAGGGATCTTGAAACAGTTATATGTGTGACAGAGCCTTAAAACTATTTAATGGCGCATTCAGCATGGACTGCATGGCAGAGTAATAAATAAATAAGGAAAGAGGGAAGCAGGAGTCCTGTAACTGTCAGCAGTACTAGAAGCTTTGAGGGAATGTTTCTCCTCCAGCTCCCAACTTCATTAACTAACCCAAACAGTCAGAGCAGAGCAGGGGCTAAGTCTGCTGACTGGAGCCTAATGGGGATACCACTCCTCCACTGCCCCCCCCCCCTTCCATCGCCTAATCTCCCCATCTGGTGCCCGAACCAACAACAGTGGACTACAGACCGCCCAACAGATTTCCTTTTGAAAAAGACACAGTGGACAGATCCAAAACAGTCCTGTTTTCTCAGGCTTTCTCTCGCCCCATAACCCCCCAAACAGACCTTCTGGTGGCCAACTGCCACCACAGCAGCATACTACAAAAAAACACCGCCTGTCTACAACATGCTGAAATACAAGCCATATTTTAGAGTGGAATGGCATGAAGAGGTGCAACAGAACTACTGTTCCTGTGGCGATCTGTCTCACCTTGAAGTTGTGGACTTTTTCGTACTTGTGAGGCAGGCTGTTGTCCTTCAGCGTGGCTTTGCGGACCAGCGAGGTGAGCTGTGAATAGGCAAACAGTTTGAGAGGCTGCCAGATTGTGGCTGGAGGTTTTTGGGGTCCTGAGATCCTCATCCCCAGAGCAGCTGCCAGTATGTCCTGCTGGTTGGCCTCCTGCTTGGCCTTCTGCACCAGGGACTTCTCTCCCTTCCCGACCTCGTAAGACTCCCTGGATGGCATTCTGACACTCAGGTTGGCCAAATCAGATGAACAAACAGCAAACCTTCTAGCGCAGTCCAAAAAGTTAGAGGCCCCCTGGAAAAAACTGGATGCTTAGAGCTAGTTTAAACTATGTAATATTAATTGCATTGTTCCAATTTGACAATTCTCAACTAAGTGAACAAAAACAGCACACACAAATCGCTAAATCCAATACGCAAAAAAATGTGCCCTCCTTTAAATCCTCTCACCACAGTAAGAATTTGATGAACGATGCTCCAACGATGAGAGTCTCAAGTCCTGTGATGGTTGGAGTTGGATAGAAAAGAGAAGAAGCCTTGGGTGCTCATTTGTTCCCTGAATGTGTACGCAGATGAGCTGATGTTGTGTTAATCCTCTCCTCCCTGTGCAGAACTGATATATTCTCTCTGGAACTGAGACAGCACAGTGTGTACTGTGGATGGATGCTGCCAGCATTACCAGAGTGAGGGGAAAGAGGAGTAGTCACAACAGATTAGATGGATCGCACTGGCCAATCACAGTGAGGCAGGAGGCTGCTTATGCTTCATCGTTGCCGTTTCCCCGCCCTCTACAACCCCCCTCTCAGATCCAAAGCAGGAGAGCTTGTGTCGGAAGAGTCAGAGTGTGCGTGGGCTGATAATGAGCAATGAATGAGTCACGCATCATCAATGAGCTGCCACTGCTCACAGCGACAGAGGTGGGCTGTTGGAGAAAGGGTTATTTTCTAAATCTGGTTACCAACCATTTCCTGTTCCAGGGACCACAGAGATCTGTCCCCATACTCCAATATGATACACAGAAAAACAAATAAACATCTCATATTTTCAGCTAGAATCTTTTTCGATACATGTTTAAACCACATGAATTTAGCACATGAAACATTTAAAACACATGCATTTTCACAAAATAGAATTCACAAAAATATGAATAATTTAGTTGGAAACGTTATGAATAGGGAGAGGTGATGCAAGGCCATGTTTTTCAACTGCAATAGTCTGCCTGTAAGCCTATATTTCAGTCACCATGCAGACAACCCAGACAGAATTATCCCAGATGTGCTCATCCCACACAATTACAAGCTCCTTGGGGTACCTTCGAGCTTTGTTTTGTTTCCTGGCTTCAAATACATAAACAGATTAAAGTAATATGTCTATGAAGGAAATCATGAAATACTATTTCATCTAAATTCTGTGGAAGAGCAATATCGTTTATTTTTCCAATATCGGCTACGGAAAAATAATGCGCTGAATATTGAAACATTAATCACAGAATTATACTGAACAAATGTACATTTCTCTAATAGCAAAATTCATAGATACTGTAGTCTAGTTTTAAATTTTTTAGAAAAAAGAAAAAATCACAGACGACTTGTATGATATTTCTTAATTACTATAATGAGAAATGGAAGAGGTCTGAAATTGTGCTCATTTATTTTATTACTGATGCCAGCACGGATGGTATGCAAATTCTGCATCACATACAGATCACAATTAAAGCGCCACGTTGGGAATGATCTGAAACCTGCTACAATCCACACAGCGAGTCAAATGTGATTATACTCCCCCATCCCAGAGGCTGATTTGGGCTCAGCTGTTAGAAAGCCATCCTCACACCTCTTAAAAGAGACTGGAGGTGGAGTAGCCCAGTATGAGTGCACATAGACTCACTCTTCATGCAATCAATAAAGGAAGAGCTTATTGACGGTGTGTGTATCCCCAAACACAGAGAGATGGGGCAAAATGAGAGCTGCTAGAGACGAGCTGGCTTTGAAGATCACTGCAGGTATGATGGCATCGCATAACTGCTGTGTGCATAACTGAAAGAGACTTAGGCTGGACATGAAAGACATGAAACAGAGGCTTCCAATGGAGCGCTCCTCTTCCACACTGTGGAACCCTCTCACTTCAGGAGGTAGATAGTTACATGTAAGAGGCGGATGAAAGGCAGCCCTTTCATATGCAGCCGTCCACACTCACAGACCCCGGGTTCTTTAGGAGGCTGTGCCGAGTAATTATGTAGCCTGCTGTTAAGTATGGAGAGAACATCTGACACCCAGGATGTGGCCTTACTTTGAACGCTCCTCTAATTGACACTGATTGACGGGACTTGTTTCTCAAACATGTCCCAAGTTGGGCCTCTTGAAGAAAGGATGGATGCAAAAGCAGTTACCTTAATAGCTTTTGCTTCTCCACCTAGACACATGTCCATCTGGGCAAGTCTGGGCATCTGGGTTCATTTGTCTCCCAATGCACCTGCCATGTCTCTGATTATGTCTCTGATGTGGTCTAAACAAGATTTCTGTACAACCATCCAACAACAAGCATTTTGTGTGGAGTTTATAGAAATACATTTCACGCAAATAGAAAATAAATTTCTGTTGTATTGAAACTCTTTTGGAATTTCTGTTGCACTAATACAAATGTACAGTTGTGACCAAAAGTTTTGAGAATGACACAAATATTACATTTTCACAAAGTCTGCTGCCTCAGTGTCTTTAGATATTTTTGTCAGATGTTACTATGGAATACTGAAGTATAATTACAAGCATTTCATAAGTGTCAAAGGCTTTTATTGACAATTACATGAAGTTGATGCAAAGAGTCAATATTTGCAGTGTTGACCCTTCTTTTTCAAGACCTCTGCAATCCTCCCTGGCATGCTGTCAATTAACATCTGGGCCACATCCTGACTGATGGCAGCCCATTCTTGCATAATTGTAACGTTCGTCGCCTGGTGACGAGGAAGCGGACCAAAACGCAGCTGGGAGCGAACACATGTTTATTCAACACACTGGAATTAAACATGTACACAAAAATCAAGCAAAATGCAGATACGTTACGTGCTCAAACAAAGAGACAACACCCCACCAACAGCGTGGGGAAAACAGCAACTTAAATGTGATCCCAATCAGAGACAATTAGCGACAGCTGTCTCTGATTGGGAATCGACAGAACCCAACATAGAAATAACCCACCTAGAGCCTACACAAGGCTAAAACGTAAACCAAACACAAACCAATGAAAAATACCTAACATGACACACCCTGACCCAATATACCCGAGTTCACCTGGTCAGGGCGTGACAATAATCAATGCTTGGAGTTTGTCCGAATTTGTGGGTTTTTGTTTGTCCACACGCCTCTTGAGGATTGATCACAAGTTCTCAATGGGATTAAGGTCTGGGGAGTTTCCTGGCCATGGACCCAAAATATCGATGTTTTGTTCCCCGAGCCACTTAGTTATCACTTTTGCCTTATGGCAAGTTGCTCCATCATGCTGGAAAATGCATTGTTCGTCACCAAACTGTTCCTGGATGGTTGGGAGAAGTTGCTCTCGGAGGATGTGTTGGTACCCTTCTTTATTCATGGCTGTGTTCTTAGGCAAAATTGTGAGTTAGCCCACTCCCTTGGCTGATAAGCAACCCCACACATGAATGGTCTCAGGATGCTTTACTGTTGGCATGACACAGGACTGATGGAAGCATTCACCTTGTCTTCTCCGGACAAGCTTTTTTCCAGATGCACCAAACAATCGGAAAGGGGATTCATCAGAGAAAATGACTTTACCCCAGTCCTCAGCAGTCCAATCCTTGTACCTTTTGCAGAATATCAGTCTGTCCCACAAACCGGGGGCTCAGCTTCCGGCAGGGCAGGCGTAGCGGGAGGTTCCTAGTGGAGAGCCAGACGCGATCACCAGGATGAAAAACGGGTGACTCACTGTGGTTTCGGTCCGCCTGCTCATTCTGGCGCCTCACGTGGGAAGTGTCCCAAATGTTACATTCACGACGGAACCACTCATCCACCGCAGGGGTTTCGGTCTGGCTCGGGGTCCACAGAGCCAGGGTCGGCTGGTACAACAGGACACACTAGAAGGGAGACAACCCAGTGGAGGAGTGACAAATTGAGTTCTGGGCGTACTCCACCCAGGGAAGAAACCGGGCCCACTCCCTCTGCCGGTCCTGACAGTGACTCCTCAGGAACCTCCCCAGCTCCTGGTTGTTCCTTTCCACCTGCCCGTTGGACCTAAGCCTGTATCTGGATTTGAGGATGACTGTGACCCCCAGCTTCTCCACAAAGGCTCTCCATACACGTGACTTTAATTGGGGACCACGGTCAGAGACGATATCCTCCAGAAGGCCATAGTGCCGGAACACCTTCTGAAACAGTGCCTCAACGACCTGGAGAGTGATAAGGAGACCAGAGAGAGGGAAAAACAGCAGGATTTTGAGAATCTGTCCACAACAACCATAACAGTTGTGAAACCATCAGACAGGAGAAGATCAGTGACAAAATCTATCGATAGATGGGTACAAGGCCGCTGAAGGGAAGGAGTTTCCCTGCTGGTGCATTCCAGGGAGACTTGGTTTGGGCACATACTGAGCAGGAGTTGCCATAGCGGCTGATGTCCTGTGCCAAGGTGGGCCACCAGTACTTAATGGAGATGGATTGAGTGGTGCGGGTGATACCTGGGTGTCCAGCGGCAAGGCTATATGTGCGCCCAGGTCAAAAGCCGATCCCTTACCTCTGTGGGAACGTAGGTACGCTCCGGAGGATAGGTAGCCGGAGCGGGTTCCCTCTCCAGAGCCTGGCGGATGTCCATGTCTATGTCCCAGAACACGGGGGCAATGATTCGGGAGGGCGGTATGATGGGACCACTCAGGACAGGAACCTCTCCTGAATCGTGTAGTCGGGACAGGGCATCGGCTTTGATGTTCTTTGAACCTGGGCGGTATGACAAGGTGAAGTTGACTCTAGTAAAGAAAAGGGCCCACCTTGCTTGGCGTGGGTTCAGTCGCCTCGCTGTCCATATGTACTCCAAGTTCCGATGGCCAGTGAAGATGAGAAACGGGTCCGTGGTGCCCTCAAACCACTGTCTTCACTCCTCTAATGTCAACTTCACCGCCAGGACCTCCCAATCACCAATGTCATAGTTCCTCTCTGCAGGGGACAGTTTTTTAGAGTAGTATGCACATGGATACAGTTTTTGTGGATTACCTTGACGTTGTTACAGGACGCCCCCCACTCCCACTTCTGAGGCATCCACCTCCACCACGAAGGGCAGCGTAGGGTCTGGGTGTTTCAGCAATGGAGCAGAGGTGAAACGCCCCTTCAGCAGGTGGAAGGCCTCATCAGCTGCAGGATTTCACGGCAACATTTGAGGAGAGAGGTGAGAGGATAGGCGATGGAGCAGAAGTTCCAGATGAATCAGCAGTAAAAGTTGGCAAACCCCAAAAACCGTTGTAGTCCCTTTATGTTGTTTGAGACTGGCCATGACCTGACCGCATCGACCTTCCATTCCTCCATAACCACTCCCTGCGGGCTGATCCGATATCCCAAGAAGGAGACGGCGACCTGATGGAATTGGCACTTCTCTGCTTTCACGTACAGATGGTTTTCCAGGATGCGTGTCAGTACTACCCAGACGTGGACGATGTGCTCCTCCAAGGTGGCCAAGTAGATCAGGATGTCGTCGATATACACGACCACCTGGCGCCCAAGCATGTCTCAAAACACCTCGTTCACAAATGCCTGGAACACCGACGGAGCATTGGCTAAACCATAAGGCATCACCAAGTACTCGTAGTGTCCAGACACCGTACTGAAGGCCGTCTTCCATTCATCCCCCTCCTAGATGCGGATCAAATTGTATGCACTCTGCAGGTCCAGCTTGGTAAAAAAACTGGGTCCCGCGGAGCTGTTCAATGGCGGCCAACACAAACGGGAGGGGATAGCGGTACTTGGTGGTGATGGCATTGAGACCTCTCTAGTCAGTACACGGACGAAGACCCCCCTCCTTCTTGGCCACAAAGAAGAAACCAGCCGAAGCAGTGGAGGTGGATGGGCGGATGAAACCCTGTTGGTTTCAAACACCGACAGGGGGTAGATGTGGCTGCGGAGGAGCAGTCTGTTAGCAGGTCGATGGCACAGTCCCAGGGGCGATGAGGAGGGAGACAGGTGGTGCAAGTCTTGGAGAAAACCTCACGGAGATCCTGGTAAACTTCCGGGATGTCGGCCTGGAGGGCAACCACAGGACTCTCAACCGATCCCAGTGGTCGGTTATCCAGTGCTTGAACCGGAAACGGAGAGGAGAGCGGGTATGATGTTATGTTCAGGGAGGAGGCAAGGGCCTGGTCAATACAATTTCCCGCAGCTCCGGAGTCCACTAGAGCTATGGAAACAACACATGAGGGACAGCCAGCTAGTGAAATCTGTACTAAGAAGGCTTGGTGGAGAGTGAAGATGATGGGATACTCACACCTACACCAGGAGACGGATGATCACTGGACCGTCCCTCTGCTCTAGTGACTCTCGGGTTAGAGCGTAGCGGACACCGTTGAAGCTGGTGTCCCTCCTGGCCACAATAGGGACAGAGCCCAGTTGTCTCCGACGGCGTCGCTCAGCCGCAGGAGAGGCATGTGGCGACTACATCCATGGGTTCAGGCACTGACTCAGATCGGTCAACGAAGGAGGGAGAGATGCGATGAGGGTGCTGACGCTCCCAAAGGAGGTTATCCAGACGGATGGCCATCGCGATGAGTGTCCAATGAGAGGGTGTCATCTCGGCATGCCAGTTCCGTCTGGACCTCTTTTGAATAAGGTGTGGAGCGCCGGCTCATTCCATCGGCTGGATGCTGCCACTGTACGAAAGGTGAGGACATACTCCGCAGCGGTCTGGTCCTCCTGACGAAGTTCCAGTAGGCACTCACGCCCCTCTCTGCCCTCCGGTGGGTGATTGAAGACTCCTCTGAACTGAGCCATGAACCTCCTCTCCTTTCTCCCAGACGGCCGTAGCCCATTCCAACGCTGCCCGGTCAACTGGGAAATAACCATGGCAAACTTGGAGGTGAGGGCTCCCGTTTGATGAGCAAAATAGAGGGAGTACTGGAAGAGGAAGCCACGGCATTTGGATGGAGTCCCGTCATATTTGTCTGAAAGGGACAAACGGGCATCGCTGACTTAGGCAGACTGCTGAATAGGCTGGGGTATTGGCTTGCTTGGTCGACTCATGGTAGAGGATCCTCCGCTCGTTGGGAGTGACGCCCCTTGGGGAAGATCTAGACATTGAAGAACGCAGAGGACCTCATCCATCATCATCCCCAGTTGCGCCAGCTGATCGTGGTGTTGGCGAAGTAGGTCTTCCTGTTCACCGAGAATCTGGGAGATGTCTCGGTTGGCTGCTGCTTCTATTCTGGGGGCAATATTCTGTAACGTAGATGCAATGAGTCAGGAAGCAAGTGCAGTTAGTGAGTTTAATGATGAAGAACATTGAACGAACCAAAACAAGAAGTGCATCTAAACATGGAAACATAAACAATATTGCCTGGTTGATGATAACAACGGAGTGCTATATAAAGGGGCAGTAATCAGGGAGTTGATAAAGTCCAGGTGTGCCTAATGAAGTGCAGGTGTGCGTAATGAAGGTTGCCAGGTGTGCGTCAGGATGGGTTGCCAGGACCAGTGGTTAGTAGACCGGCGACATTGATCGCTGGAGAGGGGGAGTGGGAGTGGACATGACAATTTCGTATTATTTAGTACATAAATCTAAGACACTCCATTTAGTATGATATGTTAAGTTTTGTATGTTATGTATTCATTTGTGGATGTCCATCACCATTTTTCATATAATACAGTATGTTACTAGTTGTATTATAGTTTATAATTTCTAAACATACAATATGTAAAACGTACAATATGTTATGAATTTGCTAAACGTATGATATGTTACGAATTCTAGCTATGTGGCTAGGTTGACAACATTAGCTAGGCTAGGTGTTGGGGTTAAGGTTAGGCTTAAGTTCAGGAGTTAGGTTAAAGGGTTAAGGTGAGATAACATGCTAAGTAGTTGCTAATTAGCTCAAGTTGTCTGTGATGAGATTTGAACTGGTAACCTTTGGGTTGCTAGACGTTAGTGTTATATGCCCACCCATCCACCAGGACCAACGACCTTACTTTCATTTTTGCCTGAAGTAACCATACATGTATGTCTTAGGTAACCACACCAAACGTAACATATCATACTAATTTGAGTGTCCCTGATTTACATTTACTATGTTACGTCTAATCTATGAGACCAGGCTGGGGGAACAGTCTGTTTAGGTAACATTCAACTCCTTGTACTCCATGTCATATGTTGGGCTTCTGAGTGGCGCAGCGGTCTAAGGCACTGCATGTCAGTGCTAGATGTGTCACAACAGACCCTGGTTTGATTCCAGGCTGTATCACAACCAGCCGTGATTGGGAGTCCCATAGGGCGGTGCACAATTGGCCCAGCGTCGTCTGGGTTAGGGTTTGGCCCGGGGTAGGCTGTCATTGTAAATAACAATTTGTTCTTAAATGACTTGCCAAGTTAAATTAAAGATGGCAAGAGTGTTTATCATGACATGAGTGCAATGATAGCTAAACAGACTGGTACCCAGACCAGTACCACTCTAAATTGGGGCTTGTCAATTTTTTCATAACTAATGTCTTCATTAGGAACAGTGATGGCTGGAATCAACTATGGCCTAATCTGGCAACAGAATGAAACCATCCCTACTGTACCTGCTCATTACGCACCCCCCCCCCACGTCATTGAGAGCTTCCATAGAGGGGAAGACTACAGTTCAGTATTGATATCATTACAGCTGTGGCTTGGGCAACCTTTCCCTGGGAAATGGTACTGTTGCTGAAAATCTCACAATTTTTGCTTGCCTAGCAAAAAAGAGAAACCATTCAGACCGTATTTCTCCAAGACAAATACATTACCTGGCTGTGATTTTGGCTGTTGCCTCGACAGTGATGTATGGTGTGCTGCTATCCCACTTTGCCATCCACAGTGGAGTCCCCACAGCAGGGTTATACAAGGACACATCCACGCAGTTTATGGGATGCATAGGTACTGTACTGTGTGTTAATCCACACTACACTGGTATGTGGGGTATAGGGTAATACAGTATCTCTCTCCTGAACAAACGATGAATTTTCATCAACTCGAAAAACATGCTCATTTAGCTATTTTAGAGAAACTGTACCAGTCAACCTTGATAAGAATGACTTGTCGATCTCATTAAATATGTTAAATAACCAGCAAATGTAAACTCAGACTGACCATTCTCTGGTCAAACGTCTACTATCTTTATCCATGTCTAATATTAGGGCAACGATGCTCTGTCTCTGACTGAACAACGGATGACGATCAGCATACACTAGCAACATTAATCCTCTCTAAAAAGCAATCAAATACATTGTCCACAGATTTACACTTATCTAATCCCAGTTATCAGATAAACTCTTCTGCCTTTTGATTTCTCTTCCTGAAACTGATGAAGGATAGCAGGGAGGGATTACAGAGAGCGTTGGTTGAGAAGTTCACCGATCATACAGTACACAGAGGCCTAGTATTAATACCTTCCTTTGTAGCGACCACTCTGTCCATTTCTCTGTGTTCTGTGGTTATGCAACCGTGCTACCTGTGTAACACTCCCCCGCATGACCAGAGAGAAGTCCTCACAGCTGCAGCTCCCTGCGCATTAAAGTTACAAGGAATGTTTCATAAGCGCTAGCGCTGACAGTGCTTCTGTAGGCTGCATGGCCATTTTCACATAGAGACAAGATGTGCATTTAATTGTAAAGAATCAGAGAGCTCACCAACTCAAAGCTAGGAAGAGACGGGATAAATCAGGGGATTTCCATGTAAAAGGACCCATGAGCACCAAGTCATTTCCATGTAAAAGGACCCATGAGAACCAACATGTGAAGTTCATAAGAGCACATCAAATTGGATGTAAAATGAAAGCTTAGAGTGTATATCTATTTTTTTTAAATTAATGCATATATACATTTTTCAACCATTATCTATGCTAAAAATTAGGAATGAGCAAATGCTTTGATTTCTGGTCGAACAGATGGAAAAGGAGTCTTAGACAATTGTAACGATGTGCGCTGAGAGTCGGGAAGCAAGTTCAGGGAGTGAGTGTTTTAATAAAATAAACGGAACTTAATTCAAAACAAGAAACACTAACAGCACACACATGAAACAGAAACAATGACGCATGGGGAAGGAACCAAAGGGAGTGACATATATAGGGCAGGTAATCAAGGAGGTGAGTGTCATAATGTGCGTAACGATGGTGACAGGTGTGCACCATAACGAGCAGCCTGGTGACCTAAAGGCCGGAAAGGGAGCACATGTGACAACAATACTTACCAGAAAAAGTCTTAAACGGTATTAGAAGTACATCAAAACACAATAATGTTGAAGTAAAGTAAAACAAATCTGTAACATAATTACTGCAATTGAATTTTGCTACAATGGGAAATCATAGTAGTCACTAACAGTTTGGTCACAGTTGGGTCACCTGCTACTGTCCTCCCTTCCACTTACATACTGTTATGTTCAGCTCATAACTGTTTTTTTCTTTCTTTCTGTCATCTGGTCTTCAAAGCAAGAGTGTGAAAACAGTCTGGACAACTCCTCCCTCTCACTCTCCCTCTTCTGCCCGCTCTTTCTTCTCTCTCTCTCTCTCCAATTAATGTCACTTCTCCTGGCTCTTACTGACACCTACCATCTACCCTCTTTCCATTTACTGTAACAAGTATCCTCACCCACTAAGCACCGACCGACACCAGACGTTGTGTTGTCCATGGACGTTGAAACTTGGTTTAAATTTGGTCAGTCCGCCCTGGCCGGACCAAATCTGAATCAATCAAAGACGTCTATGTTTCACAACCAATCTATCTACCTACCTCATCCCCATACTGTATTTATTTATTTATCTTGCTCCTTTGCACCCCAGTATCTCTACTTCCACATTCATCTTCTGCACATCTACCATTCCAGTGTTTAATTGCTATATTGTAATTACTTCGCCACCATGGCCTATTTATTGCCTTAACTTACCTCATTTGCACTCACTGTTTATAGACTTTTTGTTTTCTTTTGTTCTACTGTATTATTGACTGTATGTTTTGTTTATTCCATGTGTAACTCTGTGTTGTTGTATGTGTCGAATTGTTATGCTTTATCTTGGCCAGGTCGCAGTTGCAAATGAGAACTTGTTCTCAACTAGCCTACCTGGTTAAATAAAGGTGAAATTAAAAATAAATAAAAAAAACAAGTTGACAGCATGGTACAGTACAGTAGAGCACAGTAGAGAACACTACAGTGCAGTACAGAACAGTACAATTAAGTATTATACTGTACTGTACAGTAGAGTTCAGTACAGTAGAGCACTCAAGAGTACAGTATAATGTACTGTATTGTATTGTACTGTACATATCTACTTTACTGTACTGAACTCTACTCTACTGTGCTGTACTCTAATGTGCTTTACTGTGCTGTACTGCGCTGTGAAATATAGACATCTAGGATTGTTTCAGATTTGGTCTAGTTCGGACCAACCAAATGTTGTCTTGTTTGGGGGCAGAGAGCATTACAATAATAGCCAGTGTGTAGAATAATACCCAAACATGCAAAAGAAGGATATTGCATATTTCTACCTTTGTGTATCTATTCAGGATACATCACCATGAATAGAATGATATTCATATTCATCATTATTAATTTCTGTGTAGTACAGATCAGGGACCCATGATGGGCTTCAGGTAGCCTTGTGGTTAGAGTGTTGGGCCAGTAACCGGAAGGTTGCTAGATCAAATCCCTGAGCTGATAAGGTAAAAATCTGTCATTCTGTGCCTGAGCAAGGCAGTTAACCCACTGTTCCTTGGGCGCCGTGGATGTTGATTAAGGCAGCCCCCTGCACCTCTCTGATTCAGAGAGGTTGGGTTAAATGCGGAAGACACATTTCAGTTGAATACATTCAGTTGGACAACTGACTAGGTATCCCCCTTTCTGTTACTGAATTTAAATTCACTTCACCTACTGTAGTTCAATAATCAAAATCGATTTTTGTCATGTCATAGCTGACACCCGATTCTTTCTGCAGACATCTTTGAATCTGAATTAGGAGCAGAGTTTTTGGAAAATGTGTTCGCTTAAAAAATGGAGGGAAATGTTACTGTAATTCTGTTACCAAACTTTGCATCTGCACATTTCATCCAGTAAATGTGTTTCTGTGAACTTTTCGGTGTACATTTCAGTAGTCCTTGAGCATAGAGTTGTATGGTTTGTCAAACTTTTAAATCAATATTTTTTGTTTGGCATATATTTTAATGTAAAAAATCTGAGTCAAAGCCTAATTCCGTTACCCTGGAATTGCCCATCACTATATGATCTATAATCACAAAAAATGTATATATATTACACTACCGTTCAAAAGATTGGGGTCACTAAGAAATGTCCTTGTTTTCCATGAAAACATATTTGAAATGAGTTGCAAAATGAATAGGAAATATAGTCAAGACGTTGACAAGGTTATAAATAATGATTTTTAATTGAAATAATAATTGTGTCGTTCAAACTTTGCTTTCGTCAAAAAATCCTCCATTTGCAGCAATTACAGCCATGCAGACCTTTGGCATTCTAGTTGTCAATTTGTTGAGGTAATCTGAAGAGATTTCACCCCATGCTTCCTGAAGCACCTCCCAAACATTGGATTGGCTTGATGGGCACTTCTTACATACCATACAGTCATGCTACTCCCACAACAGCTCAATAGGGTTGAGATCCGGGGACTGTGCTGGCCACTCCATTATAGACAGAATACCAGCTGACTGCTTCTTCCCTAAATAGTTCTTGCATAGTTTGAAGCTGTGCAGACCTGAGCACGGGCGTTTCCTGTTTTAGTTTATGTCTATAGGCTGGGAGCAACAAAATGGAGTTGTTGTTAGATTTTCCGAAAGGAGGGCGGGGAAGGGCTTTGTATGCATCGCGGAAGTTAGAGTAACAATGATCCAGGGTTTTGCCAGCCCAGGTTGCGCATTCGATATGCTGATAAAATTTAGGGAGCCTTGTTTTCAGATTAGCCTTGTTAAAATCCACAACTACAATAAATGCAGCCTCAGAATATGTGGTTTCCAGTTTACATAGAGTCCAATGAAGTTCTTTCAGGGCCGTCGATGTGTCTGCTTGGGGGGTGATATACACGACAGTGATTATATTCGAAGAGATTTCTCCTGGTAGATAATGCAGTCCGCATTTGATTGTAAGGAATTCTAGGTCAGGTGAACAAAAGGACTTTGAGTTCCTGTATGTTGTTATGATCACACCATGTCTCGTTAATCATAAGGCATACACCCTCGCCCTTCTTCTTACCAGAGAGATGTTTGTTTCTGTCGGCGCGATCCGTGAAGAAACCAGGTGGCTGTACCGACTCTGATAACGTATCTTGAGTGAGCCATGTTTCCGTGAAACAAAGAACGTTACAATCTCTGTCTCTCTGGAAGGCAACTCTTGCACGGATTTCGTCTACCTTGTTGTCAAGAGACTGGACATTGGCGAGTAGTATACTTGGGAGCGGTGCGCAAAGTGCCCGTCTCCGGAGCCTGACCAGAAGACCGCTCCGTCTGCCCCTTCTGCGGCGCCGTTGTTTTGGGTCGCCGGCTGGGATCCGATCCATTGTCCTGGGTGGTGGACCAAACAGAGGATCTGCATCGGGAAAGTCGTATTCCTGGTTGTAAAGTTGGTAAGTTGACATTGCTCTTATATCCAATAGTTCCTCCCGGCTGTATGTAATAAAACTTAAGATTTCCTGGGGTAACAATGTAAGAAATAATACATAAAAAAACTAAATACTGCATAGTTTCCTAGGAACGCGAAGTCAGGCGGCCATCTCTGTTGGCGCCGGAAGTCTAAAAACCAGTCTGCTGTTCCCACATGCTTCAAGAGGGCCACCATTGTTCCTGTTCCCAAGAAAGCTAAGGTAACTGAGCTACATGACTATCGCCCGGTAGCACTCACTTCCGTCATCATGAAGTGCTTTGAGAGACTAATCAAGGACCATATCACCTCCACCCTACCTGACACCCTAGACCCACTCCAATTTGCTTACCGCCCCAATAGGTCCACAGACGACGCAATCGCAATCACACTGCACACTGCCCTAACCCATCTGGGCAAGAGGAATACCTATGTAAGAATGCTGTTCATTGACTACAGCTCAGCATTTAACACCATAGCACCCTCCAAACTCGTCATTAAGCTCGAGACCCTGGGTCTCGACCCCGCCCTGTGCAACTGGGTCCTGGACTTCCTGACGGGCCGCCCCCAGGTGGTGAGGGTAGGAAACAACATCTCCACCCCGCTGATCCTCAACACTGGGGCCCCACAAGGGTGGCGTTCTCAGCCCTCTCCTGTACTCCCTGTTCACCCATGACTGCGTGGCCATGCACGCCTCCAACTCAATCATCAAGTTTGCAGACGACACTACAGTGGTAGGCTTGATTACCAACAACGACGAGAAGGCCTACAGGGAGGAGGTGAGGGCCCTCGGAGTGTGGTCTCAGGAAAATAACCTCACACTCAATGTCAACAAAACAAAGGAGATGATTGTGGACTTCAGGAAACAGCAGAGGGAGCAGCCCCCTATCCACATCGACAGGACAGTAGTGGAGAAGGTGGAAGTTAAGTTCCTCAGCGTACACATCACGGACAAACTGAAATGGTCCACCCACACAGACAGCGTGGTGAAGAAGGCCTCAGAAGGCCTTAATTTCTTCAACCTCAGGAGGCTGAAGAAATTTGGCTTGTCACCAAAAACACTCACAAACTTTTACAGATGCACAATCGAGAGCATCCTGTCGGGCTGTATCACCGCATGGTACGGCAACTGCTCCGCCCACGACCATAAGGCTCTCCAGGGGGTAGTGAGGTCTGCACAACGCATCACTGGGGGGTAAACTACCTGCCCTCCAGGTCACCTACACCACCCGATGTCACTGGAAGGCAAAAAGATCATCAAGGACAACAACCACCCGAGCCACTGCCTGCTCACCCCGCGACCATCCAGAAGGCGAGGTCAGTACAGGTGCATCAAAGCTGGGACCGAGAGACTGAAAAACAGCTTCTATCTCAAGGCCATCAAACTGTTAAACAGCCATCACTAACATTGAGTGGCTGCTGCCAACATACTGACTCAAATCTGTAGCCACTTTAATCATTAAAAATTGGATGTAATAAATGTATCACTAGCCACTTTAAACAATGCCACTTTATATAATGTTTACATACCCTACATTACTCATCTCATATGTATATACTGTACTCTATACCATCTACTGCATCTTGCCTATGCCGTTCGGCCATCGCTCATCCATATATTTTTATGTACATATTCTTATTCATTCCTTTACACCTGTATGTGCATAAGGTAGTTGTTGTGAAATTGTTAGATTACTCGTTAGATATTACTGTATGGTCGGAACTAGAAGCACAAGCATTTTGCTACACTCGCATTAACACCTGCTAACCATGTGTATGTGAAAAATTAAATTTGATTTGATTTGGGTATTGTCCTGTTGTAGGTGGAAATTGGCTCTAATTAAGCACCATCCACAGGGTATGGCATGGCGTTGCAAAATGGAGTGATAGCCTTCCTTCTTCATCCCTTTTACCCTGTACAAATCTCTCACTTTACCACCAACAAAGCACCCCCAGACCATCACATTGCCTCCCCCATGCTTGACAGATGGCGTCAAGCACTCCTCCAGCATCTTTTCATTTTTTTCTCTTTGTGATCCGAACACCTAAAACTTAGATTTGTCTGTCCATAACACTCTGTCCAGTGTCTGTGTTATTTTGCCCATCTTAATCTTTTCGTTTTATTGGCCAGTCTGAGATATGGACTTTTCTTTCTCTTTTTCTCAGTCGCCTCTTCACTGTTGACATTGAGACTGGTGTTTTGCGGGTACTATTTAATGAAGCTGCCAGTTGAGGACTTGTGAGGCGTCTGTTTCCCAAACTAGACACTCTAAGGTACTTCTCCTCTTGCTCAGTTGTGCACCAGGGCCTCCCACTCCTCTTTCTATTCTGGTTAGAGCCAGTTTGCGCTGTTCTGTGAAGGGAGTAGTACACAGCGTTGTACGAGATCTTCAGTTTCTTGGCAATTTCTCGCATGGAATAGCCTTCATTTCTCAGAACATGAATAGACTGATGAGTTTCAGAAGAAAGTTTTTTGTTTCTGGTCATTTTGAACCTGTAATCGAACCCACAAATGATGACACTCCAGATACTCAACTAGTCTAAAGAAGGCCAGTTTTATTGCTTCTTTAATCAAAACAACAGTTTTCAGCTGTGCTAACATAATTGCAAAAGGGTTTTCTAATGATCAATTAGCCTTTTAAAATTATAAACTTGGATTAGCTAACACAACGTGCCATTGGAACACAGGAGTGATGGTTGCTGTTAATGGGCCTCTCTACGCCTATGTAGATATTCCATAAAACATCCGCCGTTTCCAGCTACAATAGTCATTTACAACATTAACAATGTCTTCACTGTATTTCTGATCAATTTGATGTTATTTTAATGGACAAAAAAATAGCTTTTCTTTAAAAAACAAGGACATTTCTAAGTGACCCCAATCTTTTGAACGGTAGTGTACGTTGAGTTCACATTCTCTAGATAATATTCAAACAAAGACGATTTCAAAATGTATGAAATTAATAAAATACTGCCTTTTGAAACAGCCTGACTACTCTGTCTGTGCAGTACAGGATATAAATATGTGGAGTACTGTACTGTACTGGCCATATTGTGGTTTATCACGTTTGGTTGGCTGTAACAACATCTGTTCAGGAGTACAAGGTTCCCATGGGAACAGCACTGGTGTTTCTCCACTTCCGCCATACACCAGCGCTTATCTTGTTTGCTGAAATAAGCCTGCCAGTCCCGCGAGGGGACAAAGTTAATGTACGCTTCAGAGCTAATAATGTTCGAATAACTCAATCTGTGAACTTCATACATGGAACGGATATTACATCCTCAGCAACAGAAACACGAGTGAATTTCTGTAACGCAAGTATGCCTCACACTCGCAAAGCCCTAGTCTAATCCAGGAGGAAAACAAAGCATCATTACTTATTCAAAGATGAATCAAGCACAGTAAATATAAGTGCCATTATCACCATTGATATGCAATAAACAAGCAATCTACCGCAAGCATGCAGCTAGCATCGAAGAAGTGGCATCCATTGTTGTTTATCAGTGGCATCCGTTGCTGTTGAGAATACATATGAAACTACTAGGGAGACCTGTATGTGTTGTTTGGCTTGAGGCAGTGTTCCAACCAACAGGCACCAGGCCAGGAATATCAAATAATTCAGATTGACAAATAACAGACCGGCTGGTGGACATCTGGCCATCTCATGTCTAAGGATGATGATGTCTCCATGTTGTCTGCTTGTTAGCATATCCAAGGCAGAATGGCAACCAGCTACGTTAACACACCATAAGGAGAAGGAAAAAAACCTACCAACATGTTTCAGAAAAACAGACTGTATTGAACATGGAGGAATAGGACAATCTGGTGGAGGGAATAAACTGGTGTGTGAGAATGAGATGGAATGGAAAGGCAGACATTTTCCAGAAACACAAGTATTTGAGAATTCCCTGGTTGACCTAACTAGCCGTCGGGCACTACAACCAACTGGACGATCGAGAAAGTATGGGCAATACACAGTACAACTTCATACAACCCAATCAGAAACATCACCCATGTTCTGTAGCCAACCATTTCAAATGACCATGGCTGTATCTCAATGGATTTTCTAAATCAGGCCAAAATGTTATGACTGCATTGTTTTGGGGATTTTACTGAGACACTCATTTTTTCCATGGTGGTCAATAGATAGGCGTTGTTCATGGAGGCTCTGTGCAGCTATAGCAAGGTTACACAACACAACACACACTGAGGCAAGTTCGTTGTAGCAGCAAGTCAGCAGTAAGGCATTTCCTGGACCCAACTCTCGTCTCTCAATTGTTTTCAGAGCCATTTGCGATGGTCAGTTATGACATAATCTCATCTTGGGCTGTTAAACAAGGACAATCCCTCCGCTGTGTAATTCCGTTGCCCTGCTCCTCCTTGGCTGACAGTCAATTGTGAGAGAAATGTGTTTTTCCTTTAACTGTCTTACTGGGAACCAGGGCTCATTTACTGTCCTTGTCTCCACTGGATGAATAACCCAATGACACAACCACTAACACACACCCTGGCTTGTCCTAGCGGTCTTGTGATCTGGACCCAGCATTATTTAAAGGAGTAGTGCCTGGAGTCATTGCAATTCTGCATAATGCGAGCTAACAAAACTATTGTTATTGTGTAACAGTTCAGACAATAACTTGTTATGCACAACTAAATGGATAACCCTTAAGGAACATAAAGTAGAAGTCGGAAGTTTACATACACCTTAACCAAATACATTTAAACTCAGTTTTTCACAATTCCTGACATTTAATCCTAGTATCAATTCCCTGTCTTTGGTCAGTTAAGATCACCACTTTATTTAAAGAATGTGAAATGTCATAATAATAGAAGAGAGAATGATTTATTTCAGCTTTTATTTCTTTCATCACATTCCCAGTGTGTCAGAAGTTTACATATGCTCATTTAGTATTTGGTAGCACTGCCTTTAAATTGTTTAACTTTGTTCAAACATTTCGGGTAGCCTTCCACAAGCCTCCCACAATAAGTTGGGTGAATTTTGGCCCATTCCTCCTGACAGAGCTGGTGTAACTGAGTCAGGATTGTAGGCCTCCTTGCTCGCAAACACTTTTTCAGTTCTACCCACAAATTTTCTATAGGATTGAGGTCAGGGCTTTGTGATGGCCACTCCAATGCCTTGACTTTGTTGTCCTTAAGCCATTTTGCCACTACTTTGGAAGTATGCTTGGGGTCCTTGTCCATTTGGAAGACCCATTTGCGACCAAGCTTTAACTTCCTGACTGATGTCTTGAGGTGTTGCTTCAAAATATCCACATCATTTTCCATCCTTATGATACCATCTATTTTGTGAATTGCACCAGTCCCTCCTGCAGCAAAGCACCCCCACAACATGATGCTGCCACCCCCGTGCTTCACGGTTGGGATGGTGTTCTTCAGCTTGCAAGCATCCCTCCTCTTCCTCCAAACATAACGATGGTCATTATGGCCAAACAGTTCTATTTTTGTTTCATCAGACCAGAGGACATTTCTCCAAAAAGTACAATCTTTGTCCCCATGTGCAGTTGCAAACCGTAGTCTGGCTTTTTTATGATGGTTTTGGAGCAGTGGCTTCTTCCTTGCTGAGCGGCTTTTCAGGTTATGTCGATATAGGACTCGTTTTACTGTGGCGTCGTGTCTTTGGCATCATTAAATTGAACTGTTATTTTATCAAATCAATTCTCTGTAATTATTATTACGTGATTAAACTAATCATGTAAATGTAATTAACTAGGAAGTCGGGGCACCAATGAAAATCTTCAGATTGCAAAGTTATAATTTTCCTAATATAACTCTTCAGATATTTTAATATCTGATCAATTAGTCTTCTAATTAATGAATTATTCTTTACCTCACGTTAGTCTCATTCCGAAGTCGTAAATCGTTGGTTATCTGCACGAAGCCAGCCTTTACTATGAATCATCCATACATCAATTGTCTTAATCATTTATTTACTAACTAACTATATAATCACAGAAATGCATAAACAAACAAACAGTAGATATGGTTACAAGGAAATGATCCCTAGTGGGCTAAGCTGATTTGACGGCTTGGTGGACAAAGGGTTGTGGGTGTGGACTGAGAAGGGCGAGAATTATAAGAGTCACTACACAGTTGATAATTATATTGATTGAAATGCTAATCCTTTGCACAGCAACGCTCACTCATTTGGGAATAATTGCAATCAATACATATTTACGCTCAGTGTGTCGTTGTGATCTCTGTTGGAATCGTCCATCTTTCTGTTGGAAAGTTCATCCGTCCGTGTCTCTCCGCTCCCATAAAGTCTCTCGTGGTTAGAATGGATACTTCAGAGACCCATTCAGAATTGTTCTTATATCAAATCAAATGTATTTATATAGCCCTTCTTACATCAGCTGATATCTCAAAGTGCTGTACAGAAACCCAGCCTAAAACCCCAAACAGCAAGTAATGCAGGTGTAGAAGCACGGTAACTAGGAAAACCTAGGAAGAAACCTAGAGAGGAACCAGGCTATGAGGGGTGGCCAGTCCTCTTCTGGCTGTGCCGGGTGGAGATTATAACAGAACATGGCCAAGATGTTCAAATGTTCATAAATGACCAGCATGGTCAAATAATAATAATCACAGTAGTTGTCGAGGGTGCAACAAGTCAGCACCTCAAGAGTAAATGTCAGTTGACTTTTCATAGCCGATCATTGAGAGTATCTCTACCGCTCTTTCTGTCTCTAGAGAGTTGAAAACAGCAGGTCTGGGACAGGTAGCACGTCCGGTGAACAGGTCAGGGTTCCATAGCCGCAGGCAGGACAGTTGAAACTGGAGCAGCAGCACGGCCAGGTGGACTGGGGACAGCAAGGAGTCATCATGCCAGGTAGTCCTGAAGCATGGTCCTAGGGCTCAGGTCCTCCGAAAGAGAGAAAGAAAGAGAGAAAGAGAGAATTAGAGAGAGCATACTTAAATTCACACAGGACACCGGATAAGACAGGAGAAATACTCCAGATATAACAGACTGACCCTAGCCCCCCGACACATAAACTACTGCAGCATAAATACTGGAGGCTGAGACAGGAGGGGTCAGGAGACACTGTGGCCCCATCCGATGATACCCCCAGACAGGGCCAAACAGGCAGGATATAACCCCACCCACTTTGCCAAAGCACAGCCCCCACACCACTAGAGGGATAGCTTCAACCACCAACTTACCATCCTGAGACAAGGCCGAGTATAGCCCACAAAGATCTCCGCCACAGCACAACCCAAGGGGGGGTGCCAACCCAGACAGGAAGACCACGTCAGTGACAACCCACCCAAGTGACGCACCCCTCCTAGGGATGGCATGGAAGAACACCAGTAAGCCAGTGACTCAGCCCCTGTAATAGGGTTAGAGGCAGAGAATCCCAGTGGCGAGAATAGATGTTTCAGCGGTTGTCGGTCTTCGCATTCAATGGTACATAATTTCTAGCTGCAGACTAGTAATTAGTATCGAAAGAGTTGCTCTTATTCTGTCGGATCAATAGTCTCAGAGTTTAACCACGTGGTATGGTTAAGAATTCAGCAACCATTACAACCTTAGCTTATACTGAGGTTTTTCTGGTCTCTACTCCAACCTTTGCTCCCTCAGCTGACCGAGGTATGCATGGTCTCAAGTGGGTTTCTTCAGGTGGGGTTTTTATTCGGAACAGTAGAAAAGGGCTGTCCCATGAGCCAGATCATGTCTGTGTTCATGGGGGCAGGCCAATGACTTAGTTAAACTATAAAGGTAATACAATTCTCTCACATTAAGGGTTTAAAATCACATTACATAATTTCACAAATAGTTTCATCTTTACTCATTCATTTTATACAATAATTAGACGCAACCCTCATAACAGAGGCTCCTGTATAAACAGAGTTATAGTAATGTGGCTGTATTGTCTTTTCATGATGTTTTGTTTCATATTACAGCCTGAAACAAAACGGACCGGGTCGTAGCTGGCTACTCCACCGAAAGTTTACACGTTCTCCAAAACATGGATATTGTTCAGTTCTCAAGTTCTGTGGTGTAGAAGAAGTTCCTTTGTTCTACTGTGAAACTCTCTCTCTCTATACTGCCTGGCCAGGGGGAGAGAGTCTCCTCCAGGAATTTATGACCTGAGATAACAGAACCTGGGTGTAGGAGAAGGAGGGAGAGGGGGAAGGTACTCGCTATACCCAAAGAGGGCCACATCATGACAGTGGATATAGATACTTTTGTACCTGTTTTCTCCAGCATCTTCACAAGGTCCTTTGCTGTAGTCCTGGGATTGATTTGCACTTTTCGCACCAAAGTACGTTCATCTCTAGGAGACAGAACGCATCTCCTTCCTGAGCAGTATGAGGGCTGCATGGTCCCATGGTGTTTATACTTGCGTACTATTGTTTGTATAGATGAACATGGTACCTTCAAGTGTTTGGAAATTGCTTCCAAGGATGAACCGGACTTGTGGACGTCTACAATTAGTTTTCTGAGGTCTTGGCTGATTTCTTTTGCTTTTCCCATGATGTCAAGCAAAGAGGCACTGAGTTTGAAGGTAGGGCTTGAAATACATCCACAGGTACACCTCCAATTGACTCAAATGATGTCAATTAGCCTATCAGAAGCTGCTAAAGCCATGACATTATTTTCTGGAATTTTCCAAGCTGTTTAAAGGCACAGTCAACTTAGTGTATGTAAACTTCTGACCCATTGGAATTGTGATACAGTGAATTATAAGTGAAATAATCTGTCTGTAAACAATTGTTGGAAAAATGACTTGTGTCATGCACAAAGTAGATGTCCTAACCGACTTGCCAAAACTATAGTTTGTTAACCTCTCTAGGGTAGGGGGCAGTATTTGCACGGCCGGATAAAAAACGTACCCGATTTAATCTGGTTATTACTACTGCCCAGAAACTAGAATATGCATATAATTGTTTGATTTGGATAGAAAACACCCTAAAGTTTCTAAAACTGTTTGAATGGTGTCTGTGAGTATAACAGAACTCATATGGCAGGCAAAAACCTGAGAAGATTCCTTACAGGAAGTGCCCTCTCTGACCATTTCTTGGCCTTCTACACTCTCTTTATTGAAAACTGAGGATCTCTGCTGTAACGTGACACTTCCTACGGCTCCCATAGGCTCTCAGAAGGCGGCAGAATGTTGAATGATGACTTTGCAGGCCATGGCTGAAAAACAGTAGCGCATTTGGTAAGTGGTCGATCAGAGAACAATGAGACTGGTGCTCGCGTGCATGAGAAGAGTCCATTTTAGATTTTTAGTCTTTGAACGAAAACAGGGTTTCCCGGTCGGAATATTATCGCTTTTTTACGAGAAAAATCGCATAAAAATTGATTTTAAACAGCGTTTGACATGCTTCGAAGTACGGTAATGGAATATTTCGAATTTTTTTGTCACGATACGCGCCGGCGCGTCACCCTTCGTTACCCTTCGGATAGTGTCTTGAACGCACGAACAAAACAGAGGATATTTGAACATAACTATGGATTATTTTGAACCAAACCAACATTTGTTATTGAAGTAGAAGTCCTGGGAGTGCATTCTGATGAAGAACAGCAAAGGTAATCCAATTTTTCTTATAGTAAATCTGAGTTTGGTGAGTGCCAAACTTGGTGGGTGTCAAAATAGCTAGCCCGTGATGGCGAGCTATCTACTCAGAATATTGCAAAATGTGCTTTTGCCAAAAAGCTATTTTAAAATCGGACATAGCGATTGCATAAAGGAGTTCTGTATCTATAATTCTTAAAATAATTGTTATGTTTTTTGTGAACGTTTATCGTGAGTAATTTAGTAAATTCACCGGAAGTTTGCGGTGGGTATGCTAGTTCTGAACGTCACATGCTACTGTAAAAAGCTGTTTTTTGATATAAATATGAACTTGATTGAACAAAACATGCATGTATTGTATAACATAATGTCCTAGGAGTGTCATTTGATGAAGATCATCAAAGGTTAGTGCTGCATTTAGCTGTGGTTTGGGTTTATGTGACATTATATGCTAGCTTGAAAAATGGGTGTCTGATTATTTCTGGCTGGGTACTCTGCTGACATAATCTAATGTTTTGCTTTCGTTGTAAAGCCTTTTTGAAATCGGACAGTGTGGTTAGATTAACGAGAGTCTTGTCTTTAAAATGGTGTAAAATAGTCATATGTTTGAGAAATTGAAGTAATAGCATTTCTAAGGTATTTGAATATCGCGCCACGGGATTCCACTGGCTGTTGAGTAGGTGGGACGATTTCGTCCCACATACCCTAGAGAGGTTAACAAGAAATTTGTGGAGTGGTTGAAAAACGAGTTTTAATGTCTCCAACCTAAGTGTATGTAAACTTCCGACTTCAACTGTACTTAATGCCTTGTCATTTTAACATAACAGGAACATGACATATTAAAATACTTCAGAGGTATATAAGGATTACAACATGCGCCATAAATGCGACAGACACCGCCTGGTATGACAGCTGCTCGGCATCTGACTGTAAGGCGCTACAGAGGGTTGTGAGTACAGCCCAGTACATCACTGGGGCCAAGCTTCCCGCCATCCAGGACCTATATACTAGACGGTATCAGAGGAAGGCCCAAAAAATGGTCAAAGACTCCAGTCACGCAAGTCATAGACTGTTCTCTCTGGTACCGCATGGCAAGCGGGCAAGCGCACAGCAAGCGCCAAGTCTAGGTCCAAAAGGCTCCTTAACAGCTTCTACCCCAAGCCATAAGACTGCTGAACAATTAATCAAATGGCCACCCAGACTATTTACATTGGGCCCCCCCCCCCCCCCCCCCAAATTACCCCGATTAACCTGTACCCCTGCACATTGACTCGGTACCGGTACCCCCTGTATATAGCCTCGTTACTGTTATGCAATTTTATTGTGTTACTTTTTATTTTATTTTTTACTTTAGTTTATTTAGTAAGTATTTTCTTAACTCCATTTCTTGAAATGCATTGTTGGTTAAGGGCTTGTAAGTAAGCATTTCACAGTAAGGTCTAAACTTCTTGTATTCGGTCCATGTGACAAATAACTTTTGATTTGATTTGATACCTAATGGGGAAAAATAACAATAGCAGGTTTTGTTTCATTCTGCACATGGATTCAACAAATGCACTCTTTTATTCCGACCATAAAAATCAATGCTGCTTTCTCACTTTTCCAATTTCCTGAAACATGGTTCCAGTTTATGGGCAAGGAGAAAGGCTCTCTAATTAATACCAATTTCTCCCAGTCCTGGGGAACGAAGGTGCTGTGCTTAACCCAGTGTGAAGCCACACAGCAGAACATCCGTACCCCACATGACTAACAATACAACCCAGCTCCCTTTACATTCCACCATGGGTCAGAGTTGATGACGAGAGGCCAGCCTGGAGCCTTGCCTTTATATTGTGCCTAGAAGACTATGAAATACCATGGCTTCGGCTTCTATGTGCTGTGGCGAAAAACATAAATCTAGTCAGTGTGGTAAGCAAGACTAAGATGGACATTCACCTAACTCCGTTATTGCTTTTCTAGTCAGAACATAGTGGTGACATTTGGTCTGTTTGCAATGGACTATATTCCCAATAACCTTGTGACAATATCGGTGTGTACAGAGCCAGAGCCCCGGCCTGACAGAACTGCCAGAGACTAAAGACCTTTATTTGAGGATTTTCATTTCTAATTACAAGGGCTTTAAGATATTAGACTCCAGAAATACCACCTTTCTGGTCAAACCCACAGAGAGGCCATTTCATTTACACAGAAGCTTCAACAGAACATCCCTATCCTCTCATACTCACCTTGAACCACCTCACATGATCTGTGCACCACAACAAGGCCTATAGAAAGAATTCCATACAAAGCATCCAAAGGAATTTACCCTTGTGACTTGTAATATCCCATCACAATATTGTACCTCTGACCATCAGAAATCTTGTATTATTAGATTCTAGATTCTTTTTCTCCTTCTTTTTGGCTATATTTTCGTACTCAGTTAGGCATACGGTTCTTCAATTACAGCCTAGTCACAGCTGCAAAAGCCCCATGTCTAAGAATAATGACATAGGCACCAGTTAGCTATTAAACATCTCCAATAACATTAAATGCAAATATTGCTGACACGAGGAGGATGTTTCCATGTCTCTAAATGGTTGAATCATTTCACTTAATGTAACGGCTGATTGTTAAAACATTGATTATTGCGTCTTTGTTTCCCTGATTTATACATTGGCAGACACCAGACGTAAATGTGAACAGCTGCATGGCTGCTAACGAGTTGGAACAATCCACACTAGATTACAATCTTGACCACAGATTGGAGTTGGACCAATGTAGACATTAGGGAAGACAACTGGTCAATTTACTAGCCTATATGAAAGGACTAACTGCCCTTGTCAGTGAAACTACGGTTTAATCTACAATAAATTCTTCCTTATAAACCTAGGAGTTTGCAGTGTGCCGAATGTAATCCTAAATGCTCATTTACCATATTGACACTGATACTTGCCATGATGGTGACTGCTGTGTGCCAAGAGATACATCTGCAGATGCATGCGATACACTAGTCTTTTCTAATCCAAGCACACAATTGAAAACCAGCCACAATGAACTAGATAGCACTGCAACAAATTGCTAGAAGATTAGGCTAATTGATCCTGAACAACACTGATTCTGAAATGTGTGCAGTAATCAAGACAAGTTCACCAAAGACAGCGACACCATCTGGATTTCTTAACATGACAAACAAAGGGAGTTGCAGCACCTGGCCTATAGAGTGTAGAAGCCTTCGATAAAAGCAACAGTTACACAACATAGAAAATGCTATAAATAACGTATTATCTTCTGACCTCAGATCTTTGAGTGGTAGACACACATGACATGACCCCTTTCTGACAGAAGAAGAAGAGAAACCACCACAGAGTGTCTAGTTTGCTCGTTACTTGTTCTTGTCATGAATTTCCCCTTCAGCCTAACCTAAGAGTCATTTGATGACATGAGAAGTTTGCTGAAGAGGGTGTTTCAAGATATGTCATCTTATTGGCATCACTTAAAACAAAAGAGCTATTCGGAGAACAGGTAAGCTTGGCGTAACCAACTCTGCAGGAACACAGAAGTATTATTGCATGTCAGCATCTGTATATAAAAATAAAGTCAACTCGATGCATACGGATAATATTCAAAAGCAATCTGCAATATACCCAACAACCAGACAGGTTTATGTATAAAGGACCAACACTGAAAAGTATGATGTTAAAATGTTATAAGCAGGAAAGGGACATTTGAAGGGCAATTAGCCTTTTCCTTAATTCATTATCGTTAAGTAACCAGGGATGAAGTGGAGCACATACAGAAAACATGCATCCTGATAAAACAGTATCTCGCCCTCTCCACCAGGCCAGCCTCCTCTCTCACTGGCTCCCTCCCATCTGGGAGATCTCTGAGTGGTCTGGGAGCTCTCTGAGTGGTCTGGGAGCTCTCTGAGTGGTCTGGAACTCTCTGTGGTCTGGAACTCTCTGAGTGGTCTGGAACTCTCTGTGGTCTGGAACTCTCTGAGTGGTCTGGAACTCTCTGAGTGGTCTGGGAGCTCTCTGAGTGGTATGGGAACTCTCTGAGTGGTATGGGAACTCTCTGAGTGGTCTGGAACTCTCTGTGTGGTCTGGAACTCTCTGAGTGGTCTGGAACTCTCTGAGTGGTCTGGAACTCTCTGAGTGGTCTGGAACTCTCTGAGTGGTCTGGAACTCTCTGTGGTCTGGAACTCTCTGTGGTCTGGAACTCTCTGTGGTCTGGAACTCTCTGTGGTCTGGGAGCTCTCTGAGTGGTCTGGGAGCTCTCTGAGTGGTCTGGAACTCTCTGTGGTCTGGAACTCTCTGAGTGGTCTGGGAACTCTCTGAGTGGTCTGGAACTCTCTGAGTGGTCTGGAACTCTCTGAGTGGTCTGGAACTCTCTGTGGTCTGGAACTCTCTGAGTGGTCTGGAACTCTCTGAGTGGTCTGGAACTCTCTGAGTGGTCTGGAACTCTCTGTGGTCTGGAACTCTCTGAGTGGTCTGGAACTCTCTGAGTGGTCTGGAACTCTCTGAGTGGTCTGGAACTCTCTGTGGTCTGGGAGCTCTCTGAGTGGTCTGGGAGCTCTCTGAGTGGTATGGGAGCTCTCTGAGTGGTCTGGGAACTCTCTGTGGTCTGGGAGCTCTCTGAGTGGTCTGGGAGCTCTCTGAGTGGTATGGGAGCTCTCTGAGTGGTCTGGGAGCTCTCTGAGTGGTCTGGGAACTCTCTGAGTGGTCTGGAACTCTCTGAGTGGTCTGGGAACTCTCTGAGTGGTCTGGAACTCTCTGAGTGGTCTGGGAGCTCTCTGTGTGGTCTGGAACTCTCTGAGTGGTCTGGAACTCTCTGAGTGGTCTGGAACTCTCTGAGTGGTCTGGGAACTCTCTGAGTGGTCTGGAACTCTCTGAGTGGTCTGGGAGCTCTCTGTGTGGTCTGGAACTCTCTGAGTGGTCTGGAACTCTCTGAGTGGTCTGGAACTCTCTGAGTGGTCTGGAACTCTCTGAGTGGTCTGGAACTCTCTGAGTGGTCTGGAACTCTCTGAGGTCTGGAACTCTCTGAGTGGTCTGGAACTCTCTGAGTGGTCTGGAACTCTCTGTGGTCTGGAACTCTCTGAGTGGTCTAGGAGCTCTCTGAGTGGTCTGGGAGCTCTCTGAGTGGTCTGGGAGCTCTCTGAGTGGTATGGGAACTCTCTGTGGTCTGGGAGCTCTCTGAGTGGTCTGGGAGCTCTCTGAGTGGTCTGGGAGCTCTCTGAGTGGTATGGGAGCTCTCTGAGTGGTCTGGGAACTCTCTGAGTGGTCTGGAACTCTCTGAGTGGTCTGGGAACTCTCTGAGTGGTCTGGGAGCTCTCTGAGTGGTCTGGAACTCTCTGAGTGGTCTGGAACTCTCTGAGTGGTCTGGAGCTCTCTGAGTGGTCTGGAGCTCTCTGAGTGGTCTGGAACTCTCTGAGTGGTCTGGGAACTCTCTGTGGTCTGGAACTCTCTGTGGTCTGGAACTCTCTGAGTGGTCTAGGAGCTCTCTGAGTGGTCTGGGAGCTCTCTGAGTGGTCTGGGAGCTCTCTGAGTGGTCTGGGAGCTCTCTGAGTGGTCTGGGAGCTCTCTGAGTGGTATGGGAGCTCTCTGAGTGGTCTGGAACTCTCTGAGTGGTCTGGGAACTCTCTGAGTGGTCTGGAACTCTCTGTGTGGTCTGGAACTCTCTGAGTGGTCTGGAACTCTCTGTGGTCTGGAACTCTCTGAGTGGTCTGGGAACTCTCTGAGTGGTCTGGGAACTCTCTGAGTGGTCTGGAACTCTCTGAGTGGTCTGGAACTCTCTGAGTGGTCTGGAACTCTCTGAGTGGTCTGGAACTCTCTGGTGGTCTGGGAACTCTCTGAGTGGTCTGGAACTCTCTGAGTGGTCTGGGAACTCTCTGAGTGGTCTGGGAACTCTCTGAGTGGTCTGGAACTCTCTGTGTGGTCTGGAACTCTCTGTGGTCTGGAACTCTCTGTGGTCTGGAACTCTCTGAGTGGTCTGGGAACTCTCTGAGTGGTCTGGAACTCTCTGAGTGGTCTGGAACTCTCTGGTGGTCTGGAACTCTCTGAGTGGTCTGGGAACTCTCTGAGTGGTCTGGGAGCTCTCTGAGTGGTCTGGAACTCTCTGAGTGGTCTGGGAACTCTCTGTGGTCTGGAACTCTCTGGTGGTCTGGAACTCTCTGAGTGGTCTAGGAGCTCTCTGAGTGGTCTGGGAGCTCTCTGAGTGGTCTGGGAGCTCTCTGAGTGGTCTGGGAGCTCTCTGAGTGGTATGGGAGCTCTCTGAGTGGTCTGGGAACTCTCTGAGTGGTCTGGGAACTCTCTGAGTGGTCTGGAACTCTCTGTGTGGTCTGGAACTCTCTGAGTGGTCTGGAACTCTCTGTGGTCTGGAACTCTCTGAGTGGTCTGGGAACTCTCTGAGTGGTCTGGGAACTCTCTGAGTGGTCTGGAACTCTCTGAGTGGTCTGGAACTCTCTGAGTGGTCTGGAACTCTCTGAGTGGTCTGGAACTCTCTGTGGTCTGGGAACTCTCTGAGTGGTCTGGAACTCTCTGAGTGGTCTGGGAACTCTCTGAGTGGTCTGGGAACTCTCTGAGTGGTCTGGGAACTCTCTGAGTGGTCTGGAACTCTCTGTGGTCTGGAACTCTCTGTGGTCTGGAACTCTCTGAGTGGTCTGGAACTCTCTGAGTGGTCTGGAACTCTCTGAGTGGTCTGGAACTCTCTGTGGTCTGGAACTCTCTGAGTGGTCTGGAACTCTCTGTGGTCTGGAACTCTCTGAGTGGTCTGGGAACTCTCTGAGTGGTCTGGGAACTCTCTGTGGTCTGGGAGCTCTCTGAGTGGTCTGGGAACTCTCTGAGTGGTCTGGGAGCTCTCTGAGTGGTCTGGGAGCTCTCTGAGTGGTCTGGGAGCTCTCTGAGTGGTATGGGAGCTCTCTGAGTGGTCTGGAACTCTCTGACTGGAACTCTCTGAGTGGTCTGGAACTCTCTGAGTGGTCTGGAACTCTCTGTGGTCTGGAACTCTCTGAGTGGTCTGGGAACTCTCTGTGGTCTGGGAGCTCTCTGAGTGGTCTGGGAACTCTCTGAGTGGTCTGGGAGCTCTCTGAGTGGTCTGGGAACTCTCTGAGTGGTCTGGGAACTCTCTGAGTGCGGGCACATGTCTAGTGGTTAAGCGTGTTGGGCCAGTAACCGAAAAGTCACTGGTTCGAATTCCAGTGAAAGATCTGTTGATGTGCCCTTTAGCAAGGCACTTAACCCTGATTGCTCCTGTAAGGTGCTCTGGATAAGAGCGTCAGCTAAATGACTCAAATGTTAAATGTAAATGTGTCTCTTCAGCACAGCCTCCCTGTTGAGCCAAGTGGGGGCTATATGTCTCTTCAGCACAGCCTCCCTGTGGAGTCAAGTGGAGGCTATGTGTCTCTTCAGCACAGCCTCCCTGTGGAGCCAAGTGGAGGCTATATGTCTCTTCAGCACAGCCTCCCTGTGGACCCAAGTGGAGACTATGTGTCTCTTCAGCACAGCCTCCCTGTGGAGCCAAGTGGAGGCTATGTGTCTCTTCAGCACAGCCTCCCTGTGGAGCCAAGTGGAGGCTATATGTCTCTTCAGCACAGCCTCCCTGTGGGGCCAAGTGGAGACTATGTGTCTCTTCAGCACAGCCTCCCTGTGGAGCCAAGTGGAGGCTATATGTCTCTTCAGCACAGCCTCCCTGTGGAGCCAAGTGGAGGCTATGTGTCTCTTCAGCACAGGCTCCCTGTGGAGCCAAGTGGAGGCTATATGTCTCTTCAGCACAGCCTCCCTGTGGAGCCAAGTGGAGGCTATGTGTCTCTTCAGCACAGCCTCCCTGTGGAGCCAAGTGGAGGCTAATTGCTAGTAGATGAGGTTGATGGGCACATGTAAGATGAGGGCCATGAGGACAGCTCTCAATAGCAGTGAAAGTGAGGAATTCACCTACACATGGAACCAGGAGAAGCACATTCTTGACAAATGCACTCAAACTGCCAAAGAGTGGCTGGTCTGAGAAGAAATGACTTGCTGTCTTCCTGAAGCCCTGTGTGTGCTGTCCTGTAGCTGAGAGCAAATAAAAGCAAAGTGCAGCACTATCCATTGGAGATTATGACAGCAGCATATACTGTAGGCCTATATCATATTACCCTGACCATACACTCAGCCATTCTCTCTCAGAACTGATCAATATTGTGATCTTAAGCCAACGTTGACTCTCCCGAGTGGCGCAGCGGTCTAATGCACTGAATCACATTGCTTGAGGCGTCACTACAGACCCGAGTTCGATGCCAGGCTGGGTCCTCGTCCCATCTCGCTGTAGCGGCTCCTTATGGCGGGCCGGGAGCCTGCAAGCTGACCCGGTCGCCAGCTGGACGGTGTTTCCTCCGACACATTGGTGCAACACGCTTCCGGGTTAAGTGAGCAGTGTGTCAAGAAGTAGTGCGGCTTGGCAGGGTCGTGTTTCGGAGGACACTTGGCTCCCGACCTTCGCCTCTCACGAGTCCATAGGGAAGTTGCAGAGATGGGACAAGACTGTAACTACCAATTGGATATCACGAAATTGGGGAGAAAAAGGGGAAGAAATGTAAAAAAGCCAATGTTGACCCTTATGTGTTGTGTACATATTTGATAGGCCATGGTACACTAACTGCAGTTACAAAGCAAATGCTGTAAACCAACCTGTTCTAACTCAACTACTAACACAAAGTCACATGAACTAGAGCTGAGCTGATAAACTGAAAATGAGTGACACCGACCCAACCGAACACTTATTGTGGACAATTTGCTGATGTCGTTCATTACGATGAATAACCTATAGGGCTCTACTAGAGAAATGTGAAGTTTGAAATGAAATCATCTTGCGAATATGGGTGATTGCTAATGGGACAATTGATAGTTACAACATTCAAAATAGTAGTATTAGTTTTAATGGTAATATAAAAATGTTTAACTGTGGTGCAGATTAATATAATAATAATAATAATAATAATTATACAGTGCATTCGGAAGTTATTCAGACCCCTTCCCTTTTTCCACATTTTGTTATGTTACAGCCTTATTCCACAGTTGACAGTGCATGTCAGAGCAAAAACCAAGCCATGAGGTCGAAGGAATTGTCTGTAGAGCTCTGAGACAGGATTATGTTGAGGCACAGGCCTGGGGAAGGGTACCAAAACATTTCTACAACATTGAAGGTCCCCAAGAACACAGTGGCCTCCATCATTCTTCAATGGAAGAAGTTTGGGGCAAAGACTAGGGCAAAGGTTCACCTTCCAACAGGACAACGACCCTAATCACACAGCCAAGACAATGCAGGAGGGGCTTGGGGACAAGTCTCTGAATATCCTTGAGTGGAGAGACCGGACTTGAACCCGATCGAACATCTCTGGAGAGACCTGAAAATAGCTGTGCAGCGACACTCCCCATTCAACCTGACAGAGCTTGAGAGGATCTGCAGAGAAGAATGGGAGAAACTCCCCAAATACAGGTGTGGTGTGCCAAGCTTGTAGCGTCAAACCCAAGAAGACTCAAGGCTGTAATCACTGCCAAAGGTGCTTCAACAAAGTACTGAGTAAAGGGTCTGAATACTTACGTAAATGTAATATATACGTTTTTTTTATTTTTAATACATTTGCAAAAATGTATAAAAACCTGTTTTTGCTTTGTCATTATGGGGTATTTTGATGAGGGACAAAAACAATTGAATCAATTTTAGAATAAGATTGTAACGTAACATTTTGGGGAGAAAGTCAAGGGATCTGAATACTTTCCGAACGCACTGTATACGCCATTTAGCAGACACTTTACCCAACACGAATTACAGTCCTGCATGCATAAACTTTACGTATGGGTGGTCCAGGAATCAAACCCACTACCCTAGCATTACAAGCACCATGCTCTACCAACTGAGCTACAAAATACCAAATGTTTAATGTTACAAACTTATCGTTCAACTTATAGTTATCGTGATAATTCAGTCAATGTATCGCGATATGGATTTTTTCCCATATCGCCGCGCTCTAGCTTGAACTCATGTTTATCCACTTTAGAGACCAAATCAGAGCATGGATCAAAAGTCCTCACTCTCCATTAGTGCAGCGCCATGTGGTTAAATTTACTGAATAGTATTGTATCCAATGTCTGGGTCCTCAATACCCAGGAACCAGGGCGAGATATACTTCAGGCCTAAGAGCCTATGGCTTCTAATGTGAACCCCATAACACCGCCTGGGAGCAGAAGTAACATAAGGCCTGACTTTACTAGAGGCAGTAATAGCGGTGACCTCACGGTCCCTGGAGTCGTCTTAGGAACACACAAGTCCCGCTCCCTTCATGTGCAATGAGAGGAGCCCTCATTAAGTCAACGCTGGTCTTAAAATGTGTATAGTTAAATCCTGGGTAAAGAGCCCTTTCTCTAATCCCATTAAGTCCTCCAAGCACAACCCTTTGCTTAATTGTTGGAGAAATTGGGTCTGGGACCGAGAGCTCAGCTCACCCAGACAGAACAAATTCTGTCAAATTGTGTGCATCTTGAACACATTTAGAAAATCCACATTAGGCTAATTCTGCTTTTAATAAACCCACTTGGCAGATTGATGGAAATCTCAACTAAAGAGACTAGTGTACAAATAAAAAAAGTGGAGAATTTCTTAAAAACTGCAAAAAAACATTTTCAAAACAATTTTTGGGCAAATAACCCAGCAGTCTGTCCAAAACCGCTGGCATTTTCAACACATGACCACCACAAATAGAAGTGAGAGGTGGATGATGTAGTCACATACTGACTCACTCATATGACTCACACCGCATAACAACCTTAGACAAGGCTTGATATTAAACATCCCCTCCATTTAGAAAGCTGCGTATTTGTCAAGCCCACATCATTTCACACGTCAAGAGGGATGTGTAACTTGTGTTGATGTGTGACGAATTACCATCTAGCCTAAATAAGATAGATGCCCTCCGCAACACTAGACAACAACAAAACAAAAAAACCATTGAACAGAACAGCTTCAACTTATTCTGCTGATCAGAATGAAGGTCGGTTCTAAAGTCAACCCAGAGAAATAGACAAAAGACGATTATGTCTTCTTTTAGATTACGCTGACGTCCTCCTATCCGTGAGAGCATCAAGACAACTGAATGATCTTATGAGCTACTGACCACACAACATTCTGATGTAAATGAGCTGAACCCATTAACGTGGTGCTGGCCAACAGGGTGGACCCAGTGAAGGAAGGAACAAAGTAGAATACTGTGAAAAAGCCCTGTACAAGAAATACTGTCGAGGTAAACTGAACAAAGAAGGATTTCAGATGAAGGCCATTGTGTTAGGATGACGAAAACAAAGCAGGCAGGACCTTGCATTTAACCTTGAGATGGTTGTCTGGGTGTCGCTGTTGGTAATCAGTGAGCTCCGTGAATAGAGAACAGGGATAGAGTAACAAAGCATTCGGTCATTTGAAGATGTTTTGAAAGCTGCTTGCTTTGCATTCACAACAGACAACCCCTCCCCCAAGTCCATACTAGGCCCTACTGCAAACGATTAGCTAAATGAATATTGAGGGGGTTTGACTGAGCTGGTTATGGTTGATGGGATCATGGATGGGGGTTGGAACTGAGCTGCACAAACAGCCCACAAGGCAAACCTGCAGAAGCCTACAACAGCAGCCTCCAAATATTGAAGATACCACTATCTTTATTCATTAGATATGGGTAATATATCAGTGAACAAAAACCTATCCTTTTCTCTATCAGTCAGTTTCAGCGTGACTGTCAAAATAACGCAGTTCTATATCTACAAAGTCATTAAAACCAGCGGATCACAAATGTGAGGGTGAGGTGTCTATCACAGCGGCCACACACAAGCACTCCCGGCATGGGCTCGATACGAGCCCTGGACGTACAATAAGGCACGCGATGAAATGACCGAAAGGGTAATGAACAAGCTAATGAGGGGAATCAAGACTGCTGCAGGGCCAATAAATCAAAGCAACTGTGTCTGCAATGATATAGGAGCAATCGGTAACAATGGCCAGAGCAGGGAGCAGGAGGGCGTGAGGTGGAGGAGAAGGGCCATCAGCATAATGCATGTCAATGTCACGGCCATGCTGGTGGTTGTTGGCTTCTAATATAGCGCACAATCAAAGCCTTGTTTTCTGTAGGAAATGATGTCAAATGAACACTTCAGGGCATTTCCTCTACCAAATGAAATAAATAAAGCAACCTTTATTAACTTGGCTCTGTCCTACTGACCAAATAAAATAGAGACTTCTCCAAAGGAGATTTGTTGACTCCTCACAGTTTCAACCTTGAAGGATTTTACACGTGACGGATTAAATTACCAAACTGAAACTGTATTAAAAGAGGACCTATCCTCAACAAAATAGCTTGAGCGAATTCGTTTGAAAGAATCAATAGAACCCAGTCTTCAAGAATCAGGACACGTATCAATAATCAGAGATCTTCTAGCTCAACGTCATACTATACAAACAATGAAAATTAGTCCTGGATACATTTACAATATTCAAGGAATGTTCAAAGGAAAAATATGAGATATGGGAATAGAGATGAGAAAAATAATTACAGTGATATGTGGGGAAGAAATAGAGAAATAACACCATTAAGGTTAATTGTAGGCGAGAACCAGGAGGAGATATCCATGGGGAGGCTTGACACACAATAACCTGAAACTGCATGGCTAGGACATTATCCCCACTAAATCCATTGAAATGTGGGAACTTCATCCTTCAATAATTCTGTCCGCTACAATGTGATAAGAAATCGATGCTAAGATTCTCATGGGTTTTGCTACAGTATCGAAACGTTCAATATGGCTTTGCACTCATCAGCATTTCACTCCAGATTCCCTGTTGTGAGCATGTGAACTCAGGCAAGGTAAGGTTAATTAACGCTTCAATGTACGGAGGGTTATCACAGTTTTCAATTACGAGATCGTATATAAATGCAGTTCGGAAAATACAATTATAATTCAACTGAAGCAAAGTCATCCTTTTCTGTCTGGGGTTAAATCAGAGTATGATAGGGAAATGATAGCCTATAGCTTATTCTCTGGGAAAAAAAAAGCTAATAAAAAGGCTGCCGCTATTTTTCCTACCATAATCTAAATAATTAAGTTCTGAGGACCTTAAGAACACTAATTACCTCTAATAATGGATTCTACTAAGTGTTTAAGGGTCTGGACAAAACAAGGCCTCAGGGCAGATAAAAGCTTCCGTCCCTATTTGGGATGCCAACGTAGGTAGGTAGTGTATTGAAACAATACAAACAGACCTTAACATTTCTATTCGGTTATTACCCACTAATAACATCACCTCAGGTGGGGTTGAGTATTAAAACTCAAGAGGTGCCACCGTGCTGCTCCTATGCTATGAATAGATCTCTATGCAAATGTGGTTGGAGGCTGAGTAGCTGTATGTGATGTCTGCAGACGCTCCAGCCAGAGATAGTATGCCCTGGGGATGGATTGCAGGGAAGAGCACAGCCCGGGTACGTGCCCAGTGGGGATTGCCTCTACTGCTGGTTGGCCTGGCATGTAGCGCTGAGCTGATACACTCAGGGTATTTCTATTAAATAGATGCAGGTTCTGGGTGATAAAGCCAGACGCCATGCCCAATCGCTCTCTGATCAAGATTAGGGAGAAGCAGTTCCAGTCTGATATTATGTCCTAGTAGTAACTGAACTGAAAATAATTACTGGCTATATGTACTGGCTTTATGTAATATGGAAGGAAAATACACTTCACCAGCACCAGTGATAATATATGGATTTTGGATGGGGGGGGGGGGAATAATATGCAACCAATCTAAATGACAATGGAGGTTATCATCGGGGTGTATTGTGTCTTGTACTGAAGGTTTGGACTGGGACACTACTAGCATAGAGAATTAGCATATTCTGAATTAAATATAAATCAAGCCGTTTCATCTTGGTTTCTTTGGATTAAAAAGGGTTCAAGTCTGTGCACACAAAAACAACACACCTCCTAGGGGAATAGGGTTTTCTGGTGTGAAACCTCGAGCCAGAAGCCTAGAGCAAGTATTTTTAATGGAGAAGCCTCGAGATTCTTAATGCTTACTCTTAATGCTCCCTCCAAAAGCAGGCTAGCAGCTTGTATTTATGATACAATTCACATAAATGAGGCCGTTTGGCCCTTAATCCTTGCCTAATTAAGTGAGCGCCCAATCTGCTGAGGTAGACTACATAGGGCCATGGCGTAATACCTGTCGAATTACGGGAACAGCAGGACCAGTCTTCTCTCTGTCAGCCGATCAGCAATATATTAACATTCCTCTCAGTTATTCAGGGGGTAAAGACAGAGACGGCAGAGAGATTTGGTTTTGTTTCCAAACTAACATCGGTCTTGTTTATTTCTGTGGTTGGGGCCCTTACTTCCCCAATTCTACTTGACTTCTACATATCCACAGATATTTCAGTGCTTTGTGTGTATATTTACAGTGCCTTCGGAAAGTATTCAGACCCCTTGACGGTTTTCACATTTTGTTACGTTACAGCCTAATTTTAAAATTGATTAAATAAAATAAATTCCTCAGCAATCTACACACAATATCCAATAATGACAAAACAAAAACATGTTTTTAGACATTTTTTCAAATGTATTTGAACATAAAAAACTGAAATACCATATTTACATAAGTATTCAGACCCTTTGCTCTGAGACTCGAAAATGAAACTCAGGTCTATCCTGTTTCCATTGATCATCCTTGAGATGTTTCTACAACTTGATTGGAGTCCACCTGTGGTAAATTCAATTGATTGGACATGATTTGGAAAGGCACACACCTGTCTATATAAGATCCCACAGTTGACAGTGCATGTCAGAGCAAAAACCAAGCCATGAGGTCGAAGGAATTGTCCGTACAGCTCCAAGACAGGGTTGTGTCGAGTCACAGATCTGGGGAAGGGTACCAAAAAACTTCTGCAGCATTGAAGGTCCCCAAGAACACAGTGGCCTCCATCATTCTTTAATGGAAGAAGTTTGGAACCACCAAGACTCTTACCTGAGCTGGCCGCCTGGCCAAACTGAGCAATCGGGGGAGAAGGGCCTTGGTCATGGAGGTGACCAAGAACCCAATGGTCACTCTGACAGAGATCCAGAGTTCCTCTGTGGAGATGGGAGAACCTTCCAGGAAGACAACCATCTCTGCAGCACTCCAGCAATCAGGCCTTTATGGTAGAGTGGCCAGACGGAAGTCACTCCTCAGTAAAAGGCACATGATAGCCCGCTTGGAGTTTGCCAAAAGGCACCTAAAGACTCTCAGACCATGAGAAACAAGATTATCTGGTCTGATGAAACCAAGATTGAACTCTTTGGCCTGAATGCCAAGCGTCACATCTGGAGGAAACTTGGCACCATCCCTACGGTGAAGCATGGTGGTGGCAGCATCATGCTGTGGGGATGTTTTCAGCAGCAGGGACTGGGAGACTAGTCAGGATCGAGGCAAAGATGAATGGAGCAAAGTACAGAGAGATCCTTGATGAAAACCTGCCCCAGTGCGCTCAGGACTTCAGACTGGGGTGAAGGTTCACTGCCAAAGGTGCTTCAACAAAGCACAGAATAAAGGGTCTGAATACTTATGTAAATTTGATATTTAAAAAAATATATATATATATGTTGGCAAACATTTCAATAAACCTATTTTTGCTTTGTCATTATGGGGTAAAGTGTGTAGATTGATGCGGAAAATAAACTATTTAATCAATTTTAGAAAAAGGCTGTAACGTAACAAAATGTGGAAAAGTCAGGGGTCTGAATACTTTCCCAATGCACTGTACACACATGAATATACACTTTGTGCAGCCCGCTTGCTTTCGGCGGTTTTGACAAACAACCAAGCCATTCTGTCTGCGTTGTGGCCTTTCTGACAGACAGAAAGAGTGAGTGCTCCTCTCCATCCTCACCACAGCAGACACATCTGTCTGAGGCAGATGCTTCCCCCTAACACAACGAGAACCTGACAAGAAAATGGTCGGCATGGACGCTCTCCGCTCTCATGGTCGCAGCCTCCAGCAAATTAACATTCACATCATTACAAGATGAATAATGCATCAGCATTACCTCAAGGTTTTTAATTAATACAACAATCAGAATTAATAATCTGCATTTTGGGGGACGACGACGATGGAGCATCTTTTATTGATTTGCTAGTGCTGTTTTGTTGATTCTGTTGATATACTTTATAATCGCATCTCAAATAAACCATGCTGAGAGCTAACTAGGCTAGCCAGTCACAGACATGAAATAGCCACACAGAGGAAAAGGGAGTCATTGTTATTCATCAGAGTTGTGTGACGGTGACCTACATATTAACATTTACAATTCAACCCTCTGTGATCACTCGCTAATCAAAGCGAGCCCAAATCTGAGCTGCTGTGATGCCACTGTGAGGGCTTGTTGTTGTGCTGAGGACAATATGAGCTTTGGATGCATAAACCTAAAACACATAACCAAATTCAATACAACACAGCACTGATAAGTAGGTTGGTACATCCATCCAAAATTGTGCAGTACAATAACTAAATATCACATCTGACTTATTGACACGTTTTATGTCCCCTGTAGTTATCTAGTGCAGTAGTTGAGTTGAGCATGTCCTCGGGAAGAAAGTTCATCGACTCACCTCTGCCAGTCAGGCTCTGGGGTGCAGATTTTCAGGTACGGATATGGCGCCTTCTGCTGGAGCTAGTACACTACTGCAGAACAAGAGTCACAGAGAAAGCATGGTCAAATTTATGAAGAAAATTGACCAATTCTTACAGAAACGTTTACCGCTAGAGTTCTGTATTCATCATAACCTGTCTGTAGTATGGCTATGTATAGCACGGCTATATTTTGGTCAGGCACACTGAATGGAAGCATACACTGGTGAACTGCTTTCTTGGCAAATACACTACTGTTCAAACTAAACCAAAGGGATAGTAGTACAATCACACCATACAATCTTTAAAAAAAATGGCATTTACATCTATTACATTGTTTTGAGCCATATTGTTACAATCATCTCTCGCGGAAGTTTTGATATCAAAACGTCTCACTTTTCGCAGGGATGTAGCCTACAGGGTTGGCTATGAGGCTATGAACGATACAGTTGTATATTTGTGCATGCTGCAGGAGCTATCCTATCTTTACGTTTCTACGTTATTTTCTTGAACAACTTACCGAAGATTTGGCGTATCGCATGACCTACCTACGCTTTAAATTGTACAATTACTAATTGTAAAGGCTATTTACGAGAAGACAATAAAGGTGTCAGACAAATTATTCCAGTCACATGGTAGTATGGTGACCATAATCGGCTGTGGGGGATGATGACGTCATTATGGTACCCCCCCCCCTCCATCTTTGGGGCGCAGACCCTCCCTGTAACCATGGAGACCCCAAGATGCTGCCAGGGGAGGTGATAATGGAGTAAGGCCCTCAAGATTCATTGGTCTCTATTAAGCTTTATAGCAGCCACTGAACCAAAAATCCCCTTGGATAGAGATATAGGCCTATAGAGACATAGACGTAAAATGTAACAATTTTACCAAAAGTCCAATAAGTTGTACTTTTATAAGTAGGCTTGGTGTCCAACACAGCCTTTTTCCCCATCATGGCTGATTATTCTCTGCAATCCACTACCAGTCCACCTCCACCATGTTAAACTCACCTATTGATAATAATGTAGCACAAAGAAAAACAAGCGAGAGTCCACATGTCTGTCAACAAAAATATGTAGATTGTGTGTTTGCTGACATGACAACTAGTATCTGTGCATGAATAGTAGTATTTCATTTGTTTTCATTCAGCATTCAATCAGGGAAATAGGTTGCTTGTAGGAAAACGTGAACATTGGGGAAATGGGTTGTGCATAACAATTAAAATAATTATACCTTGTACAGTATTTATCTCGGGGCATATGTTTGTTTAGAGGGACACAAAAAATAGAAGGAATGAACAACAGGAAATGCCTTATTCACTGTCTTTCCCTGTTTTTAAGGAGATGGGCAAAGGGAGTTTTCTCATTGGCTTTGGACAACGTCAGAGTATCATCATACGATTTTTCTAAGGACCCTGAAAATGTTGAGGATATATTTTTTTAAAGGTTGGGCATTTTTCCTACACACAGCATTATCTACACTGTGTCCTTCATTCTGTAAATGTCACAATGAAGAAATAGTTTGCTCAGATAGAGGAATTCCCATCATCCCACTGGTTCATGGTTGGAACTCATTTGCAAAACGTCTGAGTTTGACAAGGAACTCCATCAACACAGTTGAACCTAAGGCTTTTCTACACTACCCAAATCTGACCAGTTTGGACCTGGGATCCAATTCAATATCTTCCATTCACTGTGGATCATTCTATTCTCTGAGTGGTCTGACAGAGCTTAATCTGGAAAATAACAAGATCTCTTCACTTGAGAGACAGACCTTTTCAGGAGTGACAAGTTTACTCTCTTTGGATTTACATGGCAACCAAGAGTGTGATGTTAAACAGGGTACAGTTGATGGATGAATTCATCTAACAAGGCTGAGGATCAGTGGCAATGCCCTTACAGTCCTGCATCGAGGGCTCTTTGTTGGTTTAAGATCGCTGGAGACCTTATACCTTGAAAATAATCAAATCGCGTCAATGTCGAGAAATATATTTAAAGGACTTGGACGTTGACATGAGCTGGATCTCTCTGGAAACAATTTGTCATGGTTTCCAGGCAGTGTTTTTAAACCTCTTTCATGACTGTCAGCTCTCCTGCTGAATGATAATTCCATCATGCAAATCAAACACACACACTTCAAATCCCTGGTGGGAATTAAAGGCACTGTCTTTGAGCATAACATGCTTTCTGAGATTGACCCAGGCGCTTTCAACAAGTTATCAAAACTGGAAGCCCTGAGGCTGAATGGAAATCATATCTTGAAGATCGGGAAGCATGTGTTCAGTCTCTGTACTCACATCAGGGAGATTGACCTCAGTGACAATTTAATCTCCACGATTGAGGATTCTGCTTTTGTGGGTTTAACACATCTAAGGGTTCTGAAACTGAACCGCAACATACTCTCGCACTTAAGTCCAAAGGCATTGGAAAGCCGCCTTCAGCTGTCATATTTCAGTCTGGATGACAACCCATGGGACTGCGACTGCAGAATACTTTACCTAAAAAGATGGCTTGAGAAGAGCAGCAACAGACGTCTCAGTGTTTCTGTGAGGTGCTCTCAACCTGAACCTCCGAGAGGGCAGTACCTGGGTGCCATAAGCAGTGCATTGATCCAGAGCAACAACAGCATGTGCAGTGATGCACTCCCCCATGTCAATTCCGGAGCAATCGCCTTTGCCAGCAACACATGGCTGTCAGAGCTAAACATTGAGGAAATACAGACACACAAGACTGCTACTCCTGTGGTGATCATCAAAAATGCAAACAAGCGTGATGTTTCAGAGTTACAGTAATAGCCAAATCAAACAGCAGCTGGAATCCCCTTAGAAACAGAACAATCCAATCAATATCAGTGCAAACCACAACTCCGACCAAAGTGTCCCCTGTGGAAATTACAGTCGATGATGCATGCACCTACAATCAGGTGATCATCAACATTTCAGCACGGATAGTCATCTTCAGCCCTGCTGTCATTGAATGGAGGTCGGCGAAAGCTGACAGACAAAATGCGTACTTTAGGGTAATATACGACCAGTTTGATACAACAGCTAAGTTCAATAGGTTCATCAATGTCAAACAGGGCACAGTTTGTAACCTCGGTGACCTACAGCCCTCAGTGTCGCTCGTGAGCGAGTCTGCCATGTAGCCTCGCGTGATCTCTGTCTTGGTATCATCACAGATGCTGACGAGTTATCAGGGCCTGAGCCTCACACTATAATATTGTACTTTAGTGCTACCAATACCCTGGTTATTATTGTTGTCCTAATTCTCTTTGGGATATAGAGCCTTCACACTGAGGAAACACTGAAGCAGTACTCTGCTGATGTTCTCTCAGAACAGAAGTATCTCCTGTGCTATGCGTGCTGGGATTCCAATGTCTTATCATAACTCTGGCATTCAAACGAACAGTTCCCACACTGGCACTTATCCGAGCTTGATGCCATAGAGCTGCCATCTGCACACTAAACATATATCTATCTACATGTTACCGTACTCGGGTGGCCATTACCCTTCATGATCATATTATTATATGTTTATTACATACTGTATGTCAAATTGATCTATCAAAGCATTGAATTATCTGTTATATTTGTCATTGAAACTCATCTTTCACTGAATGTTTGCTGAGTCTTGAGGGGGGTTGTTGTAGGTCTTTCTGTGCTCACTGACCCACACCAAAACTCATTGCACAATATCCACCAGGTGGCAGAAGACACCACAATAAACTTGCACAGACTCGTCTCAGTCAGCAGCGGACACTGTTTTTCCCCTCGGACATCATTGCACATGCGATAGAAGAGCGCAATATGTACTGCAACATGTCTTTACCATGCTGCGCAACGCTACTCAGCTCGGCAACAAGAACAATGGTGGTAGGGTGACCAGCGGCGTCGGATTCCATCTTTAAGTACAATAAAGAAACAAATCATTAAATGGTGAAATGGTCCAAACAAAGCATGTTTTGAGTCAGAAAGAAGCAACTATCTAGTCTGCACAACTGGTTATACCCCACATGCTTTATGCAGATACACTACATGACCAAAAGTATATGGACACCGTCTGGTTGAACATCTCATTCCAAAATCATGGGCATTAATATGGAGTTGGTCCCCCTTTACTGCAATAAAAGCTTCCACTCTTCTGGGAAGACTTTCCACTAGATGTTGGAACATTGCTGTGGGGTCTTGCTTCCATTCAGCCACAAGAGCATTAGTGAGGTTGGGCATTGATGTTGGGTGATTATGCCTGGCTCACAGTCTGCGTTCCAATTCATCCCAAAGATGTTCGATGGGGTTGAGGTCAGGGCTCTGTGCAGGCCAGTCAAGTTCTTCCACAGCGATCTCAACAGACCATTTCTGTATGGACCTTGTTTGGGCACGGGGACATTGTCATGCTGAAACAGGAAAGGGCCTTCCCCAAACTGTTGCCACAAAGTTGGAAGCACCGAATCGTCTAGAATGTCATTGTATGCTGTAGTGTTAAGATTTCACTTCACTGGAACTAAGGAACCTAGCCCGAATTATGAAAAACAGCCTCAGATCATTATTCCTCCTCCACCAAACTTTACAGTTTGCACTATGCATTAGGGTAGGTAGTGCTCTTCTGGCATCCGCCAAACCCAGGGCCGGACTGCCAGATGGTGAAGCGTGATTCATCACTCCAGAGAACGTGTTTCCACTGCTCTAGAGTCCAATGGCGGTGAACTTTACATCACTCCAGCTGATGCTTGGCATTGCGCATGGTGATCTTAGGCTTGTGTGAGGTTGCTCGGCCATGGAAACCCATTTCATGAAACTCCCGACTAACAGTTCTTGTGCTGACGTTGCTTCCAGAGGCAGTTTGGAACTCGGTAGTGAGTGTTGCAACCGAGGACAGACACGTTTTATGCGCTACACACTTCAACACTCGGTGGTCCCGTTCTGTGAGCTTGTGTGGCCTACCACTTCACAGCTGAGCCATTGTTGCTCCTAGACGTTTCCACTTAAAAATAAGCAGGGCAGAAATTTGACAAACTGACTGGTTGGCAAGGTGGCATCCTATGACGGTGCCATGTTGAAAGTCACTGAGCTCTTCAGTAAGGCCATTCTACTGTCAATGTTTGTCTATGGAGATTGCGTGGCTGTGTGCTCAATGTTATACACCTGTCAGCAACAGATGTGGCTGAAATAGCAGAATCCACTCATTTGAAGGGGTGTCCACATACTTTTGTATATATAGTGTATATCCATGGTTACCTGCTTGACATCTCTGCCTGTCACATCTCCAACGGTGCCAGTAGACAAGGAGCTACATGGTCATCGGGCCAGGGGCCAAAACTCCTCAATGTTCTTCTCATTGTGCCGGTACATTTTCTGGTGGCGGAGCAGTGGCAGAGACTCCCTGCCACACCCTTACAACTGGCCTTCCTTTAGATGTTAGCTCTTTATTCCCCTACTAATTTCCTTCATCCTCAGCCACATGCCCTTTTCTGCCTCTTATGCCAGCTCTTTGGTTGCCTCAACAGATAATAAAATAAAAATCCAGGAGGCAAAAATGGATTTAAAGAGATAAGATTTATTACGTCTTATTTAGGATACTGTACTTTATACATAACTTTCACAAGTTACAAGTTTACTGTCAACACAATATCACACCCCTTTTAAGCAGTTAAGCCGGGGTAAAATAATTTACAAAACCTTTCATAAACTTAAGACCAGCTAGTTATAACTCAAGGTGAAACATGTTCAATGTTACTTACTTGACTGAGACATTATTAAATATCAGTTTAATTCTCTCAGAGAATTATTGAAATCATGCTGAGAGCACATAAGTGACAGTACAAAAAACCTGTTAAATAAAAAGGAACAAATGATATCTGAAACAAAATGCAGGTGTGTCTCGTTAAACTACACAGTAGTAAGCCAATACATTTAAAGAGAAAAGGCAATTTGATACGAAATAATTGTATGATTTGCAAACTACAACTATTTGCTAAAATGTCACTAGCCTTAAAAGCAGTATAAGATCAACATACACATATATCATTGATTCCTCATTAAGTTTCTGGCGCAGCAGTATGTGATTCTATTAGTGTTTTCAAAGTTACTGTACTACGCAAGGCAAACAGAGCCTTCGTTTTAGGTTGGAGGCCAGTAAAGGTTCCTCAAGTTATTTCTTTAATAGAAATAAAACTTATTAGGACTCTAATACATGATTTTAAAAAGTATGACATCTGGAAAAAAATCACAATGTATCAGTAATGATGTTATTTACATTGTTTCCTAAAAAGGTCATATTCTTAAGTAACTTGAATATTTCCTCAAGTGTTCAGAGTCAAACATCAAAGCAATGGACAAGTCACTTAGTAAGCAGAAACATTATTCAGAAGAAACAGATCTCCTATACCAACAAATGATGTACATGGAAACACTCATAATTCTAATGACAAATCAGTCTGTGTCATAAAATGAATGGCACATGGTCGAGTCAACATGTTTATGTAATGTAAGATGTACTGCAATCCTACAATCACTGGTTCATGAAACAATCAAACTACAAATGGAATGTTGGTCAAAGAACGCACATAGAATTCGACCCAAGCTCCTATTTTACAAGTGCAGGCAACTCTGAACATTTAAACCACATGCTACCGGCAGACGTAGCCAAACTAAATCACTCACATAAACGTTGTCAGTTAAAATCTGATTTAACCATTGAAGTTTTGTAATGAGACAGGTATTAAAATCTACCTTAGAAAGCTGCCAGTACATCTTATTGGAACAATCAAAAACACTAAAAAAGTTAAACCCTTCATCTGTTATGTGCAAAATGAAAAAGGCAAAACAATTAAAGTGTCTGCTCCTTACGTCTTCTCACCATAAAATAAAGATATAAAAGGCCATTAAAAAACAAATACATTCCAAGTGAGCCACAACACACTTTGGTAAGGTCTCATTGACAATGCACTGATTCAAATCATTACAACTTCAAAGTTCACAGAGGTCCAAAACAAAAAGGACATGTGTACACAGTCAATAAATCAATCAAATGACTAGAAAACAAGGTGGAAATAAGACAATCATTTCAATCTTCAAACCATTCGTAAAGGGCCTTCTTTTGCATCTTTACCAATTTCCAACAAACCATTACATTGCATTCCAAGAAAATCGAAAGAAACAGAAACCAAACAATGAGCAAAGACAGTATAGTCCAAACCGAAGCTGAGTGAGAGTTCCTTTCCCCTACAGAGGCAGCAGTGAGGCTGGGCCACTGCCTGCGGTGCGGTGGGGCTGATCAGCTTCCTGAGGGCTGAGTCTGGATGGTGGACAGGGCAGCGCCCCGCTGTGCCTGGCCATCCTCTGTGCTCTGGTCTGCTGTGGCAGGGGCGGAGGCAGCAGGGGTCATGGAGGAGGAGCTGACTCCGTTGGAGGTGCTAACGGAGCTGTGCTGGATGGCCTCGTTCTGGGGGCTGCCTGGGACTGACATCTCCTCACAGCTGTCTTCCTTCTCAGATGCTGCAAACACACACACACACACACACACACACACACACACACCCACACACACACACAGTAAAAAAAAAAAGCCTGTTACGGCTTTATGGTTTGATCATCACCTATTTTATACAGTACATTATTGCCGCAAAGGTGCTTGTTAAAGTAGACGACTCACTTCAACAAAATGCAGCCTATATTCATTGCACTATGATCATATTCCAAAATAGGATCAGGAGTAGCCTCTGTTGGCCAATCTATTTAGGACTAATATGTATATCCTAGGACATTTTGTTAATACTACTTACTGTTTTTTCTGCTCTTAATTAAAGTTCAGTTACAATGTCAATTTAAACCAACATCATAAGGGGACATTACATTCTGGGGCATGTGGCAGTGTTTCCCACTCCTCACTGCGTTCTCATTTGTTTTTTGCTACCTTGCCAACTACTGCAGCGACAGATGATTACAGCACCTGATTTTAATGACGCTCACACTGGAGAGTATGCAAGACTTGGAGTCGAAATGCCACCAGCTGTTAGGCAGTTGCATTGAATTAATTGGATCCTGATGGAAAAAAATCCTCTCTCATGCTCCGACTCAAAGGAATGAGGAGGACCACTATGATAATTAATATAGCTAATGATATGAAGTCAGTTGAAATGGCACTAAGTAATTAACGATTGGGCTTGGTATTTGAGAATGTGAGACACAGACTCTATAATAAGAGTTTGCAATAAAATTGCATTTAAAAGGCCCTGTGTGTGTGGGGGGCTCCCTTCGCATTCGTATTGATCAGGCTTTGATCAGATGATTTAGTGCAGGTGAATGTCAAAGCACCGTAAATCGCTCTGCCATTTCTCCCTGCATAAGGTCGATCCCCTTGTAAATCAGCCTTTTTGTTCCATATTCCAGTGTGTATTATTACTCCTAATGGCATTAAGCACAGGAGCGGAAGGCGAGAGTAGACTGCTGATATATTATCATATGCAGCTTTACTAGCTACCCAGAGCAGCCTTCACCATAAGCAGATGGACAGCTCGGTGTGCCAAGAGGAAGCATGGTCTGGCTTGTTTGTAGGGCAGGCTGGGTAATATCCTCCCACCTGCTGTAGCAGTGTGCCTGGGCTGGATGAGGAAACATGTTACCAGACAGGGATGGAGGATGCTGGGGGCCTGGGGGACCACTGGTATTGGGGGGACTGTAAGGACTGGGAGAAAACACAGAGTAGCTGAAAAGACCTCTGTGCTGAGGCAACACCATGATGGAATACTTACATGATCTGCCTTATGTTGTCACAGTATTGACAGTATGGGTCGTTATGAATAAAACGTCACAATAAGGTGCAAAGCGTTCGATTTGTCTGCTGGGGGGCAAGGAGACCCGAAGCTCCGCTAAAACCATTGACAACAGAGCCGTTTTCAAGAGATTGATAAATAAATGTTAACTATTTGATTGTAATATCATCGCCCCTTGAAAAGCGTAGTCAGAATTTCACATTTTCGATTATTCCATACAAAACAATAGTGCACATTTAGCTCATGCTTTTCATGATCAGTAAACATCAACTGACCATGTAATTTCAGATACGTGAGGGTAGCCACCATTACTTGGATATCTGAGTGATATAAACTAAAAGTGAACTATACCTGACAAATATGAATGGTTTAGCTTAATTTCCCATCGTACGTGGGATCTGCCTGTCAAGCAGCAGAAGGGCACATTGCAGTGGTGTAAAGTACTTAAGTAGTACTTTAAAGTAATTTTACTTAAGTCGTATCTGTAGTTTACTATTTATATTTTGACAACTTTTACTTCACTACATTGCTAAAGAAAATAATGTACCATACATTTTCCCTGACACCCAAAAGTACTCGTTACATTTTGAATGCTTAGGAGGACAGGAAATTGGTCCATTCACACACTTATCAAGAAGACATCCCTGGTTATCCCTACTGCTTCTGATCTGGCAGACTCAGCAAACACACATGCTTCTTTGTAAATTATGTCTGAATGTTGACGTGTGCCCCTGGCTAACCGTAAAAATGTATTTAAAAAGTCTAGTTTGCTTAATGTAAGGAACTTCAAATAATTTATACTTTTGATAGATAAGTATATTTTAACAATTAAATTGACTTTTGACACTTAAGTATATTTAAAACCAAATACTTTTACTCAAGTAATATTTTACTGGGTGACTGACTTTTACTTGAGTCATTTTATTAGGGTATCTTTACTGACAATTGGGTACTTTTTCCACTACTGGCGTATTGCCGATGTAACGTTACTGTTAGCTGCTAATGTTACCTTGCCAGCTACCGGTAGAAACTTTGTACAGTTGGCTAAACATTGTGGTAAGTAGACCTAATGTACTTTTTTCTTCAATGTAGGCTCACCCAGTGAAGTTAGCTAACATTATCCCATTATTTAATGTTTTTAAATAGTGTTTAATCACGATTGCTGCTGACAGACATGATAGGCTACATTGATTGATGGACCACGTGAAATTGGATGGCTAGCTAATAACATATCACATCAACATGGCTAGTTAAGTTCACTTTCAGAGGATAAACTAAATGGCTACATCTAATTATTGTTCGATTTGCTTGCCATCTATAGCGGTGATGACAGTAGTCCGACTGACAACTTTCCCAGAACGATGTCAAGCTCTTTCCAAAAGCCTAATATCTGATGACGCCAGCTAAATGACACGTTGTTTGCTTTATAGCTAGGATCTGGCTTCCCTCACGTACAGTATATGAAAATACTTGATCAATTGATGGTTTACTGATTGCTGTAAAACTCTGATGATAGAGCTAAAATGTGGAATAATCGGAAATGTGTAGTTTTGACTATGCTCTTCAAGGAGGCGATATAAAAATCAAATAGTTAGTTATAAAATGTATTTAACAATCCATTGAAAACGGTTTTAGCAGAGCTGGGGAGACTCCTTGCCCCCAGCAGCCAACTCGAACGCTATCGTAACGTTTTATTGATAACGACCTATAATATAGTACGGTAGAGGCTTGTATCATCTCACTCAACCTCACCTTTCAACAACAGAATGCTTCCGTAAAGTGATGGTATCACAAGATGAGGCTATATTTCTCCATGGTATCAACTAGCTGCGAGCGATCAGCCTTCGCTGAGGTCTAAGATGGGAAGAATCCTCAACAATATGTAAGAAAGATGACCCAATTCATCTGCAAATGGTAGTCAAAACAATCCAGACAACCAAATGAGCACAGTCGGTGACAGGCCAATATAGCCTGGGAGTCATCAGTCCTATAATGCATGAGGCGTGTCAGCGACAGCGCTATGGTTAACAATAGGGATGTGGAATGAACAGTGGCGCTCGGTGACCGCGGCACCTCTCATCGAGAAAGCGCCGCAGTCTTGTCAAGCTCTCCGCTATAATGGACTCATTTTGGAGGCAATCATTGTCAATACAAGTCAGCGGCGGACTCCTGAGCACTGCCGAGACGTGGCTATGCGTACACGTTCTGCATATCGGCCCATCTAAAGAGAGATGGTGAGTTATGAGCACAAAGCTGAGCTGACAAAAATCTAGAGAGGCAAAGGGGGCTGAAATGGTGGAAATTAAAAACTATAGCCTGTTCTTACAAAAGTGCTTACACAGTGACTGGCGAAACCTGGCAGCCATTAAGTTTTACAACGAGCACCTGAGGAACAGGCACTTCTGGGCAAAGTGAGTCAACCATCGCCTCCCAGACAGCCGTTCTACTGACAACAGCAAATTGAAACTAAGAGGCTGCATAAGGCAGACACTATGCACAGATTTGCACATTTCAAAAGGCATCATTAAAGAATAAAAAGCTAAAGACTGATGCCTTTATTCTTCATTTAGGCTTCCATAATGGCACAGGTGAAGCACATTTAAAACAATATGACTTGAAATGACAGCTCAAAACAGATGACTTGCAGGAGACAAAAAAGGCATATGAATAGACAAACTTCTCTGAAGTTTTTCCAAAAACAGAAAATGGCCTAATGTGTCCATAGCTCTGGAGATGTCGGGGCTAGGCGATGAGCGAGACGTGTCCCTCTGGCGAGAGGTTAGCAGGGCTCGTTTTGGATGCATTTGCAGTGCGGCCTGGGGCTGAGGATAATGGAACATAACTCACTGTGATAGGCAGATTTCTTCTGCATGGCGGTTACAGGGCAATCTTTATGAGCCAGAAGAAGCTGCTTCAGCCGAGCCACTTCATTTCTCAGCAGGGTGACTTCACTCTGCCAGAGAGGAGGGAAACAGACAAAACACACACTCAAAACACAAAATGGCGACTTGACTGACTGCCACATACTTTCAAACAGATACCCGAGTCTGATAACCATGTGTATTGTATGCATTGTATGCATCTCTGATTGAAACATACTATATTTAGGCTAAACCTTCACCATCCCATGAGGAGCATGACCTGTCAAACCATCAGCCATCAACGACTGTCTCGATGAGGGGCTGTGAAGTGCTGGATAAATCTTTGTTCACATCACAACAGCCAGCATACACACATTCCCCAGTTCTGAAAACATCCAGGATACACACATTCCCTAGTTCTGAAAACATCCAGGATACACACATTCCACAGTTCTGAAAAAATCCAGGATACACACATTCCACAGTTCTGAAAACATCCAGGATACACACATTCCCCAGTTCTGAAAACATCCAGGATACACACATTCCCCAGTTCTGAAAACATCCAGGATACACACATTCCCCAGTTCTGAAAACATCCAGGATACACACATTCCCCAGTTCTGAAAACATCCAGGATACACACATTCCCCAGTTCTGAAAACATCCAGGATACACACATTCCCCAGTTCTGAAAACATCCAGGATACACACATTCCCCAGTTCTGAAAACATCCAGGATACACACATTCCCCAGTTCTGAAAACATCCAGGATACACACATTCCACAGTTCTGAAAACATCCAGGATACACACATTCCCCAGTTCTGAAAACATCCAGGATACACACATTCCCCAGTTCTGAAAACATCCAGGATACACACATTCCCCAGTTCTGAAAACATCCAGGATACACACATTCCCCAGTTCTGAAAACATCCAGGATACACACATTCCCCAGTTCTGAAAACATCCAGGATACACACATTCCCCAGTTCTGAAAACATCCAGGATACACACATTCCCCAGTTCTGAAAACATCCAGGATACACACATTCCCCAGTTCTGAAAACATCCAGGATACACACATTCCCCATTTCTGAAAACATCCAGGATACACACATTCCCCAGTTCTGAAAACAGCCAGGATACACACATTCCACAGCTCTGAAAACATCCAGGATACACACATTCCACAGTTCTGAAAACAGCCAGGCAGTGAGGAGACTTTAGCTACTATTTTCTCAGTACCCAAAACCATTCTGATTTTATTTTATCCTTACAAAGGGATAACCACAAGTCATTTCTCTCTCCTTGTCTGTCTGTATGAGAGGCCTATATGACCATTACATTACTGCAGAAATACTCATTCCCACCCCCACCAATCCCATGAAGAAGAACAGACACAGGGAAAGGTAGCTAACTGGATAATGGATGGCAAGGTGAATAAAGTATGATGCACTTTTTCAATTATGTTGCTCCTTGCGCTATAATTACGGCTCTTTACTGGCACCCGACCAACACATTTGTCAGAGGTGAGCTCTTCCGATTGTCAGCACAACTTTGTGGATTCTGCTGAGATTTACACTCCCGTGTCATTACAGTCCCCATGGGAGCTGGGGATTCTGCATGCAGTAAAGAGAGGCCACATTACGCTGAAGGTGACTTTCACTGGAATTAGAGCAGCCGGGGGCCCACAGAACACCCTATGGCAGATTTAGACTCTTTCTGTTCTCCTTTAAAAAAAAAAAAAAGGACTATGGCTGCTTAATCTATTTGTCTAAAAGCGGCCAATTTATGTGAATCCAGATTATGGATTCACATAATGTGAGACAGATTTTAACAGCTGGTAAGAGCCCTTACACATCTCTACCACACCACGCTCACTACGCAGCCATCTCTCATTACAGATAAACAACCTAGTTCCCACTGCGGCTTTGTGAAGGCGCTCATCCTCTCCACCTCTTCCTCCAGGTATTCCCTGTTGATTATTATTATTATTATAATATGTTCCCTGTTCTTATAAGAGCTCTTTGTCACCTCCCACGAGCCGGGTTTGTGACAAAAACTTACACTCACTCTTATGTTTAATAAATGTATCGTATAGTGTGTGTGGCAGGCTTACAATGACGGTAAAAAAAAAAAACATTTGAGAGTGCGCTGACCCTGGTGCTAGAGGGGTTACGCAGCTGGAGGTTGAATGCTTGAAGGGGTACGGGACTATAAAAAGTTTGGGAACCACTGGTTTGGATCAGCCCTCCAGTGCAGGTGCAGCCCACAGAGAGAGAGATTTTAGCATGGCTACAGGGAATAGATGTTATGGTATTGATAGATGTTGGGTGGCCCCAACAGGCAGTGTTTAGCGACTACTTTGATTAAACTACCTACCGTATTCCGAATACCATAAAGACACAGGTTTGTTGGTATGATGTGGAGGAATCTAGCCTAGTATGGATTACACAACCAGACTGCTTGTTATTGTTACTACGGCATTGGTGGAACAGCTAAACACCCAGGTCTGATGAGGTGCACTATTACAACCAGGATGTTAAACCCGGGAAAAACCCATAAATGGCTGCATTCCTTATCCAATTAATATGCATCATGTTGTCATACAGTAGGATAAAGCATGGCGGCCTGAAGAAGTTTAACTTGTTTCTAAGTTTGTGATTTAATAGAATGGGAGCAAATGGTCCTTTCCTTCCTGACTCGGAGGCCGGGAGCCCTGTGGGTTGCTGCCTGTTCTGACACCTCATTAAAAAAGCCCGTTAAGGATGATGTTATAGTAATCGTGCATCATTAGGGCCCACTCCGCTGATCAGCTGGGCCAATGTGTCAGCACGGGAGTTAGAACTAAAACCGCACCGCTGATTAATGCCTTCATATAAAAGAACACTTTCATTCTGTGACATTCAATTTTCGCCCCGCGACTTCTTCCGTTCCTCATAGTTAACAGTGGTGCTCTCTGCGACCCCATCCTTCCTCAATCCCCCTCTCCGTTCCTCCACCTTCATCTGCTTGCGTTCATTTAACGCTTAGCACGTACACCGATAACCATCAAGGGTGACAATCAGATATTGTAACAGAAATTCATCACAACCCCCCCCCCCCTCCATTTAATTCCCCCCCCCCCATGTCTTACTTTTCCTCCATGGACAAAGAAGACAGCAAGCAAATAAAACAGCACATCTCATTTAATTGTGTGGAACGCCGATGTGCCGCACCCCGGATCACACTTATCAACAGAGACAACAGTCACATGAACTGTAGAGAACTTGTCAGCGTCAGATCCTAATTGCTTTCTGCAAAATGAAGGTTCAAAAAGACACCTTTCCCTGAGAGATTTTAGAGGCCATCCAGTAAACTGCTGAGACAGAAGCGAGGACACGCTTGTGTGCGGCTGACATCTGGAGGATACAGCTTTATTGACAGGGATGTATCGGAGAATGGGGGGGCTCGCACGCCGCCCGCTGTCACACCGCAACTCCTCGTAATAGGCTTTAATGACTTCATCACCGCACAAGGGGAAAAAGAAAATGCACACACACACGTACACAGTAGAATCCCTCATACCTGATGCAATAAGCAGTTACTATATGTTAGACTGAGCCAAGGTCTGCATATACCTGTAGTTGTCCGTTCATAGAGTTGAGGTCCTCAGCCTTCTTCTCCAGCGAAGACACCCAGACCTTCCTCTTCTGTCTGCAGCGGGACGCCGCCGCTCGGTTGCGTTCCAGGAACTTGCGCCTCTTCTCGTCCGGGTCCTCGCTGGTGGCTCTGCGCCGCCGGCCCCCTGTGTGCTGGGCAGGGTGCACCTTAGACGCCTGGCATGGAGAACAGAATGCGCGGCACAAATTCATCAGAACCAACCTATCAAGCTCTATAACACATAGGCTATTCACATGTATCGCATGGCTAATGTAATGTTCATCATAATCACTAGTTATTGAGTGGGTAATACAAAATTAATATATTAATACCCTTAAAAAAAAAGGTACTTCAATGGCTAGTTGTGGAATAGCCTAATTTAAGCATAGCGCCCTCTGGTGGCCAGTTGTGGTAGTGTACTCACAGGCGTCTCAGTGGTGGAGGTGGCAGGCTGCTGGAGGGTCTGGGGGCAGGGCTCCTCAGGCGGGGCCGGGGAAGGGCCAGGAGACAGAGATGGGGAAGGGGCCACGGCCGGGGCTGCAGTGTGGGTCACAGCACTGCTCTGGACATCACCAGAATCTCCATTGGTTACCTGAGGGAGCTGCTGGCTTAGTACTGCCTTCAGCTTCTAGAGGAAGAAAACAACACAAGAGCACATGAGCCACGAGACAACACCTCTCTGCAATGTAGGGATGTTCCGTTTTGAGTTGAAAGTCATGAACATAGTCTTGAAGTAGACCATTGAGATACAAAAAAACAAAACAAGGAGTTGCAAAAGACGAAACCAAAACACTATATTCTGTATGATGGGAAATTAGACATCAAAACAAAGACTTCCTCCAGTAATGTTACATAGGAAATCTAATAGCTGTCACGGCCAATATCCTATTCCCCTGATGAGCTGGGGATGTCAACTTGTCAGGGGAAGCTCTGCCTCTTGGGTGTGTTTATAACACACCATAGTGCCCCCCCCCCCCCCCACCCCCCCCCCCCCCCATCTAGAGCGCCCAACCCCCTTCTCTGTCCCTGGGCATCTGTCAGACAAGCCATAAAACTAGCTAACAAAGTCACCAGGAACACAGACATCTACAGTGCGTTAAAGAGACAAATAGATATACAACTACATCCTTCTAATCTACATGTAGCTAGTCATACGACATACTGGGGAATTTAATCGCATGCCAAATCCATATTTGTAATTGTTGATGTTTTACATGAAAATCTACGCAACACACTTCACCCATCCTGCATCTCGATAAAGGTGACAGACAGTAATTTAAAGCCCAAATCCTCCACCATCAAACAGTGAGTAAACAAGCTGAAGGTGAATGAGCCATCTCAACCCATAACAAAGTGAGTGGGAATACATTTACATGGGAGAACAGAGGAGCACATTATTCTAACAACTACCTTTTGCCAGACCAATCTATCTACCAAATTAGTTTATCGTGTAATACCCTTCCAGAAGCTCTTCTGGCAGAAACAAGATATTATTCTCCTGGAATGGCCCATAGAAGGAGGGAGAAGCCAGTCAGATTCATATTTCATTTCTGCCACAGAAACCTCATCAGTGTAATAACCCTCCATCTCATGGGTGTTATTCAACCATCTGCTGCTATATTACTTATCTTTATTTTGCAACTAATTAACAGCATAATCTTCTAAATTCAGCAAGTTAATTATCATTATTGTGGTCTTTGCAGCATCATCAGTCCTTGTAAAGCGCCGTCTCCGCGCCCCCGGAGAGCAGGGTGGGTGGGGGGCTGGCTGGGCGGGGGGCTGTTTTCTTGACGTGGGCTCATTAGGTGTTTGCTGATGAGCTGAGTGTGGTGGTGGTAAGGAGGGGGGAGGGGGGGGGGGGGGGGGGGGGGGCACCGGGGGTGGGGGGTTCGCAGGTCAGCCAGGATTCTGCTGAACAAAAGGTTCCATGCAGGGTGAGGCTGACTTAATGTGCCTCTGAGCCCATGCCAAGATGCCCCCCAGCTGGCTCTCGGCAGAAGCCCCCCTCCGGCTGGCCTCGGCGACGGCGTGTTGAGCACAACGCTATCTCTGCGTTTGTCATCCCTGCGCCCCGCGAACCCAATAAACCACCCCTCACCCATCTTAAAGTCCCCCCCCCCCCCAGCCCTCCTTGTAAAGCTTTACCTGTTAATTTTCAGAGGTGCGGCGTGCTGTGAGCATTTACAGGTTCTGTGATACGTGCTTCATCACCGTGCCAATGATCTACCTAACAACGGTCCATATCTCTGCCCTTCAACCATCACTACTAACACAAAGGGCCAGAGGCTAGAGACACCGCTCATCCACCCTGGTTGAGGCATTAAAGGGATACTTCGGGTATTTTGAGTCAGATGAACTCATAGATACCGTTTTTCATGTCTCTGTGTCTAGTCTGAAGGAAGTTAGAGGTTTTTTTGTGAGCCAATGCTAACTACCGTTAGCGCAATGCCTGGAAGTCTATGGGTATCTACTAACATGCTGGTATCCACAAGACTCTGGGGAAGTAGATAAAGGGCGTCATTGCCCAAATCCCAAAGTATCTCTTTAAGCCAGGTCACGGTCATACACCATTCACTAGCATCTGTAACACATACTCAACTTTAATGGCAATTTATATCAAATACAAACTGCTAACATCATTGCAAAACACTTGTTTCTAGTTCCCTCTTCTGGTTAAAGTAAGGAACTACAGTACAGACATAGTAGCTACAGTATTGGCATGAACTACTATTGTACATAATCCAAATGTAAAATTACTTTGTGGATCAATTTGACATAGTTTGGGGGAATTTCAGGCATGCACATATGCACAGAACCCTTGACGGGATGTGTATGAGACAAAGACATTACCAGCTTAGCTTCTGATTGGACGGCTTGAGGCGAGGGCGGTCCAGGGATCCCAGGGACGTTAGGCACTACGGTGACGGGTCTGACAAGCTGACAGCACAGACACACACAGAGACCAGCACAAGGAGAATTAGTCTCTCCCAGTGAGAGGCAGGCAGCCCCCTCCCCTCCCAATATGTGTGCAAAACACACACACACATACGCACACACAGCGCCGTACGCTCAGAGTTTTCCTCATACCTCAGCCTCATTAGGCTGGATGGCCTGTTATTTTGTGGAGGCAGCGCCACATGGAGATGCACCATGTACGCTAATGAGCTCCTGCCTGCCTGTGTGGAAAGCATATGGACAGAAGGGCTAAGCACAGGAGAGGGATGGAGGGAGAGACGAGCTGGAAGGCCAGAGCCGGGTCTCCTCTACCGTCTCCGCACAACGAGACGGATGGAAAACGAGAGAGAGGAGAGGAAAGGGGATGAAGGGAGGAGGGGAGAGGAGACCCAGCAGTGGGATCTCTTCCTTTCCTCGTCAGTGGCTCCCCACAGACTGGGAGAACGGAGGTCTTTTCCCCGCTGCGCCGCCATCAGGAGATAATCATCTGCTGCTCAGTGTTCCACACAGACAATCAGGGCCAGAGAGAACAAGACAGGGACCCTGTCTGTCTATCGTCACCAGCCACACGTCGCTCTGGGGGAACTAGGGACAGGGAGATTTCTATAGGGCCTAAGATATGGCTAGATTAGCTAATGTCCTTAACGGACACTGAAGCATAATATCCAGGGGTGGCATATTAATTGATTGCAACATATCCAGTCTGCCAGAAGTCAAGTGTGGTGATTCAAATTGTACAAGGACAAATGGCAGTGAGGCACCCTGGACTGGAACATACAACCGTTTGGCCTACTCACTGTCTTTGCCAAGGTGACATACAGCTGCTCTCTTCTAAGGCCCATTAGTTCCCCCATCATCCCCTGCCTGTCCAACGTATGCCAAAGACACTAGTGCCAAAGTAGTAAATAGTGAGCCTGTTCTAGGGGCTGAATACATGGCATTAACTAATCACGGGAACGTGGATTTAGGTCTAGTTAAAATGGGCCTAAGCGAATGTGCAGCACACTAAATCCATACATTTAATATACACCTTGGAACTCCATAAAGCATTGAGCGTGACATGCGATACTTACAGGAATTGCGGTTGGAATATGTACACTAGAAGCGATGGTTGCTGGGATTGCGACGGGCATGGTTTGTCCATTAGGCAGCTGAAAGAGTACAGGAAAAGTTCCAGAGACTGGACTGGAGGGGAGAGAGGAGACACTATGGGTTACACAACAACCAGCAAAATAATATCTAGTCATGTTACATCGTAAATTATTTCTCCTTTAAGAAAGTTATACACTTCACACTACAACAAAGAAACACAAAACAGACACTCAAAGGAACATAAGGTAACGTAAAATGGACAGCAGAACTTTGTGGATTTGTACTCATACAATATGGTAGCAGTATTGGTCACTGACAACAAACCAAAGAGCATACTTTTCAATGAACCATCTTACCACAAAATGCAAAACTATAAAAGACACAAAACATAATTACAAAAAACAAATTAAGCAAAAACACACCAAAAAAAAGTTATACAAAAAAAATCAAATAATTAACATGTTTTAGTTACTTACACTATTGGTCTATTAGAGGATGGGACTTGGGTAATTACAGAGCTAGATGTTGGCGATGGGAGAGCTTGCTGTATAACAACACTAGCGTCTGAGGTTGCTAGGAGTACATTTGGGACTTGGAGGGATGCAGGATGGACTATAGTAGAGGTTGGCAGTGAGGTCGGCTGCAAAGATACCTCCTGAAAACACCATACGAGACCTTAGCTGCATTAAAACCTTCAATGACAACCTTTCTCTAGATTTCAACTACGAATGAATGCCCTAGTTGTGTGTCATTCTTATAGTACAGATTAAAAGATGGATTGATTAATAACTGCTAATAGACAAGGATCTGATGTACAAAATATAAAAGGGATTTATTTATCCAAATAATTTTTTGCAGTTCTGGTACTACTGTGTACTATTTTGGGGAAGCAGTGAAACTATCAACCAAAGCACTGCAGAAGGGAATCAGTGTTTCAGTGATCCCAGTAAGAGCTCTTAGTCTATGATGAAAATATTAAAAGATGCTGCAAATGAGCATGAGGGTAAACCTTATCCTTAGATGGCAAAATAGTCAAAACAGTAGTTTAACTGTTACATTGGGTGGTCATTTGAGGGTAATTCACTCTGAGCTTATTGCAATGTTGTTGAGCAACATCTCTGATAAGCCATCCATTGGAGTTCATGGACACTGTATTAGCACAATTATGACACCACATCTGCAAAGTTAGTCTATATGGTAGAAAATACAATTGCTTTTTCAGCAATCAGGGTATTGTCCGACCTTCAATGAACCCTTTTCAACAATAAATCAAACTGTTTGGGTTGAATATAACCCTGGCTGTTCAAGTGGTGAGACAATAGTTGTTCATGTCCAAAAGTAAAGATGTAGAATTTCCCTACATATCAACTGATCCACCAGGATATCAATGTATGAAGTATACCAAATCCTTTACTTTGTCGTCACTTGTTGTAGATTCCGGATGGGGCAGAGGGCTGCCCCGATGTGCCTCCACAGCTGAGTGGTCCTCAATTTTATTTTGTATGATCATTGGTGTGGCAAGAGGTGACAGATCCAAGGGCATCTGCATGTCAGAAACAAATATCAACAGATCAGATCTGGAGCAACCTGTACTACCAAATGAGCCTTAGCTTTGATAGCATCACTGAATAGTAACTACTCACCTTTTTGAGGTCATCCTCAGCAGCTTTTTTGAAGTCATGCTCAAATGGACTGGTAAGCTCATTGAAGAGTCCCACTTCCTCACAGTTCTTCAGAAAGCGTGTAGGTGTTGGTGTTTGGTCTGCAACACAAGACAGGGTCTCTCTCTCTCTCTCATACCACTTGAATGAATACTAACATTTAGTCATTTAATTGTGGGCTCTTGTAGTGCTTACCAGCAACGATGACACTGTTGTCCCTTGCTGGACCAAACTTGAGTGTCATCTCATGTTTGTGTTTGTGGACAGCCAAGTGGTCTTCGTTTGTAAATCGCTATGGAATGATGAAAATGTATAATTTACAGATAACACTTTTCATATATAACCATCAAAGACAAACCAAATGGACTTTAAAAACATACCTGACCACACCCAGGAGCAGTACATAAGAAAGGTTTGTCATCACTCATATTCAGGAATTCCTTTTATACCCTGGAATGCAAAATACAAGTAATGATTTGCACTGTAGTAAGTAGAATGTCCCAGATCAATGATCATCACCATATAGAAGGCTCTGTCAAATATTGTATCTGCTTTAGGACTTTGTGTGGGGACAAAGCTTATTGATAGCAAGTTGGCAACTGTCCCTTGTAAATGCATGGTCTTTCTCTGAGTCAGAAGAAAGAGTGAGAGATATCCTCTGTCTATGACCAGCAATATCTATCAAAATGAATAGTGGAAACTCGAATTATGACAGATGACACAACTGTATATTTAACTATCAAGATAGCTACAGCATCACTAGCTAGCTAGGTAGCGTTAGTTGGGTAACCTACAGCAGCAGTAGCTAGCCATTATGAAACTGACAATACAACATTTCTGACTAGACTATTCAGCTAGCGTTGTCCTTATATTGAAGACAAACAGATGAAATGCAACAATTTAGCCACAACATTAGACACAAACCTTGCAATTTAAAATGTTGACAAATTCAGCACGAGCTAAGAAAACAATGTGGGTGGTTTTGTTTACACAGCCCCTCACCATCATCAAGCTACCAAGCCCTATCCATCCACACCGCCCATTTAGGCAGGGTAGCATCTGCAAGCATATCACCGTCGCCATATTAGCTCTATTTATAACTGCTAATACAGAAAGGATCTGCATTTATCACAGGCCAATAATTTTTATTCAAGCTTACATCCCCACGAATGCCAAGAAATCGTTACATGGGCGATATTTTCGTGTACAATCACTGTCAGTTTGTAGACACTTACCCACGGGCTCAACCCTTGATATCAAAATCCCACGTCTGTACAAAGGTCTCGCGAGAGCAGCATATTTTCCGTATACGTCACTTACTTCCTACACACCACAGCCACAGAGAAGTAGTCTTTGCCACCGCCAGCAATATAAAAGTGCAGAGAAATCAGTTCACAATACAATTTACAATATACTATTTAAATTATATATTTTCCTTCAAAGCTAGTCACGAGATGCTGTTATAATGCCAACAGAGATGTGGTGCATACAACAAATGTGCTGGGACATTGCCACATCCCCAATACAAAAAAAAGCACAGTAGCAGACAAAATTGTCCAGAATATTACAGCATCCAATCTTGAATAAAGTCCTTGAGTAAGGGAACAATCCATAACGGAGTCCAGGTGAAGAGAGCAGGGTCTTCTCTTTGGTAGAACAAACTACAACGCTGCTCAAAAGCAGTGGGAGGTGGAGCCCACCAGAACAGAGAAGGGATAAGAAGCATCCTACATACCCCCAAGGGTGGGGGAAGCCAGGTGACGAGTGAATGGTATTACCATCTGTAGGATGGAGAAATTAACTCCACTGGAAGGCAGGTATACACACCATGGTCTTGTTCAGATCACACAAAATAGTAAAACCTAAAAATAAAAAAAACTGAAAATGTGTATTCTTGCTGTACAAGTTCAGGTAGTACCATCCTGTTTTTAAATGTTTTCTGTGTCTTAAACTGGATGTGACATCCGGGAGCTGGGGTATGAAGGGTGACCATCTCCAGAAAATACATGCAGATCCCTTTTACATTTTCTTTGTGATCTTTTATGGCATTTTTATGAGAACGTAACCATCGTGTTAAATACATTACAGATCCAATTTCCTCCAGGCCCATCCAATTTGACAATGTACCTCTAGTGTTCTTAGGCGCATTGAAAGGCTCTAAAAATCTATCACTAAGGGATAAACCAACTTTATGCAAGCTTAGCTTGAACCAAACTGTAATAGTTGTTTAGGGCAATCATGTCATGATCTCCAGGCTTTTTGACAGACTAAACACTTTCATGCAGAGAACGTCCAAAATAATCTGGACCACTGACCACTATTTAGCACAATCAAATTGTGGTCTAGATTTATTTAATGCCATTTACAAGAGCAAGCGCCCACTTGCTGCCTACTTACAGAATGCTATTGACCTGCACTTGAACCAACATCAACGTGGACCCACAGAAGCGAACATATGATGCACTGAAAATGGCAAATGCACCAGACTGATTTACATTAAGCAGTTCCTTTGTATAATCCCATGTTGATATTCAATAGAAGCTAGTTGTCTTCTTGATTGTGGCGAAACATGATTCCTTACATAGAAAACATACTGCCATATGTTAACTAGTCAAATACATGCATTTTAATTATGTAATTTCTTACATTTTTACAATACATGTTTTTGTTATTTTGAGTGTTGGACAGACTTGAAAATGTACATTTCCATGACACCAACACGGAACAATTTTGGTAGCCACGATAAAATATGTAGTCACATCTGTAATTACAGTTTCTATAGACAGATTTTTTTACATAGCAAACAAGATTAAGAAAGCAACCATCAAACAGAATAGGCCCATGGCTTCAGACAGGGCGAATCCCAGGATAGCGTAGGAGAAGAGCTGCTGCTTCAATGATGGGTTCCTGCAAAACAGAACAAGACAAAACCATTATCAGACCATTTCATGTTAAATCTGTTTGAATCATAGTTTTTCTAAAAGCTGACATTGACAAGCACAGATCTAGTACTCAGCTTGTAGCAGTGGACTTACCTGGCATATCCAATGATGAGACTGCCGAACACTGTTCCAATTCCAGCACCAGACCCAGCCACTCCGACTGTGGCGGCTCCAGCACCAATGAATTTGGCAGCGGTATCAATGTCCCTGCTCACAGCACTGGTCTGGAAGCCTCTGAGAGCTACCTGGGTGAAGGGGCTCTGTGGCATGAGGGCTACGTTTCTCTGAAAAACAAACATCTCCTTAGTGATGGGAAAAGAACTCCAACAACAACTATTAAAGGGATTGACAAGCTTTGGAAGAGCATAAGGCCCTGCACTACAAGAATATGTTTTTCACCTCTGTATTGACCTCAGGCCTGGACAGCATAGAGGCAGACAGGGGTCTGTAAAGAGCCCGGGAGCCAGCACGGACCTGCACCAGGAACAAGCACAAAACAGTGAAAAAAGCAATAATATTTTGCCTGAGAGCCTACACAGGTGATCTTGAAGGCAATAAAGAAAATACAGATGTTAAGGTGCAAACATAACTGTTCAAAGTACAACAAGTGGAGGCCCGAGGGATGTTTCCCCTCTGTCAAAGGCAGCACAAGTGCACCATGGGCCGTGGGAGGCACCTTGACAAAGCTAGCCACTGTCATTGAAGTGGTCAAACGTCAGAGCCGTACTAAGACATGCATAACCTAGTAACAAATTACAACAACTGCATTCCCATTAAGTCATCAAAATGCATTTTCAATCAGGATAAATGTAATATTCTTTCCTCAACACCACTGGATACAAGCCTAAAAAAACAACACTCCTTTTACCAGCTGAGTGCACTTAGCACAAGCTAGTGTCATACATTTAACAGTTAACGTACTAGTAAAACTAGCTATAACCTGTTAACCATGTTGTAGCTAGGTTTCACCTGAACCTGCAATGTTTCTGGCCAAACATGACCTTGGGCAAATATCCCCGAACACACACAATAGGGAATACGAGAGCTCAACAAAATATGTCACTAGTTAGCGTTAGGTAGCTACTGATAGACTTGCGTGCTGAAGAAAGCCAAGTGTCATGTTGACCTTATTCATAACTACCTAGGCTATAGCTAACAGGCTACCTAGCTAGCTCCTAGGCCGGGTCTAGACTCAGAAGTGCACAAACCGCTAACGTTAGTTAGGGAACTAAAATAAGAGCCTCTCACCTAATCAAAGTAACTACTTATATCATGCAAAACTTGGAGAGATATGGCATTTCATTGCAACTAACGTTAGCTTATTAGCTAGCTAATACCCTTGTCAGGCAGCTCTATTCAAGTTCAAAACAGGCCCGTACGAATACAATGGAGAATATGAGTACAGATGTAATAAAACATCGGTTTAATCAGATTGAGTAAAACATACAAATAAAAATACTCACCAGAGCCGGCGTGGAGACGAACTTTGCACAGGCGTACATTATCAAGTTAGTCTGTTTTAACCTGGTCGGTCAAATTTGATTGAAGCCGGGTCTTTCTGCAAAGACAACACAAATATAAGGTCAATGGGTTTTAAAATGCACAACGCTGAAAATAATGACAGTCCAATGCACACAATAATCCGTACAACATGCACCCCCTCACTTGTATTGTGCTAGGTGTTGTTTTAAAGAAGGATGAAACAGGATTTACAATGGACAATGTCTAACATATCCCTCTTACCGACTGCAGAAGGTCGAAGCACAGTAGAGAAGTGCGAACGCGCATGTCGGTGTTTATAGATTCCCGGATGAAGCTTTTGAACAATGGAAGGTCATTTCACTATAACTTTATTAAACCAGTTCAACGTTAGAATTAAACCGAAAGAAACCATGAATGAAAAACCCTGTACAGTAATTTTCAGTGACAAAGATTTTTCTAGATAATTGACCATGGAAATCCATCAGAGCTCCCTGAATGACACGTACAGTATGTAGGACTTTTATGTATACCCTTTTTAATAGGTTAGGCCTATTGTCTTCAATATTATCTCAAAACCAATACATTCTAAAGAAATAGCACAAACAAGCAGAGGAAGAATCAACTTATTTTCTTCAGAACGTCTGGCTTAAAGAATATCAACATTAGACAAAAATATGATTGAATGGTTGATATTGACAGAACTAGGCAATCAATGATTGGATTATTTAAGCCTACTTTTATTTAGCTTTACAGTATATGCTGAATTAGGCAACAAGTCCAATTGGCACCAATTCTACACGTTGTTGTGCATATTATAGCCTGCCTAGTTGCTCATCTTGAGCGTCATCTTCATAGGCCAGGTGATACAGGAATGCATGTATTGTATTCATTCATTAATTCATCCATTAATTCATTAAGTAATTAATTCATCATGAAATCAAAAACATATTTTGATGTACATATAAAATCATATACTATTTCTCCCCTGTTATACAACTCATTGAGTAGACAGTGCCTTCAACATTTCATCTAGGCCTATTCTTTCCAGTGCATCTGTTGAGGTGTGAATTTAACACTACCCAGAGGGGATGTCCCAGAGCCCTGTCTAGGCATCTCTCTGCTTGGAGGTGTAGCTGCACACCAGGAGGATTTGTAATGTTGATGAATGGCTCGCCAGCAGCTGGGGCTGGAAGGTAAAGGTAATGAGGATGGGGATCGAGCCCCTCTTTGCTGCCGTACGATTGCTCTAAGGGAGGAATCCCCCACTGGTTCCTCAGGTATGATCTTTGCAGGTGCACAGGGGGTTGAAGTCACAGCCTCTAGATCTCATGAGCACAGTGTAGAATCAGTCCTACTAATGTAGCACATAAACCTCCAACGCCCTATGGAAATGAATGAATCAACAGTCACTGAAGGATCCATTTCATTTTTCATCTCACTGCAGAGCACAGATTAAATAAGAATACATGTATTTATACAGAGTACAGTAAGTAGCACTGAGTTGGAGTGCATCTTGATCAACCAAAGGTACAATTCTATAATTGCATTTAGATACATACTGGTATATTTAACACACAATTTAAGTAGTGGAATAATGGAAACTGTAATGGGACATAAGGTACATTTTTTGTTCCAATCAATTGCATCCAACAATTATAATCATATCATGTTAGATGTTATGTCTATAGCTAGTTTCAAGTATTTCTATTTATAGGGATTTTACATCATCATTATTACAGAATTTATCACAGTGTCATGCACCATATTGTTACATATTAATAAAAAAATCCATGTCCTATGGGCCCAGTGGAAAAATAAAACTTTCTCTTGATTTCGCCTGTCAGATAGGATTAAATACATATATAAATAGAATGAATGGATTAATCATTGCCTTGAATGGGGAGTCCTGCTCTATTCATTCTATTTTTAGGCATTTAATCCTATCCGATAGGCAACATTTAGATAACTTTTGAAAAACTAGGCCCAGGTTACACAAAATAGCCAGTCCGCTGTGCTTTTCCTGAGCGTAGTCAGTGGGATTAAAGTCCAGCAGAGGGTGCAATTGAGGCTAATGTGATGGCTGTGACCGTCGCCTTTGTTATCAGCAGGGTCGAGGACTTTGGTTTACTACAGGAACGTCATAGGCCCACTGTTCTTCTCACAGTTTTGCAGTCATTATTTTTGACATGACCATATCCACTGAGTGAATTTTATTTTCCATATTCCAAGTGTATTTAATTGATTCTTAAATGATACATATGGTATATACAAGTAAATGACAAAATAAAGGAAACACCAACATTAACTGTCTTAATAGGGAGTTGGGCCACCACAAGCCTGATCAGCTTCAATGCCCCTTGGCACAGATTCTACCAGTGTCTGGAACTCTATTGGAGGGATGTGACACCATTCTTCCACAATAAATTCCATAATTTAGTGTTTTGTTAACAGTGGGGGTGGAAACTGCCTTCTCAGGCAACCGTTCAGTTGGGTTGAGATCTGGTGACTGAGACGGCCATGGCATATGGATTACATCGTTTTCATGCTCATCTAACCACTCAGTGACCACTAGTGCCCCGTGGATGGGGGCATTGTCATCCTATGGGGGCATAGCCATAGTAGCCAAAATAATGGCCTGCCCAGCATGACGGGACATTAATTGCTTAATTAACTCAAGAACCACACCTGTGTGGAAGCACCTGCTTTCAATATACTCTGAACAAAAATATAAAAGCAACATGCTAAAATGTCAAAGATTTTACAGAGTTACAGTTCATTGAAGGAAATCAGTCAATTGAAATAAATTAATTAGGCCCTAATTTATGTATTTCACATGACTGGTCAGGGGCACAGCCATGGATGGGCCTGGGAGGGCATAGACCCACCCACTTGGGAGCAATGCCCACCCACTGGGGAGCCAGGTCCAGCCAATCAGAATTAGTTTTTCCCCACAAAAGGGCTTTATTACAGACAGAAACACTCCTCAACACTCCTCCTCCCCCTCCTCAGACGATCCCGCAGGTGAAGAAGCCGGATGTGGCAGTCCTGGGCAGTTGTGGTACCACATGGCATGTGGTTGTGATGCTGGTTGGATGTACTCACAAATTCTCTAAAACAACATTGGAGGTGGCTTATGGTAGAGAAATTAACATTCAAATCGCTGGCAACAGCTCTGTTGGACATTTCTGCGGTCTGCATTCCAATTGCACGCTCCCTTAAAACTTAAGACATCTGTGGCATTGTGTTGTGTGACAAAACTGTACACTTTAGAGTGGCCTTTTATTGTCCCGCGTACAAGGTGCACCTGTGTAAATGATCATGCTGTTTAATCAGCTTCTTGATATGCCACACCTGTCAAGTGGATTGATTATCTTGGCAAATAATAAATGCTCACTAACAGATATGTAAACAAATTTGTGCACAACATTTGACATAAATTATCTTTTTGTGCTTATTGAACATTTCTGGGATCTTTTATTTCAGCTCATGAAACATGGGGCCTACACTTTAAATGTTGCGTTTATATTTTTGTTCAATATACTTTGTATCCCACATTTACTCAAGTGTTTCCATTGTTTTAGTAGTTACCTGTATGTTTCTTCTTGACAAGGTAGCAGAATGAATATACAATAAGGGTACTATGTCTGTTTTTTGTAAAGTCCTATTAGCTAGCAGATCATTTTCAATGTATAGGCTACATGATACATACCATACTATGTGTGCTCTACGGCCAAAATCATAGTATTTTGAAGCAGGAGCATATAGCAATGTATTAACTGCAACAACCAGACAGACAGCATATCAAAGAAGTGGTTAACCACCTGAGGTCACTGTCTTAGTGTCTAATTAACAGAACTGCAGTACTGGGTGGGTGGGGGGGTCCACGGCTGTGGAAGGTGAAGAAAGCACAGCCCAGTCTCTCCCCTGACTCCCGCCTCCTCCCTCGCTCACTGAGGCATGCACGCTCTGCTCTCCCTGTCTGTGGTGTTGCATATAACACTCAGAGACATTCCATTTGCATGCCGGCCCCATCAAGCTGGATGCACTCAGACTCATAATAAAAGGCATTGACCCCCTTAACCTTTATGAATTACAATTTGTGCCTGCAGCACGTCCTGTCAGAGGTCTCAGAAATGTGGGCACCTCAGCCGAGGGGTGTGTGCGTGTTGTTTTGCAGTTGTTAAGGAGAGGGGAAAAGGTTTTTACAGCTCCTCGCCGGAGCTCCTGACAAGCTGGGAGGAGGCGAGGCGCTCTGACAGCGGAGGCAGGCCAAAGAAGGAAGGACTGCAGGCAGCGCTGCTGGTGATGGCTCCATGCTAATCTCTAGCTCTGGATGCACAAATATACTGTATAGACCCACTGATATCTATGACAAGGCCATGGCTAAGAAGAAAGTGAACTGGAGTTTATCAGGGGTTTAAATACAAACCCTTACTGGCTACTGTCATCTTCCGTACCATCAAACTCATGTTCACCTTTAATGGCATGTTTACTATCTACTTGATCACTTGGAGGTTTTTTCCTAGATGGTCTTCAGCTGGTCCAATAATCCATGGCACTGTAGGAGGGGCCAGGCAGCTCAGTGATACAGCTGGAAATCATCCTACAATATCCAATAGACACGTTTTCTCAAAGAGAATGCAAGGATTTAAAGGACATTAGTATTCACAAAATATATGTTTTCCCACAAATCCATAATAACACTGATCTTTGTGCTGCTGGTAAGCAGGGCCGTTGGAGTGAGGCAAGAAGTGCTGAGGCTTGCAGTATCATCATTCTTAATAGATCCTGACTTTATAGGCCTGTAACAACTCTACAAGCAGGCACCCTCTTGTACTGTGTCTATATGTTCTGAGAGGGAGCAGGGTAAGGCTGGTTTAACCTCATTCTGCTTGGAGGTTCTACATTTCGACACCGAAAGCATTTGCTCCAACTACATCAACAGAGAAGCTATAAAATGGGCAAAGCTGAAGACAGAGCCAAGAGAAACAGCCACTTTTCATGGACACGTGTTTAAAGGTGAAACATAAAAAGCACCAAAAGGTCTTAATTTCACACACTGCCCTCAGTTGCACACCATATAAATTAGATTGAGACATAAGGGTCGCTCAGGGCCGGCCCTGGGCATAAGCGGTTGCTTAGAGCACCCGGCAGCTCAGATATCATATTAGCATGGCATAAGTCATGGCAAAAGGTGCAACATTTCATAAATCTGCAAACGTTTCTCTCCGCCCCATGGCCACATGTGTAGAATTGCAGGATATTAGCTGTAAAACTGCAAGGTCTTCTCTCCTTCCATGGTAAAAATTTGTAGAATTGTATGAAATGTGTTATGAATTTACAAATGTTTCTCTTCATCCCATGGCAAAATGTGTAGAATTGCAGGAAATTAACTTTCAAACTCTCAGCCATCAAGAGGGGGGCCACTAAAATGTTTTGCCCACGAGGTGGGGGCCCTCCAACCAAATCTCACTTAGAGCCCCTAAAAGGGTGGCTGTAAAATACTTGGTTGCTGTTTTCCACAGACTTCATTACAATTGATTAATGTATACAAAATTCTATTGTGGCGGGAATTAAAATGCTCAACATTCCAAATTCTCATTAAATCACTATTTTTTTAAAACCTTAATTTAACTTGGCAAGTCAGCTAAGAACAAATTCTTATTTACAATGACAGCCTACCCCGGCCAACTGTGTGCCACCCAATCACAGCCAGATGTGATACAGCCCGGAATCAAACCAGGGACTGTAGTGACACCTCTTGCACTGAGATGCGGTGCTTTAGACCACTGCGCCACTCGGGAGTCCCCTAGCTTGATTTTCTTCAGAGCAGACTTTTAGTGTTGCGGGTGGATCGGCAGTGTAAAAGATGTAGAGGTCGTGGGGCAATCATGCATGTAATTGTAATTATGTAATCACCTACAGTATATTCTGAACAATATCAAATAGAATTTAGGTAAAGAAAAAAACTACAGCAATAGATATATTCTCATAAAGATTAAAAACGAGCATTCCCCTCATTCTCCTCCCTCTTTCTCTCTCCATCAAAAGAGTTCTGCTCAGCATCACAAGTGGCAGTCAGTGGCTTTATGTGAGGTAGCGTGCCTGACAGGGGCAGCCGTGCGATGATTGGTTTACAGATGTGCGCTTCCTCTGGTGTCTTCAAGGTCACTGAGATTTACAATCAAAGCGCTTATGGCTCTTTAATAACGGGCGTCTGAAGCTGATTAAAAAGCCAGGAGTTGTCCACCGTAATGGAATGTGCTTGAACCTTTTTGTTCACCACTTTGTGGTACCTGAACATATCTGCATATGACATCTAAGAAAGGCTCTGCACATGCAGTTTCACAAACAGACGGAACGAAGGGAGACGGTTCGAGCAGGCACACTGCAGGCATATGGAGAAGTGTGTTGATGGACAGACAATATGTGGTACAGGTTGAAGAAAGCTGCATTTAAAGATGCGCTTTCTTAGCAGTTTTTGGGGGTAGTTAACATGCATTACTGTAAAGAGTCTGTACTCAAAATAGATCTCAAACATGGCTTGAATGTATTTATTCAATCAGGGTGTAGTTAGTAGGAACATACACATTTGAGCCATTTTCAGTGTGAGCGAGTCAAGTTGGAGCTTTCCTTTATAAGCAGAGGTTTTCTTAACATGCAGTGGCACTCATTCAGAACATAGCTGATTTTAAGAGGCGCATATGGTCGGAATTTATTGTGCTCAATTATATGGTTTTAAACTGGGATTAGCTTTTGAAGGACCCTCCATTATCAAATGCTTCCTTACGAAAACATATTCACCATAGATCCCTGCAAATGTCTCCTAAGTACTGGTCTCAGATCAGGTGTCATATATGAGGCTCTCTCAAAATGTAGTGAACAAGCCCTTCCTGCCTTTAATGGGCTGACCCACAGCCCAGTTCATAGAGCTAATAAAAGTGGTCTGGTGGAGGTCTGAAGCTGCACAATGTCAGTAGCAGATGCCAAACTCAGCAAGTTCCGGAATGCTCAATGAGTTGCTTTTATAGACCCCATTAATAAGCATTAACTTTCTTTCCCAAGATATGAGAGCAAGCAAAAAGCCACAGCTGGCAGCATTTATTTATAACACATGACTCTCTCAGTGAGGTCGAGTCATGTTGTTTTGGCCATGACGAAATCATCTGGAAAGCTACTCTTCAACAATCCTAATTAAGGCAGCATGAGGCCAATTTTGAAAAAGGCTATAAAAGTCCAAGCATTGGCCACCACATGAAACACACATTCATGTACGTCCTGGTCTGCCATCGCCCTCACGTGTTATGAGAAAAAGAAAGAAAGGGATGAGGAACATTCCAGGATATTGACTCAACAATGAAAAGCTCCACAACTGGCACAGTAGTATTCTCACAAATACATCCCTCTGGAAATTAAATGTTAAAGAATCCATAAGCAAATGAAAAGGAACTGCCATACAATAAAGTACAATCCTAGAGACATAGCGGCAATGTTTTTCCCCACAAAAAGCTCACAACATCCACCACTAAAAAAGGTGTAATAACAAAAATTCATGGACTGAAGAGAACTGTCTGTCTGTCTCCCAACATATAAGTGCGTTACACATGCTTATATAAACATTCCTGTATTAGCCTACTGTACAACACATAAACATCATCTTGTCCCCACGCCTCTCTTTCGACTGGGAGCCAGATCAGTTACTACGGAAACCCACACAATCTGGTCCCACTCCTCCTACACAATAAACCAAGCTGGCACAGAGCAAGCCGAATCAATCATGGTGCTTTATTAGCCTGTCACTAGTCTGCTTCCTGCAAGTGTGTTTACCCCGTCTACGGCCCCTCCGATTGTGGCTGTTCAATGTACATTAAGACAGACCTAATTGAGATTGTGGGCGGCCCAAAGTGCAGGGCTCAACTCGTCGCCGTTAATCTGTCATATTGTCAGGAGTCACAGCGGCGCTGACCAAGGGTGGCCCCACCTTCAAGGTATTGCTGATGACTCTGTTGTGCACGGTGGGGGGGGGGGCTCACCTGCTTTAACATTATTGGTTGACCACCAAGAGAGAAGAGCTACCAGCTTCACTATTCACTCGGTTTCCTCAGACCTCTCAGTTCAACTCTCCAGTAGACACCTTAATCCCTTGACAAGTGGACTTTATTACTAACTTCTCACACATGACACCAAGTGTTCTAAAAAATCTGTTACCTTTAGTCACTTCAGGGTGAATCTGTTCAGTATTCATGTTTCGACTTGGTACACGTTAGGGGTTTTCTCATTAGATATTATGATTGCTCCTAATTAATTGCATGTTGCACATAATAAATGACTGTTTATAATCACAACAGGCACAATCAACACTGAAGATTGCAGCATGTAATGTGTAGGGGCAGGCGATGAATGTGAAGTTATCCCCCTCTGTGAGTTCAACCCCTCAAATAACTGCTTTCTTTTCAGATTGGGTTACTGATGGCAGTGTAGAAATGTCCTTTCACTCTGTTTAAATGAAAGGCATGGAAAAGCATTTAAGCAATAACAAGATATAAATGAATGTAATCGTACTGCTGGAAAAGGTGCTTTTTACAATCACGCAACATATTACAAATAATAGCCAAATCTCACAGAAGCGCCCGGGTTATTAATTGCATGCCAAATGGGAACCGTCTGTTCCGCTACGGAGATATCGTGGCGGCGAAAGATCACCAAAGAAAATTAAACCACAATCAAAGTACATTTCTACTATCATAATTTCTGATTGTCAGAATCACCTTTCCTCATACTGCATCTAGCAGTGTAACAAATCTTCAATTTTATTAAGTGTCTCAAGTTATTTTGTTGCCCGTCATATTTCATATTGATGATGTATTCCTACGCAGTTCTGTTTTTAAAATAGGTATCCACACCATGTCTAATATGCAACATGATTTATTAGACATGGAAATATGAGAATGCTGCCCTGAAAGGGAATTTAATTGATAGCTAGAGAGGCAACAGCTTCTAACCCAGAGTCCTCTGTGGCATCCTATTTGTAACATACCCTTCCACATTTACACTACAGTGACAAAATAGAGCACCAGGTAGTTTTTGTCACATCATTTACACCATTTAGCCAGATTTAATTTGCGGCGCAAAATTCAGAAAGTGATTCGTTTCATATTAAAGTGAATATCAGTTTCGAGGTCTGTATCTGCAGAATGCGGCTGTGTTTACTGGCGTGTGTTATGCTGGCATGGAAACTCATAAGTTCTGAAATGTCAGGATTCTATGCATTCTAATTGAGTGTATAGCGGTTAATGGCTGTGGAAATTCACCCGCTTGACGTGCTTATTCCCCCGTGTGCCGTTTCACAGCCAAGCCCATGAGCCTCAATTAAATAGTAAAATAGGCCTGTTCTTGAAAAGAACAACAATGAAATCATGAGCCTACATGACAATACCACCATGTTTTACCTTGAACCAACTATGGCCACAGCTTGTAAATGATTAAACTGAGTCCTTGTAAGAAAGGTTGGGGCGGCAGGTAGCCTAGTGGTTAGAGTGTTGGGCCAGTAACCATACGGTTTCTAGTTTGAATCCCCTAGCTGACAAGGTAAAAATCTGTCATTCTGTCCCTGAACAAGGCAGCTAACCCACTGTTCCTAGGCCCTCTTTGTGAATAAGAATTTGTTCTTAACTGACTTGCCTAGTTAAATAAAGGTGAAATAAAAATTGTAACAGAGAGGCGTCTAAATGTACAATATGAGGGCATCTAGGAGGCTCTTGGCTGTGTGTCTTTAGAGGTCTTTACATTGGAAATATTCTGCGGAAATTTTATTGTACTGTTTTTTTTTCCTTCTCCAAATCATCATGTGGTTTATAAGGTCACTTCCTGGCATTCGTTATTGTTATGTTTATTGACCAGCTGCTACAAGATGGTTGATATAGGCCAAAGTTGTCAGTACTACTGTAATTACCCATAAGGCCAACAGAGCATTCTATAATAGTCTCTCAGACAGGTTCTGCAGCGCAGCCTTTCCTAGTCCTCGAAAGTAAGGCCTAGTTTCATCATACTAGATCAAGTCCTAAAGTATCATCCCAAATTGAAAGGGTGCTCTGTATTACAACATGGTACTTCCAATGTCAACAAAAGGCCATACTGCTTTTCTTTCACAGCTGGGAGGCTGTATGAGGCCAGCGGTGACATGTTTACCACATATTTTCAGAACGTTTGCAATCTATAAATATATGTGGAGCATAACCTATTAAATTCTGTGATACAGGAGTGGCTGGATATTGAGCCTGGCCTGATTGGGCTAGTTTATTTTTCACACCCTCTCTTATTGTTTTTATGGCTCCCTGGCTTTAACCCTTTACTGCTTCACTGATTTCATGCCAGAAAAAAAAAAAAACTTTTCCAATAATTCAATTTGTTGTTGGAAATAAATGGAATTCAAAGGATAGGGCTGCTGCCATTCAACACAATGTCTATACCAGAAGATTAAAAAAATACTTTATTTTACACTTGTCTTCGATTCCTATTAAAACTAGGTGTACAAGTGTCTGCATGTGTACTTTATGTATGCACTACTATAGAAACAGATGGTGGAGTGAAACTCTCATGTGACCATACTGTACAAACGTGTGTTCCATTGACAACACTGTAGGCCATGGAGGAATGTGTGAAGTTTAGACATCTACAAGTGTTATAAGCACATATTTGATAGACTCTCAGATGTTCATGGGTAGATTTGATTGACATAATTAATATCATTAGACCATGTGTACAGTCAGATATGGACACATATTATCCATCATCTGTCTTCAATATACCATACAGCTTTAAGACTGAAAAGAGGTCATGAATAAACAAGAAACATTCAATGTATTTATCCATCCCCCCTGTCAATCACTGTGATAATCAAAACTAACTTTTAGGGAAATTGATGATGTTTTTTTCTTCAAATTTCAATTTGTTGGCAGCAACTATGGCCATGATGAATGACTGAATGGTCCATTTCCTTGCTAGCGTTCTTACTAACCTTTCCTGACAGCTTAGATATTGCCTACCTGGTAATTTGCTCTACAATAATTGTTACTGTGAGATTTCCCCTGCTTTTAACAAGGATTCTTAACACCCTCTGTAGGTGACAAAATGCAATTACAAACATGAAGTGCCCCACCGTGACTGGCCATCAGCAGCTGCCACCACCATTTCCCAACCCCAACTGTTTCCATTAATGGAAAAAGAGGCTCAAACAGATTCTCCAAACATTCGCAGAGAATAAAACTTTAATTAAAAGATATGAAGGCGTTTTATTGATTAACGGCATCAGTGATTAAAGTGTACGGCTGACTTTTTTTTCTTTTCTGGCTTGCTGTTTTGTTCCCCCTCAGAGATCACTAATTGTTGCAGCCCTGTTTATTGATAAGTGTGTTTGATGAATGCAGATGCGCCTGTTTGGAGAGCGGGCACCAGCGCTGATGGAGCGATCATATTGTGCGAAACACCAGGTTCAGGCAGGAACAGCTGTTGCAGCGCCATCCACTGGGACGCCGTGTTTCACAGCCACCCTGGGTGCACACGCAGGCGCTTTGCAGTAAAGCGCAAACTAACATTTCCACAACACTCTATGAATTTTATGACACATCACGAAAGCTCTCTGATCTCAGTCCAGCACTTAAATCTTAATTATCAGACTAATTGCTCGGGCTATATTCATTTCCCTGGTAATCCTTCAGTGATTATACTTTGTGTTCAATAGCAGGCTTATCCTTTAATTAAAAGGATTATTAACCTTTAAGATGTAGCCATGTGGGATTACACCCTCAAATGTTAGTGTCAAAGCACCGAAAACATGCTGAGATTGAAGTGCAAAACAGGCATTATATTCAATCATAATCAGTAGACTGGTCAGATGGTCCAGAGCTTCATTACAGGCTGGTGCTGCTGCGGAATGGACCAACAACAGCCATAAACCATCAGAAAATAGCTCCTCTCAATTAACACACAGAGAATGCTGACACTTCACACTTCTCAGGCCGACAATGTGTAGGCGGCCTATGTACAGAGCTCAATGCAGGCCCAACGCCACAAGAGCAGGAGACCGAGAACAGGTGAAGATATGTGCGAGAACAAGGTGAGAGGTGTTATGTCAATGGTAAAGAACTAATTATAATACAGACGATGGAATCTTAGCGGCAGCAAGGCTTTGTGACCTTCCACCCCAGGACCATAGGATCAAAGTCAGCCAAAGAGGAGAGCGATGGAAAATCATTTGGGATGTGGAGAGTGTGTAAGGACAGGGGCAGAGGGCTGGAGAAGCCTCATTGATTCATGTACTGTACAATCATGTGCACATGCGTGGAGCAAGAGGGGACAGCCTCGTCAACTTTCACTCAACCTCTCCCAACACCTGACTAATAGAGGAATATATTAAAGAACTGCATTATTTTGATAATGAAGGTCATACCGCTGTACTTATACAATGTCATATCCTATACATTGATCACAGAGCACCTACCTCAATAAACCTATGAATAACAATGCTATCTGAATGTATACAGTTACAAAATGGGCCATTTTCTGCTGAGGAACAGAGATCCTAAAACCCAAAAGCTGAGTCAAGCAGTTATTGGATTTTATTTAAGAGCTGTTTACCCATGCCAAAGCCACACTGCGTTATCGAGAGCAAGTCTTCATTTAGACGTCCTAATTAGTTAATTAGTTGGTGGTTAAGGACGATATGAGCGTCTCATCAATCTCTCCATCTCTAAAAATAACCATTAGGGAATCGTTGTGGTGTGAATCATTAGAATACTGATGACTAAGGGAAGTGTCTGTGAGGATGAGAAGCCTACTCGTGACATCATAATGCAGACAAACACACACAATCCACTACAGCTCCATATAACCACAATTGGAACCACCGGTAAACGTGACATTAAGTCATATGTTATTGAGACATAATATTTGAGCGATTCGGTTGCAGGATGATGACTTTCTGAACCACACAGGCACAATCCAGTAGAGATCCAAAAAGGATTCAAATGGCCAATCAAGTGAAACGAAAAACATATTGCAACTATTGATTTAACACAACGAGGTGGTGCTGTAAGAAAATCTTTGAAGTAGAATATACAAGACACATTTTTGTCATTCAGCAGACGCTCTTGTCCAGAGCGACTTCCAGTAACGAGCGCATACATTTTTGTACTGGTCCCTCGTGGGAATCGAACCAACAACCCTGGCGTTGCAAGTGCCATGCTCTACCAACAGAGCCACGCAGGACCCCGCAAGGGTATGACACGTCGCAACATACCCCCATTCTTCAGAAGGACACAGAGAACGTGTGCAGTGATTCCTTGAAAAAAAACATCCAGAGAACAGTGCAGTACTTCACTGTATATGTGGAGTAAGTGAGAGAGGTAGAGCATAAGAGGGGAGGAACGATTAAGTTAAAAATAGTTAGCATATGGCAAAAAATGATTGAGTTTCCAGGGCTCTGAAAATTCACTCTAATTATTCAACAGTATTTCCTCTGTCATCCTTCCCTATACATTCCCGCGCTCGGCAAATGCAAGTGACTGCAGCTATTATACATAATTCGGCTGCTTAATTGGCATGGATCGGGTGAAAGTGGGCTAGGGAGAATCCTTGGAGACTAATAGGGGCACATATCAGTGGCTCCATCAGAACACTAGTCCCCTAGGTGTTAGAAGTCAGCAAATATTTCATGAGCAGTACTATCAAAGTGCCTCACCTGTGAAACCCTGCACACATTCACAGTGAGGAACACTTCCGAAACAGTTCACCTGTCAGGGGTATTTATAGCAAGGAGGAGGAACATGACGGATGCTAATGCCATGGAAATTATGCAGGGTACTGTTGCTGCCATAATGATATGTTAGACTTGAACAGGAAGGTTAACTAAACTAGTCATTTAAGTTATAAGTGGGCCACTGGCATACATAAAAACAGGATATCATGGTTTCCATAGTAAGAGTGTCTCTTGAAATAAATATTGGGCTTGCAAGTCAAGGCATGAAAATGGGGTATGTACAGAAGATATATATACTGCTCAAAAAAATAAAGGGAACACTTAAACAACACAATGTAACTCCAAGTCAATCACACTTCTGTGAAATCAAACTGTCCACTTAGGAAGCAACACTGATTGACAATACATTTCACATGCTGTTGTGCAAATGGAATAGACAACAGGTGGAAATTATAGGCAATTAGCAAGACACCCCCAATAAAGGAGTGGTTCTGCAGGTGGGGACCACAGACCACTTCTCAGTTCCTATGCTTCCTGGCTGATGTTTTGGTCACTTTTGAATGCTGGCGGTGCTTTCACTCTAGTGGTAGCATGAGACGGAGTCTACAACCCACACAAGTGGCTCAGGTAGTGCAGCTCATCCAGGATGGCACATCAATGTGAGCTGTGGCAAGAAGGTTTGCTGTGTCTGTCAGCGTAGTGTCCAGAGCATGGAGGCGCTACTAGGAGACAGGCCAGTACATCAGGAGACGTGGAGGAGGCCGTAGGAGGGCAACAACCCAGCAGCAGGACCGCTACCTCTGCCTTTGTGCAATGAGGAGCAGGAGAAGCACTGCCAGAGCCCTGCAAAATGACATCCTGCAGGCCACAAATGTGCATGTGTCTGCTCAAACGGTCAGAAACAGACTCCATGAGGGTGGTATGAGGGCCCGACGTCCACAGGTGGGGGTTGTGCTTACAGCCCAACACCGTGCAGGACGTTTGGCATTTGCCAGAGAACACCAAGATTGGCAAATTCGCCACTGGCGCCCTGTGCTCTTCACAGATGAAAGCAGGTTCACACTGAGCACGTGACAGACGTGACAGAGTCTGGAGATGCCGTGGAGAACGTTCTGCTGCCTGCAACATCCTCCAGCATGACCGGTTTGGCGGTGGGTCAGTCATGGTGTGGGGTGGCATTTCTTTGGGGGGGCCGCACAGCCCTCCATGTGCTCACCAGAGGTAGCCTGACTGCCATTAGGTACCGAGATGAGATCCTCAGACCTCTTGTGAGACCATATGCTGGTGCGGTTGGCCCTGGGTTCCTCCTAATGCAAGACAATGCTAGACCTCATGTGGCTGGAGTGTGTCAGCAGTTCCTGCAAGAGGAAGGCATTGATGCTATGGACTGGCCCGCCCGTTCCCCAGACCTGAATCCAATTGAGCACATCTGGGACATCATGTCTCGCTCCATCCACCAACGCCACGTTGCACCACAGACTGTCCAGGAGTTGGCGGATGCTTTAGTCCAGGTCTGGGAGGAGATCCCTCAGGAGACCATCCGCCACCTCATCAGGAGCATGCCCAGGCGTTGTAGGGAGGTCATACAGGCACGTGGAGGCCACACACACTACTGAGCCTCATTTTGACTTGTTTTAAGGACATTACATCAAAGTTGGATCAGCCTGTAGTGTGGTTTTCCACTTTAATTTTGAGTGTGACTCCAAATCCAGACCTCCATGGGTTGATAAATTGGATTTCCATTGATTATTTTTATGTGATTTTGTTGTCAGCACATTCAACTACGTAAAGAAAAAAGTATTTAATAAGATTATTTCTTTCATTCAGATCTAGGATGTGTTGTTTAAGTGTTCCCTTTATTTTTTTGAGCAGTATATATATATATATATATATATATATTTTTTTTTTATATGAAATTCGGAGAATCCTTGAAAATCCTGATTTTGATCAGCCATTACAGAATCTTCTAATCTATTAGTCTAACCTTGACCAACATAAATGGGCTGTGAACGTCAAGTCAGCAACATCAAACAATCAGCAGATGAATGGCTTCTTGCAAGCCAATGATTGTTTTAAATGAAATGTTAAAGAAGAGTTGGTTCTTTAATTTAGGACAGGGATCCATGTCTTGGAAGCTGTAGAACATAACACCCCGTACCCCCCCAAAAAAGAGGAAAGGGTACTAATAACAAAAAATGTTCAAGCCTTGTCAAAACAAATTGTGGCCACTAAAGGAATCAATTTTTTACATTTCACCTCAATCTAGAGTTCACTGACCCCAACTATCAAATTTACAGCTATGTCACCGTGTTTGTCAGATATGTGTTTTGTTGAAAGTTTTAGTGTATAACGTTGGAGATCATGACATATGTATGGATTTAATGGGCCCTTGAGTCAGCCCTCTATATCTCATGTCATTCACACAGGATAAATAGCTTAGGCCCCCTCACTTTAATAACATGGGAGGGGATTTGTGGATCAGGCCTTGAGTCTTCATCTTAGCTCAGTTAAAGTCCTCTGAATGAGCCATCAAAAGGTATTGATGTCACCATAGGCTTGTTATTCCGAACCGCAAGTCAATAGCTGCTACAATGGAGTAATACCAATTTCTGATGGTATTTGTGCAGAGGGGGTGCCTCTAGAGTGATCTTTATCTTTTACTACAATAGAAGCTGAGACATTTGTTGTTGTTGCGGTAGAAGCCGGGCAACCATTGAAGGCTGGTGGACTAATACTGTACCTCTATGATGTATGGAATTCTCTATGTTTACTTCAAATCCCTCCAACTATATTACAGTAGGTGTTTAGCTATGAACGGTACACCAGGAACTTGGAGGACCTCCATATTATGACTCACTCCATATCAATTTCTACCATGAAATATGCGTCTTAAAAACACAAGGAAATGCAACAAGGTCAGCGTCATTCTGAAAGGAAACAGATCAGACAATACACTGGAACCGACCCAAAAGATGACCCCAAGCTTGTCATCACCTCACTCCAAGAACACAAGCTGAGAAAGTATGACACCTGCATTTTCCTCTCTGGACAGATCTCATTCAGGAGCCAAAAGAAGAGAGAGCAAGTCAAGCTGAGGATTCCCTCTAAGCACCAGAGAGGACTATCTCCACCTCAGAGAGGGGCTGTTCTGTTAGCCCGGAGAGAGGGATCATGAGTACCATATTGACTTTAAATTACAGCAATAGCGGCTGCTCATGCTGTCTCAGGAATACGCTGCGGATCAAACACAAAGATCAGGCCTGGATTAGGAGAAAGCCACTGAACAAGCACACAGTCCTCTCTCCTGCAGCAGCTCCACACTCATACTGCACCCCCAAATCTCACACTAAGCTTTCCCCCCCGCCTCTGGAGATGTAATACAAATACCTTACACTTCCAGCTCATTTGGGTTTCAAAGCCCACATTGATTGGAAAACGGAGAAGGTATCCAAATACAAGAGGATATCTTTGTGGGTAGGGCTCTAGCAGTAGTGGTGCGTGGGTAAAATCACTGGGGAAGCCAAGACAGAAAAAAAGGCATTTTACAACCTATGTGTTGCGTGGTTTGCTCTATAACCTGTTAGTTCATATGTCTTGACACCGTGATATATAGGGCTAAGGCCGAGACAATAAGAAGCCCTTGGCAGAATAAATTCAACCACATCTTTGTTTCATCACAAAACCGGAGAGCAACATCTGTCTGGTGAAGTCCACAAAACATATTGCATGTACAGTAACAGTTACATGACCTACAGCATGGTCAAGCAAGTTCATGTTTCCGACATTTCTGACCACTAAACAACTACTGATTTAGAACCACTGAGATTTACCGCAAGTCACAAAGAAAACAGGAGCTGCCTCCACTATTCCAGCACCATTTCAACTTTAACATCATCTAATCACCTATGCTTAGTCGAATAGTGACAACTAAAATATACCAAAAATGATTTTGTCTAATCAACATAAGCTAAATATGATGTGGCTGTCCATGGTTGTGATTTCTGTTTGCGTGTGTGTGTTCGTGCAAGTAGAAAAAACATTCTGACTCACCTTACTTGTAGAGAAACTCCAATGCCATCCTCCTCTCTTTCATGTTGACGAAACGGTCTATCACACTGTCATACATTACACGCTTAAATTACCTGACTAAAATTCTTGCTCTCTAGCCTAACTTAATTTCATGGGCAACATTGGCTAGTTAACATTAGCCTTCTACATATAGCTACATATTGAACTTCCATCCTCTCAGGACAGGGGCACAATGTATGAATTTATGGTTGGATCAGAATCGCCGTTATAATCATTTGCCAGTACGGAGAATTAAGTAAAACCACAAGTCCAAATCCCTATCTCCATCCATAACTTAGGAAAGAGACCATTTTTGTTAGCTAGCTAGCCACCGGAGGACAACAACACAACGAATGCACAACGAGTTTCTGCCAATGACTAGTGCTCTCGATGCGATGCGATTGGAGTGAAGCCAAATCCAAACTGGCTTCCCTTGGCACTTTTCTTTTTGGTCTGCCAGGACCATTCATAGGTGAGCTCACTCACCTTAGCTCAAGGCTGATTGGCTATTATTTTATACTTTTTTATCAAGGGAGGCCAAATGCTCACTGGGCTCTGGAGAGACCCATGCGTAAAACAGTGGAATAGAACTGCATTTCCTCCCTGATGACAGAGACTCTCACGTTTGGTCAGGAAACAGACAAACCCCACAATGCCTTGCAACTGGGCTTTTATTTTCCTTTTCCTGGCAGTTAAACAGAAATAACATAACACCATGCATGATGAGCTGGGAGGCATTGTCTCAGTGCTCTAGGAGGAGTGGTGCAGGATATGACTACTACAGTGATAAATGATAGTATGGACTGCCTCGCGTGACAAAATAACTGGTGCACAATCTGCATGTGCTCCATCATTATGTGTAATTGGGACTCATGGCGATGTTCTTCCTCCGAGCCCATATTTAGGAACGAGGCTTCTCAAACCTAGCCTGACGACTCACACTAAATTCTTCCTCTGCTCAGCTGTTCGCTACATACTTTAGTCTGAGTCTGCCATCATTGAAGTCGTTTGTGGTGACGGGGGAAACTAGGGGTATTATACAAAACAAAGTCATCAGCGATTGGATTGTCTCTAACCAATCAGAGCTTCAAAGGCAAATAACACATTTTCAAATTGCCGCTTTACCGACGTGTGATCTGGCTCTGACCCAACCCATCAGTTTCTGGACCAATCAGGTGGCCCCGAATGTGTTCGCATTCAGTGAAGGGTCGGGATGTACTCAGATCCAGAATCATCGCATTTGGCCGGAGCAAGGAGTCTGGGCAGACAGGAAATCTCAAAGTCACTCCTAATAACACACGCTGCACAGAGAAAGGTGTCCAAGCTGTAAGAACAGAACGTTTGATTACTACACATGATAGGTATGTACACTGAACTAAAATATAAACGCAACATGCAACAATTTCAAAATGTTTACTGAGTTACAGTTCATATAAATCAGTCAAAGGCCCTAATCTATGGATGTCTAATGACTGGGAATACAGATATGCATCTTTTGATTAGAGATACCTTTAAAAAAAGGTAGGGGCGTGGATCAGAAAACCAGTCAGTATCTGGTGTGACCACCATTTGCCTCATGCAGCGCGACACATCTCCTTCGTATAGAGTTAATCAGGCGTTGATTGTGGACAGTGGAATGTTGTCCCACTCCTCTTCAATGGCTGTACGAAATTGCTGGATATTGGTGGGAACTGGAACCCCGTTGTACACGTCGATCCAGAGCATCCCAAACATGCTGAATGCGTGACATGTCTGCTGAGTATGCACTGGGACATTTTCATCTTCCAGGAATTGTGTACAGACCATTGCAACATGGGTCTGTGGATTATCATGCTGAAACATGAGGTGATGGCGGCAGATGAATGGCTCGACAATGGGCCTCAGGATCTTGTCACGGTATCTCTGCACATTCAAACTGCCATTGATAAAATGCAATTGTGTTCATTGTCTGTAGCTTATGCCTGCCCATACCATAACCCCACCGGCACCATGGGGCACTCTGTTCACATGTTCACAACGTTGACATCAGCAAACCGCTCGCCCGCGCAACACTATACACAGGGTCTGCCATCTGCCCGGTACAGTTGAAACTGGGATTCATATCCGTGAAGAGCACACTTCTCCAGCGTGCCATTGGCCATCGAAGGTGAGCATTTGCCAACTGAAGTCAGTTACGACGCCGAACTGCAGTCAGGTCAAGACCCTGGTGAGGACGACGAGCATGCAGATGAGCTTCCCTGAGACGGTTTCTGACAGTTTGTACAGAAATTCTTCGGTTGCGCAAACCCACAGTTTCATCAGCTGTCCAGTTGGCAGGTCTCAGATCATCCCGCAGGTGAAGAAGCCTGATGTGGAGGTCCTGGGCTGGCGTGGTTACACGCGGTCTGAGGTTGTAAGGCCGGTTGGACGTACTGAAAAATTCTCTAAAGGACGTTGGAGGCAGCTTATGGTAGAGAAATGAACATTACATTATCTGGCAACAGCTCTGGTGGACATTCCTGCAGTCAGCATGCCAATTGCACGCTCCTTCAAAACTTGAGGCATCTGTGGCATTGTGTTGTGTGACGAAACTGCAGATTCTAGAGTGGCCTTTTATTGTCCCCAGCACAAGGTGCACCTGTGTAATGATCATGCAGTTTAATCAGCTTCTTGATATGCCACACCTGTCAGGTGGTTGGATTATCTTGGCAAAGGAGAAATGCTCACTAACAGGGATGTAAACAAATGTGTGCACAAAATTTAAGAGAAATGCGCTTTTTGTGCGTACGGAACATTTCTGGAATATTTTATTTAAGCTCATGAAACATGGGACCAACACTTTACATGTGTTTATATTTTTGTTCAGTGTAGAAACCTCTACAGACACAAGTATGGGTGCCTTTCTACTGTGCAATGCAAAAGCCATATAGTAATATCAAGTGTCAGTCCAAACTGCCTGTCTGATGTTGTTTGTCTGATGTTGACAGTGAACTGAACCCTGAGTGTGTGTAACACACCCATGTATTTAAAGGTACATATTACATGCATAGGCTATTATTGACAGCTGTCTGTAGAATCTGGAGTATGTTGCATTATTGTAAACAGAGTAGTTAAGATTCACAGGGAGAGCCATCCGGCCCCAGTCAGGCTCTGATTACAGTGCTGCTCATTAGTTATAATGGGGATGCATGTAATTTGCAGGCTTGTGTAATGAGGGTAAGAACAGACTCATGCATCCTAATAGTGCCCATACAGAATGTTCACTGCGACACTATAATTCACACTATGTCAGGCAGAGGCAGGGACTGCTATAACAACACTTGGCAATGTATACAAATATAGAAGTGGTGAGAATAACCTCTAGAAAGTGAGAATTTTGGTCGAGAGTTGATCCTCAATTTCCCTTTCTCAAGGTGTTTTCTAATATTGGTGCCCCCTGTCTGTAAGCAAGTATAACTACGGTGGTTAAGGTCTACCAAGACCAAGGAGCAACACTACAGAAAGTCCTTGTTTCATGACCTCAGCCTGTATACCTTTCCCCCTCCTCTGAATCACAGCTCCCCACACCATCTTTAGCATTTAGAATTAATTGCGCAGTTATCCTCAAATTAATTCCTAACTGTTTTACAACACAGAGAGAGAAAAGGGCAAGCCAATTATTATTCTGTTTTCACCTTACAGAGAGGGATATTATGCAAATGATCTTCTCTACATGATGAGGAAATGGGGGCTTTATTTTCCTGGGCAGATGCTGCCTAGACAGTCCTGTGTCCTGTGTGCAGCCAGTCAGGAAGTAGAGATGCCGGTTAGATAGCATCTCTCCACCTGGCTTCCCAGTGACTCCACATCTGAGCAACGACGCCAAAACATTGCACAATTCATTTTTTTTTTTTCATTTCAAGTAGGGAATCATGTGAATGTTTGTGCCAGACAACTAAGGTTAAAGAAAATGTTCCAACTGCTATAGTCCCATTTGAAACAGGCGTACTGCACATACGGTATGAGCTCGAGGCGCTTCTTGACATAAAACAAAGCCCTGTAACTAAAGTCATATTCTGCAAATATATTTATTTGTCACGAGTAGAGCGTGCAGAATGTTCGCCGTGCGGGAGGCAGCCAGATTCGGGTAGACAGGGTGGCTAGGCTGGGGTTTCCGAGAGGACAGGGGGCATCTCACCTCCCCTGGCCCGCCCTTCCTCCTGCAGTACACACAGTGAGTGTTTATTAATCTGAGACCTAGAGACCTGGGAGCAGTTTAACAGTGAATAACACAGACACTATGTTTCAAAGCGCTTCAATAGAAAACGGCTAGAAAAGTGAGCCAGAAATAAGTAGGTTCCAACAACCTCGCATTGAAAGCTGTAAACCAACGATATAGCTTTAATGAGCTATAATGATACGTTAAGGTTAAAGCACTGATCGTCTTTACAAATCAACAAAAGGAGGAGCGTATTGAAAGCAGACCCTGAGAGAATCCATCATCACCTCAAAAACTGCATGCAGTGGCACAGCTCCAGGTGCTCTCAGCAAATTGGGGCCTTGGATGGGGAAGGGATCAAACACCAACTCAATATTTATTATTTTCCCTCTGATCTGCAGCAGTTCTGCGTGCGAGTGGCTGAGGGTAATTGTCTACCTCATTGTGTGTGTTTGGGGTAAGCTTAATCATGATGTCAGATCCCTAATAAAAGGTCATTAAAAGCACACAGATCCAGGTTTTACATATGTTAGGCATAGGGGGGGTCTCAGGAACCCTGTCTCGGAGGTAAACATGCAGCCTGCTTGACAAATGATGCTCACGCTGAGATCAGATCTTTAACAAGAGATCTCGTTATTAACCAGGTCTGCATAGATAATTGGCACTTGAGCCTGCACGTTTTAAATCTGGCCAGAGCGGTGTCATTTATCACCAGCCCGAGCACGCTGTCCTAGCTCTATAATAAGGGCCCTGTAACTGATGAATCACGATTAAGCCCAAGATTGAGAACGGAGGAAGAGAAATGGCGCCAGAGCCACATTTCATAGAGCTTCGTTCAATATACAGAATATTAATATGACATTATTTCTAATAGGAGAATCTATCCAGAGCGAGATGGTGGTGGAGAGACCCGCAAAACACCTGCAATCCCACAGCATCATGAGTGAGCTGAGCATCCCACTGAATATTGCAACACTTTTCTCTAATCTGCATATATGTCAGGTCTCATAGCCGGGGTAATAAGAGACATTTCTAAATGTTGCCATACCAGCAAAATATGCCATTTCCAACCTTTATTTTTTTTTTTTAAGTTCTCAAGATATGATAATACCTGCGTTATGAATAATGCATGTGAGTAAACATTTTTGTTCCATTTGAGAAGCTTATACATAATTTATGTGATTATTTTACTTTATCTTACTTTGGTTTTAAAAAGCATCTCCACCATTATACTTGCCCATATCAGCTGCATTTCCTTACACAGAAATCAACATTTCCACAGTGCAAAAGGAGATTTACTGCTGTTATTCATATTGTTTATAATGCTCTCTCTCCGATAAGAACTCTAATCCGCCGTGAAAGAATAGAGCTCAAGCATATTTCCTACATTATTCATGACGTGTCCACACTTTAATTGGAGTTATGCTTTAGAATATGAATTGCGCATTGTCATTTTCAGCTCAATATGAAATGCCATGGATTATGAATTCATTAATTAATGTATACCGCACCTATTTCCCAATGGGTGGTAAGAAAATTACCTTTATTTTCCTCATTCTAAATCCTGATACCCCATACAGTAGTCTTATAAGAGCCCTTTCGCCCAGTTACTTTGCGATCGTTTAACATGACAGTGAGGGTGTGTGATCCCCCCTTTATTTCATAGGCATATAAGTGTACCTAATTACAGATGATGGGCTGGTGATCAGCTGCAGGTATGGGAGCCACCCCGGGCCTCGCCCAGCTCTGCAGCCCCAGCACCCCCTTGCTCCGCCAGGCATGTTTGGCAGCGTCTCTGCTCCCTGAGTCTCCAGCTGTCCAGTGGGGTGCGCCAAGTCACAGCAGGAACGCCTGCCTCCGTCTATGGCCCGTCTCTTTCTGGGGGGTTCTCTCTCTGCTTCACATTACTCAGTGGCAGACGGAGCAGGCTGCCAGCGCCCAGCGTGTCCGCCCACACACCCCTGCCCCGGCGCCGCCGGTCAGACCTTTCGGCTAGAGGAGATGATGGAGAGAATCTGGGATCCAGGAGGGGGGTGGATCCAGAGGAATCCGAGACAGAGGCCCAGGTACGAGCCTCACCTCCATCCTACAGGCAGATCCACGGACAGCCCTCTATGACATGGTAGTCTCTGAGTCTCCTCATTGGGGTGGGGGCTTTGAGGGAGGGGGGTGGGGTACCACTGAAGTGATAGTTAATTTGATGTGATGATTTTGAGATTCTTTCTGTTGAATGTAATGTGTATGAGTTGCTTTGTGATGTTGTTGATGAAATTAGACCTAATTTAAATGAGTAACTTGAAATAATTTATGAATGTACAAATGTCTCATTCAAGGGGAATTTCTAAAATAATGGCATTGAATTAACTGTAGTAAGAACTCATTTGAGTGACAACACTTAACAGCTTGAAAGCTCTGCATCTGCCTGTGGAATGCAGAGATGATCAATAAGATTTACATTGCAAGAGTCTGTTCACTTTTACCACATCTGTCTACTCTCAACAACAGTTCTGAGATGAACAAAAAAAAATGATTTGTAGTTTTGTAACTGTAGTTTTTGCTTAATTAAATCGCACATTGTAGCTAATTAATACAGAAAACATTTTCATTGATCTCATTTCAAATGTCTAACGTGACAAATACACATATGAATATAAAAGGTTTAAATATATCCACATTTAGTATAGACTAATAATCATTATTATGAGCAAAATAAATCAATTAAGAAAATTAAAGTGGGACATGTTTACCTTTACAAAGGGAAGCCCCTGTCCACTTATTTGCACAATCTAATTTTGCTGGTATTACCTTCATGTGCCCACAGGGGGCTCTAGTGTACCATAGAATCTACTGGCGTCTGTCAGCAGAACCATACACTACCTTTCAAAGACCATGGCACTGGTCGAACAGGCAGGGTTGTGCACTGTGCACTTTAAACAATTTTAGGAATGGAACAGAATACTGAAAAGAAAACAAATGTTTAACCTAAATGAACTATAAATGAAAAAGTGCATATGTGGAATTAGCAACATCGTACATGTACATGCAGTCTGTTGTGTAAAACTGCTGTAAAATACACTCAAAAGATGTACCACAATAGGAACAGTGTAGCCTATGTGTGCCTACAGGTATATCTATATCTAGGCCTGCATGTATGTACGTATCTATATGAAATTCCAAGGTAGTGAACAGTACTTGATGAGCTAGCTCTGGAGACTTCTGAATTTTAATGATGTTGAAGATGATATTGTGTGTCCTTCAGCTTGTTATACTGACACAAGCACTCCATAAATCATCATACCTAGCTATCGTAAAATCAATACCAAAGTGCTATCTCAGCGTTAACCCGTAATAAGTTTTTCAGCTATCTAACAGCTTAAACTTTGCTGTAATGCCGTTCGACCTACAGGTTAAGATCAGAGCATGCTTAATTTGTTTTGTATTAAGAGACTTTCTAATCCTTAATGAAGCGTCTATTAGCGAGGCTTTTGTAGGCACATTGGTGATCAGTTGGTGGAACAGCCACTGCAATTAAGTTTGAATCTTTGTCCTGGAGCAAAAAAAAAAAAAAAAAGCAAGCTTAAACGGTCAATAAATGTTAATCTAGTCAGAACTCGCCTGTGCCTTTGAACAGGACTCACGCCGGGTTTTTTCTCATGCACTTGTTTCATCCTCCCCTAAGAGAGGCCATCCCTAATGGACACAGCCACTGAGCCTTGGACCCACCTACCGAACACTAATAAGAGCCCATGTGTAAGCAATATTGTCCACATTAAACACATTATTAAGGGGCTTTGTTGAAAGCACAAAGCCGTACATGGATTCAGAGTAAGGGCCTCTCAATATTTGTTGGACTGCCTTGAGATTTGAATCATAATGGGATGAAATGTTGATTCTTTGGTGATGCTAATTCTAGTAGGTTTTTCACAAACACACGTGGTAAAGCGTTTTAGCAAGTCAGAAAGTGTATGCTATTCTTTTAGAATGTTTTCTTTTTGCATTTATGCTTTTCCATTTCCATTCCATTTGGTTCTTATGTACTAAAAAACGAGAACCCCCCCCCCAAAAAAAAATGTGGTAGGAAAAAAGACTTGTGGGATTGGTTTTAAAATTATTGCTATAACTGGGCCAGCAATTTCCAGAAACGCAACATATGTAAAAGCCTTTGCACAAGAGACAAGCTATTGCCACAATTTCTGAAGCGTAAACAGCTTATGAAAGTCAAATGGAAATGTGGCATAATCTGACAAGTAGAGTCTCAGCTTCAGAAACAACCCTAACAAACCACACTAGTACCACAGAGAGGATATGTGGCGTGTTTTAAAACACGCCACAGGTACCAGACACAATCACAGCCTGACTTGTAAATGAAGTTAACCAGGTGCTTAACATCATGTCATTGTTTTGTCCCTGCAAAGGTACTATAATGCTTTTTCATTTACTTCACAACTCCAAAGGATTAGTGACTGTAAGTACCATTCACATCCGTACTGGATTGGCTATAAGCTTCAAGAGAATAGTGTGTACTGTGATCGTGTTCATGGGCTTCTCAAACCAATCAGAGTAGCCGATGTAGCCTACGCACGGCGGTCCCTTTGAACAAGTCTGCCCGGGTGGCAGCCCCAAAACATGTTTAAATCCAGGTTCCATAGAATCGCCATTAAAGTGACGAGGCACTGCTATCAGCCTGTAACTCATGTGTTTCGGCAAGGGGAACACCCACATACTGCTGCTTTTTGGGGGGGCTTAATGTCTGCTGTGATTTATGTCCAGTAAGAGGTGGCGGCCAAACCCTAAAGGTCTCAGCGGCTGACCCTGGAACAGCTGTGTTTAGGGTCTGCTGCCTATTAGACAGGACTGCAGACTGGGTCTGCTACCTATTAGACATGACTGCAGACTGGGTCTGCTGCCTATTAGACAGGACTGCAGACTGGGTCTGCTACCTATTAGACATGACTGCAGACTGGGTCTGCTTCCTATTAGACAGGACTACAGACTGGGTCTGCTTCCTATTAGACAGGACTACAGACTGGGTCTGCTTCCTATTAGACAGGACTACAGACTGGGTCTGCTTCCTATTAGACAGGACTACAGACTGGGTCTGCTTCCTATTAGACAGGACTACAGATTGGGTCTGCTGCCTAGTAGACAGGACTGCAGACTGGGCCTGCTGCCTAGTAGACAGGACTGCAGACTGTATACGACTAGACTGCATGTACCATGCAATACTGCAAACTCACAAAGACTTTCCCAATGTGGCAGCAACACATTGGCATGATGTCACATATCCCATCAGTGTAGCTGTGACCGTGACATAACCAGCACATGGCTACTCACAAGGAAAAACAAATAGAGCCACAAACAAGGTTTTGAGGAGGGACATTCAAAAATAGCATGTACTGTAGCCTACATTTTGACTCCTTCATAACAAAATGGGCGACGCGGAATAGTTTGTTGTCTTTTGACCCGTCGCTTTTCCTTGTCAGGACAAGTCAGTGCGTAATGATAGATCCCTATACCTTGAGGTGATTTTCACTGCCCTCTGATGTCGACACCAGTCTTCTGACTCCGACGTATGATGGAAATCACTCAGGCTCTGGTGTCATTGTAACTTCTATCCATTGGCTTACGGAGCAGGGGTCTGTTGTGATGTGTGATCTCATTCGACTTTGATTGGTTATATATGAAAATAGAGAAGGCATACTGTATGTTATAGTAGCATCTCCACCACATTGGCTGTGATAAATAATCGATGCATTGTGGGGGGGCTGCAGAAGGATGTTATATGTCCTTGGGGTAATTTATGCAAACCACATACTTCTCCTCTGTAGAGTATATATTAAAAGCTTAAATGAATAGGTGTGATGCTCGGTATGACCATAACAGTATCCAGACTGAGCATTTTTTCCCCCATCTTTAATTAAGTATCAGAACACTGACTCATAGTCTTAAAAGCAACTGGAGAAGTCTGCACAAACACAATCCCAAATGTTAGCACCCTAGCATATTGTGTGTGACTGTGCTGGCCTCTCATGTGGTTCTGAGTCAGACGGGTTGGCCTGGTGGGGCAGAGAGGGAGGGGGAGGAGGAGGGGACAGGTTTATAGGCCTGGGCTGGGGAGTGTCAGTGTGGGCGGGCAGGGTCAACTTTAACATGACCTGCCACTTCTGACTGGCCTTAAAAACAGTCTGCAATCTGATCCTACTGCTGAGCACTCGTTTCTCTGTCGCTGTCACGCAACCCTGCGTCGTCTGGAGAACGACTGCCCCGTCTTTTTATCTTTCGAATGACGTCGCCCCACAATAATGTGAAAAGGATTTCGATTTTATACACTGCATTATAATGTATCATGCAATGTTTGACGGGAAATAGTGCCAAATTTGTGTTTTAAAAAAATGACTGTGATGTTCTATCGAGGAGCAAATTCAATTGGTGATATCAAGGTTGATAGTCGTGAAATTTAAGTCAGCAATATCTGCCCATTTGCAGCCATGTCTGCAGCAAAACAAAAACGATGTCTCCATATTATAAGCCCATATTGGCGGCCACCATTCCAAAACAATACAGTAGCCTAGTTCTAGGGTCTCGCAATTTTGTAACGTACCAAAAAGTCCAGTCTGGCCTTTTTGCTGAGCATGGAGAGAGACGGAGGAAGTGAGATAATAAAGGTCTCTTTATGATGAGCATGGAGAGAGACGGAGAAAGTGAGATAAAGGTCTCTTTATGATGAGGCTCCGGCACACAGAGCCACAGAACTTAAACAGAAAATATGTATCAGGAGGTGGGAATTACACTGCCTTGTGTTAGGCTGGGGAAAATGAAGCAGGCACTTCTGAGCTGGCTGGCAACATAACCTTCAGAAACATCCTATTTTTCATTAGAACCGTGTCAGAAGGCTAGGCCTTTAATAACATTCATCCCCGCACCAAGGAGAGGATAACTCAAGCTTTAGGCACATAATGAATGGGAGAATAGGCCCTGGCGCAGTTAAGAACTGAACAGGAGGGCTTGCCAAGTCGGCAGTAGCACCACTCATGGCTAGCCTCTCACAGCACAGCATCCCCCGTATTAGTGCCATGCAAATGAACACTCCAATGCTTCCTGAGGTGTCTCTCTAATGCAGCCCTGTTAATGACAGTCATTAGAGCAGGGGGCCAGGAGAGAGGACTAACAAGGCAGCGTCCTCATGATCTTCGCATTTGAAAGTGATCTTCAGCAATAAAAACATGTCAGACCCCGTAGAAAATTGCAAATTGCCGAATTTGCTGACAGGACAGAAATGTTTCTGCTGACTACAAGCAGCCCTTCGGTGATGGATGCATTCTTGACACAGTCTTGGTGTTTAGACTTAAGAAATAATGAGTATCAATGTCCCAGCCACACAATATGCAAAGATGAAGGAGGGCTGTGTAGCTTTAATTAAGGGAGGCAGAGGCAGGGGCCGCAATCTTCCAGAGTGACCCGGCATGATCAGCTTCTTATTGCTGTCATTTTTTGCCTGAATTATGGCCAAGAAAGTACAACCCAACAGTACTTTAATAAGCCTGACTTAATGTCAGAACAATGGGGCTTAGGTTGGCCCGTACAGGGATTTCTGCTTTGTTCATAAGATGCACTTTTTTGGTTTGTTTCAGATACTGCAATCCACACTTTTTGTTGTTGTTGCTATAATGTGTGTATTTTAAAAGCAGTTTCACTGTCTTTCAACTACCAATAGGTTGGGACTCCCTATATCAGAAACATAGTGGAGACGAAAACAAAATGGCTTAAGGCCACATTAAATGGCTTGCCCTTGAATCAGACGGCGTTTTCTGGAGAAAAAAAAAGTGGCGTTTTAAATTCCCAGTCGATACGTCCAGCACACCGAGCTCCACTCCAGACCACCGAGAACTTATCCCTCACCCTCTCTTCTTTCTTCTTCCTAAACGTCTATGCTGTTGAGAACAAATCAAAAGGGTCTATTTTACTAATGTAACACTGAGCAGACTGCGAGGTGGCCCGGGGGATAATGAGGGAGTGTAGGAGATGTGAAACAGACAGGCTGAAATGGGTAATTAGGACAGAAAGTTTCACCCAAGCCAGCGACAATGTACAGGAGAACAGGGACATTAAGTTTCCTTGAGAAGTTTTTTTTTTAATTGCTCATCCCTTTTCCTACACTGGTTACATTTGAGCTCTCAGCACCTCTGTTTAACTTCAAACATTACATTGACCTCCGCTTAAGAAGAACGTCAGAATACTCTTTCTGTGCTATTTCAAGAGTACCTGTGAATTACTGCAAATGTATGTATGGCATAATGACTGTACTGACCTGGTAATGAATACATACATATTCTTTGCAGCTTTGCTCATATGACACAAAATATGAAATATGTGACACAAATATTTTAGAACAAATATGAAAATAGAAAATGAATATTCACAGAGACACTGATGATATACCATCCAAGTTCTTACTGAAATAAAATCATGGTTTCGCACAACTACAACAGTGCTAAGTGATCATTATTATCTATTTTTAATAGTAGACGTGTGTAATATCTATTAGGGAAATGTCGAACAAAATGACACATATTTGGGTTGTTTTCCCCCCTCTGGATACAGATGACAGGATCTTTCACATTGTGTTCCACTTAAACCACTTCAATCAACAGTCATTAGGTCTCTGAGTGGCTACCAGCGGCCTATCGACAGAAAGCGAAGGACACACTAATTAAAGGGCATTTAAATGTTTATCTCAGCAGAGTAATGGAGAACAACTTATCATTTAAAATGCCGTTTGGAGGAAAATCTCCTTGTACAGCAAACGACAGATATAACATGTACACTTCCCTCTCTGCAAATTCCCTTTATAGAGGCATACACGGGAATGGATCCCTGAGGAATACTAAATGTGGTCATACAGCAGTCACGCAGGAGAAGACACCAGCACCAGCTATGGTAAATGGCAGGTAAATATTCACAGTTTATGGTGTTTCACTTTGGAGAAAAATGGGGAAATAAATTGGAAAACCGCTTTGAATCCCTGCCAGGTATTTACATATTTGAAATTGAATATAAGCATTCCACTAAAAGTAAAAAAGAATGCAATATCTTTCATTTTTAATTGACTGTCACAGTTGTGCATCTACATAGTCATTCTATGGAAGATGGATAGGCGGTTTCATTGTCTTTATCATGAAGCTAATGCCGTTCTTAGATGAATGGTGGTAGTTACGGTGTAGGAAGTTGACTTATTCTACAAGTACCTTCCCTATTCTGAGGTGCTGCACTAGGTCACTGCCATGCTATAATGAAAACGGATTAAATAAGCTCCTGGCGAGGATTCAAGTCGTTTATGAATTGGCTTGAAAAGTATTTTAGAGAGGGCCGTACACCACGTGACTCACACTTGACTGCCTCGGCCAAGGTAACACTGTGCTTGTCAAATAACCATAAACCAAAAAAAACTACGCATTTGTATGGGACTGTTTTTATAACAAAACCACGTTCCAAAAAAAATTATATATATGATTCCATCTCATTAACAGTGTTTCTATCCAGCGCCATTTCCCCAGACCTTGTTATCTATAATGCACATACACTCCAGCGCTGCTGCAAGTAGGGGCTGCATTTCGTTACCATTGTTAGAGGGATATTGATTAAAGAATGATAAGAAACCGCAGTCCCAGAGCTGAGGAGTTTCTACAGACATGATTAAATATACTGCGCTAATGGTAGACTTGTATATTATAGAGAGGAACAAAAACTCTCTCCAACACAACCCCAGCTATGTAAGATAACACGAACGACAACTCACCTTACACGGTCATCACCGCGTCAAAGGCTCTCCGTCTCACCAATGACGTCAAGCCATTCCATTAAGCGCCATACCCGAAAGAAAATACATTCATTGTCAATAGCAACTGCTGTAGCTATTATATCTAAACCAGCTAGGCCTCGAAGCTAGCTCTAGCAGTATCAGGTATCTTGCTACAGTATGTTGGCAATAAAAACTGACAGAACCTTCGTTATAAACCAGTTATGATATTCAAAATCTTTTCAATGAAAATAATGATACCGTTGGCAGACTGGTGATAGGATAATGACTTCAACAAGGCCGATACACAGCAAGCCTGCTCAACATCAAGATGTTACGGTTCATTAACATGATCATTTTGCCATGAATTTGTCTTGTTTTTATTTCATTATGCGGTTTCGCATGTGTGCCGCTGCTTTATTTCTATTTGCACATATTGAATGACATAACAGGAGAAAATGTCCCCTTGGTCTGTGTTTCATTCCTCACCTTATTCCCAATGTCATTCATTTAACATCCGAAGGTAACAAGGCTTTTCCACCCGGTGCTCTGTAACGGCAGCTCTTTAATAGCCATTTCCCGGGTTTGGCGAGGGGAGCGAGGAACATGTTTATTTGTGTGTCTGCACATGCCTCTCCAGCGATTCTCTCTGCTCCACTCACCCAGCTGCTGGCTGGAGAAGTGATTCATGGGCCTGACAGATGCCTGGTGCAGCTGGATCTGTCCTTGATCATCCCAAAAGCCTGGACAGCACTGTCATTCACCATTGCCCAAATTATCTCTGTATTGACTGCAGAACCCTCTGTGACAGCGCCGTAATGGCTAATTACCCAGGATGCTTTGGGTACTTTTAAACCCCAGAGTGTTCTCCCTCTTGCCATACTGCTGCTGCTGAGGCTTGCTGTGAGGGGCACCTTTTCCCCTGTCCCCACCTGAGCACCATTTCCTAAGGAGGCAGGGACAAAACAGCCAAACAAAAAAGGGGGAAAGCATATTATCCTTTTTTCCCAGCCATTATGCAGTGATTTCTGAGCTACAAAATATTTCTCCAGTGGCCTCAGTGGGACTTGGTGGGCTGTATTTCCTCGGATCTCTCCAGATAGGGATTTAAACATATATTACCATTTTCTATTTGTATGTCATCTATCCAGTGACTGTGCCGCTGACTTTCTGCACGTCTTGGGGTTTATCTTTTGGGCTTCCTGTTCCTCTCTAGAAACAATTATCAGCATCAATTTAAGCTGACAAAAAATATTCTTAGAATAAGCCTATTATTATGTTTAAATGTTCCAAAAATATGCAGAATCACTCCCTTGAATTGGGCACCGTCAAAACTCTAGCTAAAGACAAACCGTAATATCAGAGGTTTTTTCCTTCAAAATTCAAATTTCGCAATCAAATAAACTAAACTGAATTGGGGAAAAGAACAAAACATCCTAACATATAGGTCCCTAGAAATGCTAGCTTCGGAAATAGGCCTACATTTCAATGAGAGCGTGACAGAGATAAGAGACAGGGTGAACGAGGGAGAAGAAGACACTGAGAAAGAAGAGGAAGGTGTGGGAATAGAGGGTACAAAATCCCATTCTGACTGTTAGGGAAGATGATGAGGTCCCCTGAGGATGGAAAGAGCAAAGAGGGAGCAGCTTTTCCACACAAAGAATACAGTAATTTGCCACATCCTGTCCAGGCCCTGAATGAGAGCCACTCTGTCCTTAATTACCAGGATAACAAAGCCATCCCCTCCCGGCCTCTCTGCTCCTGCTCTGGTCTCGGTGTGTTCCTCACCCCCCAGCCAACCAACACAACACCGTTCAGGCTCCCAGTGCGTCGTCTTCCCCATCAGCGTAGAGGTGGAAATGGATGGGCTCTATAGTGATTTGCGGAGAGGAGGGACGACAGGGCGGAGCACCAAATAAAGCTGAGAGAGCAGCCCTGCCTCAGTTAGCAGCAGCTCTGATCTTGACGGACAGGGGCACAGGAAGGACGGGGTGACACCATGGCCTCACCTGGCTAAACTAGCTAGCTGCTCTGACAGCTCCACTGTCCATACATAATGGGAGCCCTTTACACAAGCCATTTCTGCTGATGGGTGGATCAGAAGCTCAGCAAGGTCCTCTGCTGATGAGATAATGACGGATCGTTAAAAATGGCATGATCACCTTAGTCACCTCTGGACCACAATTAATGGTTTTATCATTAGTCAATGCTGAGAGACCAAAGTACACTCAGTAACAGGAAAAAACGGGCTAATTATTACAGCAAAATAAAATATTGTACATTAACTATCAATTCATGCTGCTTTCGTTCTGATAATTAGTCACCATCAATAGCAAGAATTATCTCAGTAATTACAAAAACTCAAAACATGTTTCATCAGACACACAGAGGCTTTCGTGGTCTGGTCTGACATCAGTGTTGTGAGTGGACCTGAGTACGGGGGGATGTAAGGGGGATGGCCTTTCGTCTGGCTGTCGTCTGTCATCTCCAAGATGCTGCTGCTGCTGTCTGTGTCTGCTAGCCTGGGATTTATTTGCATTGGCCATTGCATATGTATGTGTACATACATTCTTACTCTACAGGAGAGGAGAAAAAAAAACACAAAGGGGAGTCAGCCAGGACTGGCATAATTACAGACCTACTTCTCTATTCTAAAGTCAGGTCTTACTGGGGGAGAGTGACTAGGCAGATTAACACCGGTAAACAAACAAACAGCTAGCGCTCATACTAGGCGCTGAGCTGCCAATTGGAGGGGGGCTGGCTGGGCTGGGGGACTGTCTCTAGGGGTTAAGGGTCAGTGGGGTGTGGGTGTGTGTGTTACCAGTCACCTGCTGCTAGATCCCATTAGCACAGCCTGGGGGTTAAACCAAGCATCACCATGAAGACCTGTCAGGGGACTGGTTACATATAATAGGCTGCTTTCATCATTAATTGTAGCAATTCACACTCATTTGATGAAAGGAACAAGAAAAGGACAACAAGAAAGGAACAAAAGCAACACACATTACTTTTAAGTGAGCGTACAATGGTTGACAACCCTTAAATTTCATTAGCAAAAATATTTCTGCCAAAATGTTTTTGGGTTGTTTTTGTTTTCATATGATGCTGCAAGCAGACGACATGAGACTTTCTTATCATCTCTACTCTCAGTGGTACTACAGTGTTGCCTAAATCTCTCTGAAAACCACGGTACAGAAGCTTTTGGTCCCCACCAACCGAGAGGGGGACAGAGGGTGCCTAAACCTTCCCATATGTTTGGTAAAGTAAATAAAAAAAGGTGTGGAGAAATTGGCAATGCGAGTGTTAAATGAGATGAGAAGTGACAGTTTACATCTCCAGCCACAATTAACACGTTGATGGCGTTTTTCGCCAGGCCCCTCACAGTGATAATGCCTGTTGTCAAATCTGTTTAGCACGCCAAATCTCCTGGAGCCTTCAGCTAGGCTGCAAGCTTTTGACAGATTGAAGGTTCAGAGATAGGCTATCATGACAGATGGAAGCTGGCATCGATGTTCAGCTCTCGCCAATCACAGGGGACCTGCCCCCCTTATTCTGCAGGGCGCAGCTCCGCAACCTTCCCCCTTCTGATGGGAGCGGGGGATGGCATTGTTAAGCAGTGCATCTGTGAGACTTACACTCCTCTGATGGAAGCATAAGGCAAAGAGCTCTCAAGCAAAAGACGGCCACTGCTGTAAGCGCATTTCAGATATGATGGGAGGCCAGCTCCAGGGAATTGTGGAGGAGAAAAAGTTTGAAACATTTTGAGAAAAGGAGGGCCCGGGAGAGAACAGAGGGATTGCGGCAAGACTCAGCTCTTCAGTAACACCATCATCAAATCTGATTAGCACTTCAAAATGTTAACTACCCCTGTGCACATTACACAATAGAGACTGTGATTTGTAAAAACAAAGGGATATGATAAAGCGTTTAATTCTGAATGTTGCTTAATAGTTATTTCTCTCTGTCCAATTAACTGGATATATCACGTATTCTTACTGACTGGAAGAGTGACATTTGTTTATTAGAGCAACCCAATCTGACCCGTTTAAATGTTCCTTTTGCCGGGTAAAATCAATTAGAAAGACAAAGCTTGGGTATAAATTCCTCCTTAAAACTCATACTACAGTATGATTAGCCTTAATGAGTTCCATCTGAAAGCGTGCCACTGGAAGAACTCATTAAAGCTGAGCTTCTTGTAATCAGACAGGCTAATATGGATTTTGCATACACTAGAAATTGTTCTGAAAGAGAAAAATACATCAGGGCCTCTGAAACACAGCAAAGCATCCGGTAATGAAGTACCTGCCATCCACTGATGATATCACAAGTGTTAATGATCGCTATAATGACAGTTCAAGCAACAGCCGTTTGATTTACAATACACCTACTGTGAAGCACCACTGCGACAAAACCATGTGATAAACACACACAAAACAACAGAATTTTGAAATCCAAGATGGAAATGACCAGTTACTAAAAAGATTGGGAGAAGAATGCAATGCTTACTTGTAGTATTTCCTCAGGTACATAAACAACTTTGAGATGCAGGGGCGTTGGTTTACTTGCTGGCAGCCCTCTAAGTTGTTTGGTCTCTCCCTCCCTGTTTAGGCGAACACATTGTTGATTCAGACCCATCATGTTGAGGCTTGAGGTCACCCTGTCTCAGGCTTGGCTAGTTAGCTGCAGCCCACCTGATGGCCCAGAGGAAATCACAGCAGCCGCACTCACAGGAGAGGGCCTGACAGCCAGGCCCCGCACAGGAGAGAGGGGTCCAGCCAGGGAGAGGGAGGGTGAGAGAGGGGTCCATTCTAGAGGAGGGAGAGGGACAGCAGGGTCCATTCTAGAGGGGAAAGGGGGAGAGAGGTGTACATTTTGGAGGGAGGGAGGAAGGGAGGGGGGTCAAGTCTAGAAGGGTAGGGGGAGAGGGGTCCATTCAGGAGAGAGAGAGGGGTCCAGGCTAGGGGGTGGAGGGGGGGAGAGGGGGATCAAGTCTAGAAGAGGAGGGGGGAGAGAGAGGGAGTCCAGTCAGAGGGATGGAGGGGGGAGAGAGGGGAGAAAGAGGGATCCAGTTTAGAAGGGGAGGGGGTAGAGAGAGGGAGTCCAGTCAGAGGGATGGAGGGGGGAGAGAGGGGTCCATTCTGGAGAAAGGTGGGGGGGAGTAAGGGGGAGAGGGGTCCAGGCTAGGGGGAGAGAGGGGTTCCTTCTGGAGAAAGGTGGGGGGGAGTAAGGGGGAGAGGGGTCCAGGCTAGGGGGAGAGAGGGGTCCATTCTGGAGAAAGGTGGGGGGGGAGTAAGGGGGAGAGGGGTCCAGGCTAGGGGGAGAGAGGGGTTCCTTCTGGAGGAAGGCAGGGGGAGAGAGGGGTCCAGACTACGGGGGAGGGGGAGAGAGGGATCCAGCCAGCAGGAGGGAGGGAGGGGTGAGGGTACATACTGTATAACAGGGGAGGGAGGGGGAGAAGGGGTCCAGTCAAGGTGGGAGGATGTATAGAAGGGTTCATTCAGGCCCAGGGTGAGTGTCCATAACAGGGAGGATGTATAGAAGGGTTCATTCAGGCCCAGGGTGAGTGTCCATAACAGGGAGGATGTATAGAAGGGTCCATTCAGGCTCAGGGTGAGTGTCCATAACAGGGAGGATGTATAGAAGGGTCCATTCAGGCCCAGGGAGAGGGATTCACCCATTTGGGAAAGGGGGTTAGCGGTCCAGTATCTAAACACTGAGATGTAATTCTTATTTAAGCAATAGTGAAACAGTGCTGTGCAATCTAAGAGGTTTAAGTGTAAGTTATCATGAGGAACCTAACGTTTGTTAAGAGGAAAACCCTGTCTACAACATGATGTGATGAACAGCAGCCATTTCCAGCTCCCAGTCTCTCCTGAGAGTCCCTTTCATCCCTATGATAGCCAATAATAGCCCATTGTAGTCAAATGCTCTTTCTCCTCACCGTGACTGAATGAGGACACATTATTTACTGAGAGGAGACAACGTAACGCACCCCCTTCTCAATGCGGATAAATTGCTGACGGAGAGGACCAGTTTCCTGGCAGAAATCATGCTACACTTACTTATATTTATAGTAACGTTTAATAACATCCAACAACTTGACAGTCCTTCGGTGCGCGACCTCTAAAACCTCACTCCCCACTTGTTCTACTTCTACGAGAGATGAAATGTGAGAAATCAATGATGCTTTTCTTTTACATACGCGTGTGGACCCTGTTCACTTTGTTCATATCCGTCAGTAACAAATGCAAACCTGAAAGCATTTGGAATGAAAACACACGTAACAATTAGTTAATAACAATCCATTAGTGCTTACAATCACCGATACTTTATGTAGAGTTGGCCGGATGAAGACGTTGAGTGTTTACTATGGTTGTCTCTCCTCAAGATGAAGGCAAACACAAACCCATGTATGCATCTCTGAACTGTTTTTGATAGATCAGCCATTTGTGATTGGTCTTCATGTACACAAAATACCAATTAATAGTACAACACTCCAATAAATCGGTTATTTCAGTATCCTATTTGACTGTACACAATTATGAGTGTAGAACACAAATGAAAACATAAAAAGACTAACTAATTATGTGTCGTAATACCCCATAAAAACCTAACCTAATGCTCAATGGATAAAATACGCCTTTCCTCAAGCATTTTAATGGCGCAATTACTGTAAAAATGCATATCAAAATTACCGTATCCATGTTCCAATGAACAGATTTCTTTAGAGTCCCATTTTTGCCCATGTCCAACGGCATCTGGAGACAAATGCCTCAACACAAAGTCACACAGTATTAATGCAGTGTGTGGTGCTGCAGCACCAGAATCGTATTATCTTAGTTGGTTCAGCCTCATTAGCCGTTCCATGCATATTAATGGTTGGGAAATGAAACACTATACCCTATTTAAGAACACAACACGCTCAAAGTACTCGCTGCATCGAGGTTATGGGAAATAACTCACTCTGCAAATTGCTATCATCGGGCTCTTAGCAGAGCCCTGCTGTTTTCTCTACCCATAAGCCCCAAGTTCCTTCATCTAGGCAACGTTTCATTAACCTGTCCTGTATTCAGACGCCATTATGGCTAATTATGGAACATGCTAGCGTGTTGAAGTGTCTTGCTTTCCCTGAGGCCAGCGTGGCTAGCTGTCCTGTCACCAAGGCCAGGGTCACCCTTAGTGCCGAGGGGGTCCACAGAGGGAGACCATGTACTAATCTCACTTGCATTGAAGCGGGCTTTGTAGACTTATGCAGGCTTATCTATCATGGTCATGGCTGCATTAGAGAAAAGGCCTTACGTCTGTAAGCAGTGAGGTAGAAAGGAGAGCAAATTAAATTCTTCTCATCTACCTCTTCAGCTGTGTCCAATTGCATCACTCCATCGGAGACAGAGAGCCATATGAGTTCTTAAGGCTAATACCAGCACCTTGCAATTCAGAGGCAACACTCTATAAGGACTCTATTCTCCTCAATAAGTTTAGCCAAATTCCATTATGTGATTAGTAAACCAGGATAATATGACATTGATGAAATGTATTTTCTTCCTCGAATTCCAACAGTGCGTCTGCTCAGCACACAGACAAATGGAGACCTGAAACCGAAAATAAATAAAAACCCCTATCCATTGTCTCATTAGCCATGAAAGTCTCCTAGACCTAAACTCTCTCTGTCTAATCAAAAAAAAAAGGGAACTATATGTGAACACAATGAAATCTTCCATTGTGAGGGGCATGAAACAGTTACCTCAGCTTTGAGCGCTGCTCACTCACAGCAATATAGTGGAGGTATGAAGAAGTTCCTTTGGCAGGTGCGTTGGGCTGTCAGGGCTGGAGATGAGTTGGGCTGCGGGATAACATCTTGCCAAATGCTAGAAGCTTGTCAGTTAACGGTCTGCCAGGAGAGGTGGAAAGCTACTAACCTCCCTGAGAGAAGACAAAGACCAAAAGTTACTTCTCCTTTAAAAAAGGAAAGTTTGAAGATCCACATTCTTAAATGAAATGACTGATAACTTGTGGTGAAATTAACCTTTGTAACCTAAGATAATAAAAGGTAATGTATGGTATTCACATTTGCAAATACTGCATGTGGGACACAGATCAGATAGGTTCAGATTGACAAATACCATTGTAGCTTATAATAAGTACAGTACATGACCAAAAGTATGTGGACACCTGCTCGTCGAACATCTCTTTCCAAAATCATGGGCATTAATATAGAGTTGATCCCCCCCTTTGCTACCATAACAGCCTCCATTCTTCTGGGAAGACTTTCTACAAGATGTTGAAACATTGCTGCGGGGACTTGCTTCCATTCAGCCACAAGAGCATTAGTGAGGTCGGGCACGGATGTTGGTCGATCAGGCCTGGCTCGCAGTCGGTGTTCCAATTCATCCCAAAGGGGTTGAGGTTGGGGTTGAGGTCAGGGCTCTGTGCAGACCAGTCAAGTTCTTCCACACCCATCTTGACAAACCATTTCTGTATGGACCTCGCTTTGTGCACAGGGGCATTGTCACGTTTGAAACAGGAAAAGGCCTTCCCCAAACTGTTGCCACAAAGTTGGAAGCACAGAATCGTCTAGAATGTCATTGTATGCTGTAACTTCAGTTCCAGTGAAGGGAAATCTTAAGGGGCCTAGCCTGAACCATGAAAAACAGCCCCAGACATGTTATTCCTCCTCCACCAAACTTTACAGTTGGAACTATGCATTGGGGAAGGTAGCATTCTCCTGGCATTCGCCAAACCCAGATTCATCCATCGGACTGCCAGATGGTGAAGGGTGATTCATCACTCCAGAGAACAAGTTTCCACTGCTCCAGTGTCCAACGGTGGCGAGCTTTACACCACTCCAGCTGACGCTTGGAATTGCGCATGGTGATTTTGAGCTTGTGTGCGGCTGCTCGGCCATGGAAACCCATTTCATGAAGCTCCCAGCGAACAGTTATTGTGCCGATGTTGCTTCCAGAGGCAGTTTGGAACTCAGTAGTGAGTGTTGCAACCGAGGACAGATGATTTTTACGTGCTACAGCACTCGGTGGTCCCGTTCTGTGAGCTTGTGTGGCCTACCACTTCGCGGCTGAGCCGTTGTTGCTCCTAGACATTTACACTTCACAATAACAGCACGTACAGTTGACCGGGGTAGCTCTAGCAGGGCAGAAATTTGAATTGACTTGTTGGAAAGGTGGCATCCTATGACGGTATTCTTCAGTAAGGCCATTCTACTGCCAATGATTAACTGTGGAGATTGCATGGTTGTGGCTTCAAATTTATACACCTGTTAGCAACGGCAATAGCCAAATCCACTAATTTGAAGGGGTGTCCACATACTTTTGGTGATGTAGTGTATCTGACCAGTGTCTTGGCAGAGCATTTTGCAGTGTTCCTTTGAGAAACAGATACTTGTATCTTTCAGTCCGCTTGTCTCCATCACGGAGTAGTCACACAAAGTAGCCCAAGGGCTGCCTCCTCTGTAAGCCAGGGACACAATACTGATCTGTTTGAGGTGAGCTGAGCTGGAGTATTTGTCCTCTAGTTCCTCTGAGCCTGTGTCCCACAGACACCTTGTCTGTCCAAGTGACTGCCTGCATATACTCCCGCTCTTGTTTACTATGGTTCCACTGACTGCAGCAATGAATCCAGCTTATTGAACATTTTTAATATGGCCACATGAGTGAATGGAGCACAAAGGCATTACATAGAGAATATGGCTGCTGTTATTGATCCAGCAACCTGGGCGCTGCAGAGCCGTGTGGATACTGTACCACTCCCGTTGCTTTACTTTGATGACTCTCAACAGGGCTTTACAATTCACCAAGAGCTTCTGAGAAAGCTAAGTAGGAGAGCAACACTTTTCCTGACTGATATATGGGGTGCATTCAATTTGAATTAATTTGGCCTCATGATTGAAAATACAACCCTGGCTCATGCTTACAGTCAACACTAATTCCAATAAATCCTTCTTCTATTTGAATAATTTTGCTTTAATTATAATAGCCGTAACAATAGAGCACAGCGAGATAAATAAATAACTTCACTGTCCTCCCTGGAATAGTGCTGATGCGGAGGCCTGCCTGAGCATTATAAACTTAATTAGCAGAAGATTACTATGCAGTGTGCAAGGCTGTGGTCCAGAAAGACATCATTAGGTCTTGTGATGGGGATATGCCTTCAGCACATTGATTCTTTTTTTGCTCCAAGAACAATGCAGATTGCAGACTTTATAATTGGGCTTTCCGGTCACTTGTGACTTCCACTGTGTGTGGCTGCCTGGCTAGGCGATCTCCATTCAAACAGAAAGGGGATGAGAACAGAGAGATGTGCCCTTTGAGCACATGCAATGGGGAAGATGTATGATGGATTATGAGCCACACAATGAGATTCGGAATAAATACAAAACATGCCATACGTGCAATATACATGAATTTATTACACATCAAAAGCCTCGATAGAGCCTCAGCTAAACGCAATAAATATCTAAACAATGAACAATGCAATCATGCAACATTATTTATTGAGCACAATAATGAAAAGGTTTTCGTTATAATCTGTTGCCTGTTACATGGTGAATATGACAGTCAATGGCTTGGAAACAAAGAATATTGTTTACAGATATTATCGCTTTTAGTGGCGAGCGATTAGTGGTTTTTGAGGTCGGTTCGATTATGAAAAAAATTATCACGGTTTGATTTTTGATAATGCATTTAATGTTACAATGATTTTAGAGTTTTTTTAAAAATGGAAATTCCAAAGCCAACAATAGTGAACCTTCAAATGCAAAAACTATGAAAATATTCCATTGTCTCTGTCAGGTCCACAATGGGTAGACATCAATAGAAAAATAGGACATGACTAAGAAATAATAAAATATTAACTTTGTTATTTTTCTTTCCTTAAGGTCATCACCTCATCTCTGCTCAGGCATTAGCAGTCAGCCAGCCAGACCATGTAACGTTATCTATGTTCCCCATACTGTACTGTCTTCAGTCATCCTATTTAGCTCGCCTGCCTAGTATGATACAGAGTTGTCTGACGAATGCTGCGGAGCTGTTTGACAAAATCATTCTACTAGCTCTTCAAAGTAGATAAGGCATACTTTCACAAACTGTCTCTATCCCTCTCGTCGTTGTGTTGTGTACATTCCTCTCTCATGCGGTCTGTTTGTATCTAACCTAACGTAGAAGGCATACAAGTGTATCCGTCCAGAGATCTGTATAATGATGAGATCCTCATGTCTCCGCCCTAACAATGGGAGTCGTTGTACCAAAGGCAGGAAGGCAGGCGAAAGCTTAGGTCCAAAATAAACTCATAGAAACGCATTGGGCTTCTTTTTGACACATTCTGGCGAGAGTGAAACCTCTCGCTTCGCCTCTTCCTCTCTGATCGGTCTCTGTCTGAGCTGTAAAAAACAGGAGTATGGTCATTGTAGTTAATTACCCCATTTCTGCACAAAACTAGGTTGAATATTTGCTTAATGGAAACTACAACTCCTTTAGCCCAGCGTCCCACATAGTTCTTGACTTGATTTCTCTCGTGAATGATTTGATTTCTCTCAAGAGAAACGTCACGTTGAGCTCACAAAAAAACAAACAAACATGGAATTCAAGTAATTGAACCGAAGTCGGTCAATTAGTTGTTTGATACCCCCCCCCCCATGAAATGCCGGTTAATCGGCATTCAGCACTAAAGCTTTATCATTACTTGGATTGTTCCATGAAAAGAGTGTATTTTGCCTAACTTTGATATTTTAAGTAGAAATTGTGCACCAATATTGATTTTTAAAAGCCTGTTACACTCAATGAAATGCCCTTTAATACATACCACAAAGATCATTCAATAAATGCAATTGTTTTATAGGAATAAAGGCTTGCTTAAGTGCCCAAATTTTGCATTTTGACATGTCCCTTTGTCAACCCTGCGTCACTTCCAGGAAGATTTTAATCCAAGATTTTCACCATCATTGTAAAGCCCTAGTTATTTTGTTGCTTTGACTAAGTATTTCTGAAGATTATTTCTTTCCTGTGATTTGTGATTCATTTACGTCTGTCCCTCATTTAAGATCAACCCTGTTACGTGAACTGAAGTCTTATTTTAATATGGTGAAACTATTCCTTTTTAAAGATTTTTTTCTAAAGAAACATAAAACATCTAATAGTCAAATCATAGGGTAAGAGCAGGTGAACTAATTCTACTCTTCTTTGCCATTTTCTGGTGTTTTGTGGTGGTAAAACTGAGCGGGTCAAGCATAACACGTCCACCCTGTTGCCCATAGAGACTTGAAATGTTTTAACACATTTTTTTGTTGTGAAGCTTGCAATTAATTGCCACTCCCTGTTGTACACAACAAGCTTCCATTCCCCCTGTCACAAGGGGATTTATGAAGATATTGTCAACCCTGTTACGGTCAACCCTGTTACGGTCAACCCTGTTACGGTCAACCCCGTTACGGTCAACCCCGTTACGGTCAACCCTGTTACGTTCAACTCTGTTACGGTCAACCCTGTTACGGTCAACCCTGTTATGTTCAACCCTGTTACGTTCAACCCTGTTACGGTCAACCCTGTTAAGGGTCAACCCCGTTACGGTCAACCCTGTTACGTTCAACCCCGTTACGGTCAACCCCGTTACGTTCAACCCCGTTACGGTCAACCCCGTTACGGTCAACCCCGTTACGGTCAACCCCGTTACGTTCAACCCCGTTATGGTCAACCCTGTTACGTTCAACCCTGTTACGGTCAACCCCGTTACGGTCAACCCCGTTACTTTATTTGGCACTTACTATAGTCCACATTTTTTGAGATGGGAAAACATGATTTTTATAAAGTTGTACATCTGCTCTTTATGACAGAATCTTTAAATCAAAATAATTTTTTTGACCAAGTCACACTTCTCAAAAGCCACCGAATTGGTGGAAAGCCACATTTACTCCATGCATCACTGAAACAGTGAGTAAATCAATCTACACCTAAGGGTTACAACAACAAAGGGTAACCACAAATGCTTTCATTGTTCCCTTTTATTTGTCCTGCTGGTACTGAATTTCATTTGCCCACTTTGCATTCCTCTATGTGTGCTCGTAAAGGAGCTAGTCTAATCAGCCCGCAGCAGCCTGTCTATCTGGGGCCATCCTGTGCCCGTCTACTCTACCTCTCCTCTCTGACTGGCGTTTGGAACTGAGCTCTGCAGCCCATTTGAGGTATGATAATCAGCTGATTAGCCGATGAAGTCCTTTTCCCAGAGGCTCCTTTGTGTGCAAAATCCTCACACTCAATTGACATGTGGACATCATCAAGCTGATGAAATGCAATTGTAATGAACAAGTGGGGCAGAGCATCTGCAGTGGGACCCCAAACCAAAAGGACCCTTCTCTCTTGACATGCTAATGCCGAAAGCTGCTCTCCGCTTGTACTCCCTGTGGGTCCCTCGTGGAAATGCAGTCGAGATGCATATTCAAAACGGCGCCTTCTGAGCTAGCTGGGCTGGTTCGAGGAGGGAGAGATGGGCGAGAAGCCTGTGTGGACCGGCCAATGCTAATTCTGAGACAGATTATATTGCATCACGCGCCGTAATGATCTGACAGTTCATTTGTGAGGAGGGTTCAGGATCTGAGGTTTAATGCTTGGGTGGACGCAGGTGCTGAGCCCCAGCTCCTCGGAGCTGTCAGAGCCAGGCTGTGGGCTGCTGTCAAATTATCCCTGTTAAAAATGGCTGAGGCGCCCGGAAATGTGAAAGACATTTAAGAAATTAATGCATTCGTATTCAACATATATTGCAACAGCGTTTCATTAGAGGCGCACTAGTCATATTAAAAGTGACATCTGACCTTTCACATTTCTCCCAGGCACTCAGGAACACTCTTATTACATACATGTTGAAGTCAAAGAGGAGGTAAATGTGATAACTAGCAATAATTAAACAAACTGACATTTTAGCACCATCATTTCCCCTGTAATTTCCTTTCTTACGTGGTAGCATCGCAGCGCATACAATAACCCAATGATATTCACAGAAAAGATGTGGCAGTTTGGCTAAGATTTACAACAGAAGAGTGCCTTCTTTCCCCATTGTCATCCTGGAGACTTATTGCCGCTGCTACTCCGTTACTGCGTAATGTTGCTGCGATTATGATAAGCATGCATAATGGAGACAAATTCCATTCCATTTTCCCTGATCAACATTTCCTACCTCCTTACATAAAATATTCATGAAACAGACACGGAGAGTAAAATGGTGGAGACTTTCCAAGTCATAAGATTTCATGCTTTGAAATAAATTGCTATTAAACTAACAATGATGATTTCACTCTATAGCCAACTGCACTGCCATACTTAAACAAATACTTAAACAATGGATGTACAATGATATCATGCTTACTTTGGGATTGGTTTTGCACTGTATATAAATACACAACTCCACCCAATTGTATTAGTATACAATCAACATACAGTCTTATTGTGTTACATTATAACATATACTATACTGTATATAGAGTACAGTTCATTAGTTTGGGAGATATCAAGCCAGGTAAATAGCCAGGTGACGAACAGTATGGATAGGTGTGGGTCACCTAACCTATGGACTACAGCAGAGCTGCCTGTGGTAGCAGGACCTCTGAGCAGGTGATGAGAGAAAGCAAATGGCCAGTCAACAGGCCCCCTGGTCTCTGAGCCTGTTGGGGCACTGAGGATCTAGAGGCTGGGGGGGGTCAGAGACCTAATACCATGGTCCTACCCCTCCACCCATAACCCAGAGTGGGGACAGCTTGACCCTAGGCTCCAAGATGGGCTACCTCCCGCCAGGTGTTGGGATGGCATCCGTGTCGTGGGGGTACAGAGCGCCGCTGGCCATCCAGGAGGACACACAGTGCTGTGGGTCAAACATGGAGCCATGCTGGACCAGCTGTCACTTCCCTGTTCCTCCCAGCTCTGAGCCAGGCCTTTCGGAGGAGGCCAGATGCGCACTCTCACTCACTCTTCCAGAGCCAACATGCTCAGGGCCTCAGTAAGTAATATTCAATGCACTCCCATTGTTTCACTTAATTCCATTGTAGTAAGGAATACTTAGTTATTATAGCAAAGAATAAGCAATGGCATAGTCTCTTTTAGGAAACATGAGTGGTTTTGTATAGTAAACTAGAAGCGAGAGTGGTCTGAGATGAGACAGGTCGTAACAATTCCCCCTTATAATTGGCGGGGGTCACTGTTCAGAATCAGCATACAAGGGCATCCATTTATTTGACATCGCTAAGCTACCGAAAGCACACATGCATGCAGCCAGATCACAGACTCCTGGGTACTTTGGAATCAGTCGAGGAGCGAGGGCTCACTCCATCTTCTGTCTAAGTGCAGCTAAAAGCATGAAAGCAGCAGTGAGATTTCATTTGGCTAACTGACTGAAGGCACTGAGGGAGCACTAGCTCTCGCTAGAGAGATTTATACACCCGGCCTGATGCCTCCTCCTCCCTATAATGGAACAAAAGCTTGTTGTCTCTTCCAATTACAGATGTCAAAACGCTTATTTTGAGGGTTGTGATCTTTTCCCTTTTAATCTGCTAAGATAAAAGGTCCCGGCTTCATTAGCATGTGTTCTTTCCCCCAGACTCGGATTCCCTGCAAGCAACAAACTCAGCTTTACAGCCTATTACCCACTCTTGGGGCCATTAAGGTCTAACATTAATGATGTGTAATTAGCATATGATGACAAATAATAACAATGTGCTCCATTCAATGTAATGGGGGTGGGATAATAACATGGAATCCCACTGTTTCCACCCTACATAATGCTCCCAATATTTATGTTTCAGTGCCTACGCTGCTGTTCAAAGGTATAATGGACGACGATACAATATACGTGCATAAATTATTCAAATACGGTTGTTTATTGGGAGGTATCACAGTTACATCAATAAGTCAAAGTGCACTATCTACACACAATGCCTGATTTATCATAATCTCAACATAGCGTATTACTGTTAAGATATCAGCGAAGGAAAAAATGATTAGCTATTCATTTTAATCATGTCTTCTCTGTTGTTAGGAAGAAAAACGGGTTCCGTAAAACGCACGATATCATTGTTGTGTACTAACCCTGTTAGAAATGTATTTTCTCCATTACAAAAAGCCAAATGAGCAACTAATTGCGAATCTACCTCTATGCCATATCTAAACTAGATCTCTAATTGATAGACTATCCATTTAGACCTAATGACGATGAGAACACATGTTAAATGGTGGGGTATTAGGAGACAAGTGATCAATTATTCTGTAGAACAGGCCTCTACCAATCAGAAGTGACAGACTGTCTCCACGCGGCTCTTCTCATCCATTAAACAAGCTGCCTGTTTGTGTCAGTTGTAGGTCTAGAGCAAACCATCACAAACCATACAATTAAAGAGACCCCGGGTGTTTACCTCCACATTCATATGCAACTCCAACACAGCACACCATCCATTGTGTTGGCTGCAATATAACCCCTTTCTGTCACAGATCAACCCAATTAGATTGATGCACAAACACGGCTGGTTGGGAATTTGAAGGCTACCTCCTGTAAAGAAGATATGATGCAGCATCTCGGAATCAAACCGAATCAAAGCACCTCAAAAGTAGAAATTGAATAAAATATATTGACAATTACAAAAGTGAAGCGCTTGAGATATAAACAAGTCTGAGCCTGTAAGAGGCATCCCACTGTATGTCTAACATATGAATGGCAGATTCTCCAGAAGAAAAAAAAACATTTGAGCTTTACTACTATATACTGTATATGTTTCACTACAGTACACTCCCACTCAAATGAACTGAAGGGCCCATTGCATTGTGGATACAGATCAGTATTCTGTATAAAACAGCTACACTGTGAATGTTTACTACACTGATATATTAAATCAGGGATGTAGCAGCTAAATCTATACAGTTTCAGCCGATAATGCCTAAAAACATGACATTGAAAACACATGATTATTCATTTCACATGCGATATTATTGGACGATATTTTACTGTATTAAACCTGAGCCAAAATAACTTGACATTGCAGCTGTGGCAGAAAACGTGTATGTCACATACTGATCGCCCTACATTCTGTGAAGATTTACCTTTACTTACAAAGTCTTCTCAACATTAAGCCTCTAATAAAATGCCTTTTTTTAAATTAGTATTGTACATATACTGTTCTTTTAAAATCTAATTCCACACATTCAAACATGATTGGACTATATTGACTAGAACATAACCTACAATTTATATGAAATTGCGGCAACGTTTCTTAACAATAAGCAATGCGTTCATTTTAACAAAAAGGTTGCTAGGAGAGCATATTCAAAAGTCCCATGACAACGGGGCATTTACATTTTCCTAGGGATTGAACAGACAAATTGAAAATATAAGTGTCAACGATCACATAAAATAAAACACATAAATCATGCATTGTACAAGTGGGGAAGGTGATGGGGGAAAAAAAACATACGGAAGCGCTTGAAATCCTATTTGTTCCTTAGAATAAGCAGACATTCCCCTTCTTTCCAAGAGATCACTGGATGGCCATTTTGGAAGTCTGTTTAAAGCGCCCAGATCTCAAATTGACTTGCTAATATTAACTTTTATTCGGTTGCCATGGGTTACCATGTCACTTGATTTGACACCGAGCTACAGACACAGCTGATTAGTAGCATCCAGTTCTGTCCATCTCTGTGCATCACTGAACCATCTGGTCATTATTCACTAATAAGCCCCTAATGGCCCAAATATTCAGCAGCCTGTCATTGGGACATGGCAGAAAAATGCCTACATCTTTCAACTCGCTTTGACATGTTGCTTGTTTCACATCAGAACTCGTCATTTACAGGAGAGAAGCTCAGAGGGGTAAAAACTTGACCTAATCTCCAGTGTTAACAGTGAGACGGAGAGCTTTGTTTTCTGCTAGACTGACTGAGAGGATGTTAAATGCATTCCTCCCTCTCCTGTCCAAATCCTCTTTTCTGCTACGGAGGAAAGGATATGAGTGCTGTCAATAGGATTTTTCATTATGCACACATTGATTCTACTCTCAAAAAGGAGTGTTTTTTGCATGGCAAAGTCGGATGAAATGCTTTGGAGAGAACACAACGCGAGCCTCTTCCAGGCATGATCTGCAAAGCATTCACGTCTGCCCTGTCATTTGTCGCCCAAACATTGACTTTTTGCCATAAATATTTCCAGATGAACAAAGCCAGCTGGAATTGTAATTGGTGACATGCAACTTTAAGTTTAACCTTTGCTGAGACACTGGTGGCAACCAATTAACTAGCCATTGAATAAAAAATATCCTCAATTATCTGTCTCATTACAGCTATATTGGACTGCATGTACAAAGAGCGAAGACGATGTGCTGTGCAAATAAAATATTTCCACAGAAAACTTCCATCTGGTGCTATTCAGTAGATAGAAACTGGAGCTGGGTAAAAGCACTGGAAACGAATGACTGGATGTTGAACAGTTTAGCTACACGGTGTAACATTGGTATAATGTTTCCTCAGGTATAATATTGCACTGTGTAATGATTCATTTATATACAATATTCCTATTATGTGTTGTTACTCTTTGATAGAATGAGGGTATGTGTTGTACCCTCAGCAGCTGGTTTCTGAAAGTCGTATCGCCCCAAACGGATCATGTTGATGAAGATATAACGTTTGTTATTCTACCTCTCAATGAGACAGAATTGTTTGCACCTTTTGTCCAGAGATCATGTTAAAAAAGCCAAGAGAATGGCTAAGACCAAAAGTATGGCCTTGTTATTGTTAAGTTATGAGAGAATTTTACAGGTATATCTCCGTTTTTTTTAAAGATTGAGCCAAGAAGGCGACTTCTCTCAAATCAGGAGTGGCAATACCTATTACATAGATAAGTTTGTAAATGAATAATGTGAAAATTCCCCAGTGAACCCTGCAAACTGATAATTCCACACGCCCCCAAAACGAGTTATCGAGCCTGATCGGTGGGCGAATGGGCTTCATGTTGACCGACTAGATTTAAAGCTGCTCTGTCACCTTAACTAGCTGCTCAAGACAGTGTGAATGTATATTTAACTCCCTGTCACTTAACAAGGCATACACCCTGAGTCTCCATCAAGAGGGGCTAAGTAAGATGGAAGACAAGGAGGCTTTGGTTGGGAAAGAGACGAGAAATGCCACCTTTGGTGAACTCACCTGGGACGGAATTCTTTCAGACTTATTTGAATGTTCAGCTAAGGGTGAGAGGATACCCTTCAGGATTGGCTTGATGGGAGGAGAGTGCGTGTCTTTCACACAGCTTATCGGAGTTCAACTGAGGGAATGTTGGACGTAGCTACTAGCTACAGATGTTTCAGGGATTTAGTTCCTTCATACTTGAGGCGTCCAAAAGAAAATCTCCTCTCCAGCTGATCTCTTCGCCTTACAAATCTCTGCAATGCATTGGCGTCGCAAACGACATCACAAGCTAAACATTTAATCGTCTAGCTTGTCTTATACCATCAGGCTTTGTAAAAGAAAAGTTTGAACCATAAGCATTTGACATGGACTGCTGCCTGCAACTATCTAGGTTGGACGTAAGGGTATTGGGATATTCTGTACGCTCCAGAGAATCTAGGGAATAGAATCATATCAAATAATATGTATATTTGAGAGTGAATCAACCCTCCAGCTCTTCTAATTAGTTAAAGTGTTCTCATACAAACAGATAGTCTACTGGCATGTCTGTTACTGCTGCAGCACTGTGGCCTAATTTATGTAAACTTGTTCCATTATATAGGCTGCTGAGAGTATCATTAAGGGTCTAGCTTGGTTTTCGGCGTCTTTTTAAAGCAAACCTACAACAAAGCACTGCCAGCACATCTCATTTGCTCTTTCTGTTGGATGTGTAGTCTAATGAACGGCTTACAACAATACGACCTGCCAGTGCAAATAATTAACCTAAACTGAAACCAATTACGTACCCCTTTTTTTTTGCCATCACAAAACCCCCTGGAAGCAATCATGTATATCTTTCTCTAAGAGTGTGTACCAATAAAGAAACTACGGTCTGGGTTCTGGGGTTGTCTGTGGCAGCAGCTCAAATCAATCTTGAGGAGTCTCTACATGTTCTCGCACAAATATCTAAAGAGAAGATAAACAATTATAATGCTCTCTCTCTCTCTCTCTCTCTCCCCCCTTCTCTCTCTCTCTGTCTGTCTGTCAGAACGCGGTGCCTCAGGTCAGTCCATTAGAGATCAGTGTTTGCTGTGCTCCAGTGTTGGAATAAGAAGTGCATCCGTTTGCGGCCAGGCTTTGACTGGCATGTGGGACCTGGAGACCGCGCGCGTGCCGTTGTGAGCTGCCTGCCTGATATCTAGACGTACACATCCTCTGTCAGCATGGGTAATCATGGCACTTCATTGTCCAGCAGCATCATTACAATATGGTTATCATCTGAGCTTGAGTCTGACACCTTCTCCAGGACCTCTCCAATCACCCCCATAGTAGGCTTCAGTACCAGGCAGTCAGGGCAAATCTCTGCTTTGTGCTTGTCTTCCTTAATAGACTGGATGTCACTTCTGCCTGTGGAATGTGGCCGGTCTTCAGCTGTCAGTCAGAGGCCCGGGTGTCAGGCCGGAGCGTGGCTGGAGCCGTCTGGATTAGAGGGTAGTTACCATAGCTGTCAGATTACTGACAGCCTGACACCCCCTCTCCCAACTTCCTCTTATTGTTTCTTTGTTTCTCTCAAACATCCTCCAGATGGGAGAATTACCCACCAGCAGAGGAGGAAAGGGGAGAGGAAGATACAAAAGACAATAGCGGGTTTAAAAGTTCCATGCCACGTTAGCTTTGTGATGAAGTGAAATCGGGCTTGTTGGAGTCCCATCGAGGGCGAGAGAAAGAAGAGAGGATGGAAGACAAGAGCATCCCACCTATTCCCACCTCTCCTCGTTATCTTTGGTATTCATGTCGAGACAGGTGATTGTGTTGTTCATTAGTGTTCCAATAACCAACAGACTGTCTTAGTTAGTATCTTCCAAGAGAGCACCATCTACGCACAATGTTCACCTCTAAGACTGCGCCCGTCTCATACCTGTCTAGAAATACATTGAAAAACATTATTTCATTTCTCTTCTTGTGAAAATGAATTCAGATTTCATTTAATGTAAAAGAGAAAAATTATAAGTTGACAGCCAAGCTAAAATCACTTAGATATTTCCCATAATGACTTATGGAATAATTTGTGGTCGTTGGAAGTATTTTAATGATTGAATAGACTGTGGGTGGGCCACGGGTCACTGCTTGTCTTTACATTTCTCATTCATCTCATCTCAGTGACCCTGTATGGAAGACACTGTCATTCTGCGATTCTCAAATGAGCACGGTGTTCACACCGGACTCTATATTAGAGAGAGGAGACAGGCATGGGCATCAAAATCTACATCCTGCTGTCTGGCACAGGAGACCGTCCCAATTATGAATGGGAAATGTGAGCGTGGACTGGTTCGCTTAACATTTGTTATTATATACATGGGAGACGGGACACGAGAAAAATCTTTCAAGATCATACAATGTGTTACAATATGAATACAAATATATATCTTTTTAAAACAACACCACCTTCGTGAATCCAAATTCTACACTGGGCTTTCCCTCTTTTGACGGGCCCCGTAGATAACGTTTAACAATTAGATTGATGTAAAATGAAAGGAAACAAAGTCATGTTTGTAAAGTCCGTTGATCCCAGTTCAGCCTCTGGTCGCTGGAAGTATTTTAATGATTGAATAGACTGTGGGTCTATTCTACCTTAAAAAAGAGCCTGGGCAGACTACACTGTGTCCTGACCCCCAACCTCCTCTAACAAGCCCTGCTACTAGAATCAACCACACCATCATGTAGGAGTCACGATAATGAGGTGCGCTGCCTGAGGAAAGCCACAGTACTAAACAATTATAGTTAGTTACAGGAACACAGGTTAATATTCTCTCGTCCCTCTCCTCACCGCTCCCCCTTTTGTCCTCCATCAATCTTAATGAAAGTTATGAGACCTGTCCGCAATGATAAGCAACCACTCAGGCATCCTCTTTGTCAAGGCTGCTACAGTATCACTTCCCTTCAGCCCATGTTTGCATAGCCTAAAGCACCTATTAAAATCCCCTTGTAAAATTCATAAAACAAAAATGTGGTGGGTCAAGTCTAGAGGGAGCCAGAGTAAGCTGCTTATTAGCAGGGAGTCGAAAACACAGATCCAATTACAGATCCTGAACAAGGAGCACTAAGAATCAGCATTGGGGAATACGTATTTTCCTTTGCTCTCCTTCAATTGGCCTAGGTGTAGAGGAGAGTGAGAGAGGCAGATGTAGGATCTTAATTTGACATTCTTACAGCAGGATAATAATACTGCAGCAACAGGAAATTTGAATTATTATGTGGATTATAATTAATGGACATTTTCTGTAGGGGTTGACACATTTTTTGTTAGGGTAAATCAGGTCTTACATTTTAAAGTGGAAATTAAACTTTAGAAGCCTTTTTAAACCTTGAATAGTTTGCATTTCCTGCTGTGCAGGAAAATTCCTGCAACAACAGGATGATCGAATTAAGATATGGCACCTGTATCAGAGAGCAGAATTCACCAATGGTAATTAAAGTGGGAGTGTTTAGTGCATGAAGCTACTGGTGTAGCCATTCAAGTACAACTCATGTAAATCTTCACTTTGCTTCAGATAGTAAATTGGTGGGGTTTAAGAAGAATCCCAGAAGGAGACGAGGAGAGGGGCTGCAGCCGAGAGAGAAGCCCTGAGCTCCAGAGATATGTAAAGAATCTCTGTCTGGAATTTAAAGGGCTACAAATTAGACCAGACATTAGCCTTTTTCCTTGCAGCAGAGCCAGCAGAATGTGAATGAAACAGAATAAATAACTATAAGACGGCTTTTCCCTCTTCTTATAAGATGACATTAATCCTTTCATGTGCAATGACAGCTAACAGGGCTTGGCCTCCTCCCCAGACAGACATATAAAGCAAGGAGATTTCCTCAGATCTCCCTGAAGAAAAACCCATATTAATAAGAGATCCTGATGAGAATCCCACCTTTAATGCTGTAGTTGAGTTCACCTCTATACAAACCTCTGTGCTCTATGCATGATTAAATAAAATATATATGATCATGGATTTTAATCCTTCAAGACTTGTATTCTTCTATTTGTCTGATTCCGTGGCTGTAACGACTAGCGAATCCATTTTTTTTCGCTGGGCGGTGCCGGTTGGAGTGGTGCGGCTCTCAAGCGTACAATGGTGTGAGCATTTGAGCCCTGTGAAAGGAAAAGATCAAAGGCTCCTAGTCTGATGGCTGCTGCTGGGTTTAAGCTGTAACCAGTGCAGACCCTCCTCTCCACAACTCGGGTAGCGCATAGTGGTGGGTGGCGAGCTGACTGATTGCCAGGACAGAGTATAGTGCCAGCAGCAGTCTCTCTATAGAGGAGCATGATGAGAGACAGTGTGCACGCTGACCCTCTAGCTGGCCCTGTTACAATCCCATCAGGCCCATAGGGAGCCAATGGCAGCACAACACTCTCATAATGACCACAGCGGGTCAGTTTCTAGTGGACAAAACAGGATTGTACCATCACCATCCAAACTGGAAACCAGACACATGTTGTCTTAAAATAATATAAATGTGTATTTCCAATTAAGCATAAATAGTTACTTTAGAATGATGTGGTTATTATTTTCCAGCAATCAGTGTAGCGTAACAACCATAATGACAATAAGATATTATTTGGTGTGTGTGTGTGTGCGTGTATGTGTGAGCGTGTGCGCGTGTGCATGCGTTCTTAAACACACGAATCCAAATATTGAGAGCACAGTGTACAGTCCCTGCAGATTACCTTCATTGATATCAATGAGTCAATATATAGCAATCTCCATTTAGCTATAACGTCGAGACACCACAGGAAGCCGGACCTATGCACAGCCCCGGGCTAAACAAATGATGAAAAGTTCAAGGTCCTTCCACTCTTAATAAATGTTATAACCACCTTAAACAAATAGCATGCCTGTAAATGTGTCTGCCATGGCTGCTCCACAAACGCTGTTAAGGAACCAATCTAAAACGGCTTCCCTGGAATACAGAGCGCCAGACTAGGGGCACTTAATATTCCATCACTTTCTATTTTTCCTTTCTCCAGCCTCCTTTTTCGTTTTTTTCCCCCCCTCTTCCCACTCAATTCCATCTACTGCCGATGGTCTGATACCAAATACCATTTTTTTTTATTTATGCAGTTGTGACACAAAATAAATACAAAACTGCAGGGTGTGCGATCCACAGTGATGTTTCAAGTCTTCGTACGCAGATTCCTTGTAAGTCTTTGTGCTGTGATTTCAGCTGAGTGCAGTTTGACAAACATTTTAACCTACTTAGTGTAATTAGTGCTTCATTAGAGAGGCTAACTAACTATTGCTTCTCTCCATAATGATTTGCAAGAGTGTAGACATAAAAGTGCATAATCAATGCTTTCCAATTACTCCTCAAGTGCAACCACTATTTCAAATAAACTGGATAATAATACAGAGGCATTACAAACTCTAAGGTAGCAGAACCATTTAATTGCAGTGCAGTTCTTCTCAGCTCCAAGATTTTTTCACCCTAATGAAGTGTCATACAAAAAAAGGCCGTATTGATTTTTTCACCACACTGCCTCCACCACAAATATGTAATTATCCGTTTTATATCTGTCAAGGGGATTAAAGTAATCTATAGTATCTAGCCTTTGCGCTTCTCTGACAGGACTGTGTGGTGCTTTTACCCTTTTCAAAATATGCAGCTTCTTTGATGAATGAACTTTAGACAAAATGTTGTTCTGTTCTATATCGTTTGGTGTAAAAAAGCTGCATTCTGAAGACATTATGCTGGTTGTACTGTAGCAGCCTGATCTCTCAGTACACAATCATGGCATTTCAAGCCCTGTCATCTCTGGAGCGAGCAGGATCATATTAGGGCTAACACACACACACACACACACACACACACACACACACACACACACACACACACACACACACACACTTTTCCTTGAGATCTTTGGAAAGCCGTAGACTCCATTGAATTCATCACAGCTGGGTAATAACGTTAATTTAATCCAATAATGTATCCATGAAAATCACAACCTCTTCAGGGACCACTCCTGCTCTGTATATCACACAAAAGCACCCTGCTGCGCACTGTCAAACACAACCCATCCACACACGTCCCAGGCATAATAGAAGCTCGCTCCATTTAAACGTTGGGCCGGCTACTCCTCTTCTCCTCTCTCTCCGTTTTTAGCGTCTCCGGACCTGAGATGGACGAGCAACCTTAAGACTACCCCACGCTGGGCTGCCCTTCACAATAATAAAAAGCCATTACCTTGACCGCTGACACGAGGCCAAGTGTGAGGGTCAGAGTGATATTTATTGATGAAACTCTGAGCTCCCAATCTGCTGCACTCAGTGCGCATCATACAGCTGTCAGCACAGACAGGGATCAGGCTGCGTGATGGCCCTCGACATGGCCCATCTATAATTTATGAACTACACAGAAAACAACCAGGAGACAACAGAAGAAGCTCCAGTCTGCCCAGGGATTATTCTCCAGCCCAACTAAGTGAGAACTATGTGAGGGCCAGCGTGGGCCACACTGATATGGGCAGCAGGTAAGTACAACGCTACAAGCGTTACATATTCAATAGGGCCTCACCAAGCCGGGAGCTTCGTCTCTCTGGAGGACAGGCCCGGGGTGTGAAGAATATAATAGACAGTGTTTACAGTGGGGATGTAAAGTGGGTGCGCTGGTGCATCACACACCCCAGCACACTTCAGCTGAGCCCTTTAAATGAGCTGACGCTTTAACAAAAGATGTAAAGTTTTCACTCTTCATAGTACACAAAGGAGATCGCCTGAGGGCTACAGTCGCCATCGACTCTGTCCAAGGAGGTGATCACATGACGTGGAGACTCCGGTGGTGTGCATCTATGGTGAGGGTTGATGTTGGGTTCCTGAAGTGTGGCATCATGGGTCAAAGGTTGGCTGATGTGGGACTGTTAGAACACTATCGACTATAGACTACTTTATGTTCATTAAAATAATATTTGACTACTCCCTCTGTGACAAATAATACTAGGTTCTATTACCAATTCTACTGCCGCTAAAATGACTATGACTGTGTACTGTTGTAGCGAAAACATATTCCAGTACTACTTTCCGAATACTTCACTGGTGATATGGTGTTTACTGTCATTATTTGACTATCTCTTTGTCCTCGACGTTATTTTTGCTGCAGAAACTGCGGGTGTTGCTTCTCTGGAGAAAACTTGAAATGCAATCCTTCATCGACCCATTTCCCTGACACTCTTCTTTTTATCCACCGAATTCATCTGAATTCTTTACATAGACTGACACATATTGTCTGTGATCAATAAATAAACATATAATTGAAATACTGTTGCATTCCCAATGAAGCCCTCATTTACCAAGCTTCAGTAAACAGGTTAACTATCTGTCTGCCTCTCTAAAGCTGACATTTTGAAATCCAAACACATTGTGGTCTGTCAGTGCACTGAGAAACACTTTCCTTATTTTTGTCTTTTTTTCCCTTCTTTTCCAATATGGAACAATCTCCAACCAATAAATGATTCTGGGCATCTCCAGTCATTACACATTTATTTTGATCTTGCGTCATAATTCATTGCTTGGCGCACAATACATTTTCTCAAAATGCATGGTAATTCCTTGGTGCAGAGCAAAGTTATGATTAATTTATAGTGGAGTGACGGCAAAATGCAGAGATGTCAACATCCATTAAAACTGTTCAATGTCTTGGGTTTATTTTTAGATCCAATTGAGATCTAACTGATGGTGAAAAATATACAGTCAAGTGTGTTTACTTCACCTTTAGAGAGAATGTGTTATGGTCCCAATTAATTTGTTATTCCTGTCACTAAAGGCATTGTCTACGTCAAAACTGTCGCCGCGCTTTGGGCTTAGTTTCCTGGAGAATGGCATTTCATTTCCCTCAAAGACTTTTCTAACTCCAGTCATTTAAAAGGGCTGCGTTTCATTTAGAGCCACTTAAACTAACTACATGCTGATTTGATTGCTCATCAGGATGACAGATTGCAAAATGGCTGGGTGTTGCCTTTTTACCTCTTTACCTCTGGGCTAGTTAAATGATCATACGTGGTTTATCAGACATTCAATTATGGTACGGTTGCCTCCCGAGGTAGGGATTGAAAGGAACATTTTGCAACCTGAGTGGATGTCTTCAATCTCATTACTATGGACATCATCTTATATCTTAACATGGTTAAGCGTTCTGAATCATTTCCAGTGTGCTGCAATGCACAAATGTCCTCCATAAACAGTGCATTGACATCAACTTGAGGTACAGTATGCTTATGGGAAAAGAACAGCATTAACTACCATTTGGTCCCAAGTAGATCCCAATTTGCAGGAATTACTTGAAAAGGGTTGCACAAACTATGAAATGTTAACAAGTAATGGAAACGTGAATAGAAAGTAAACAGATCTGTAACTGTAGCAAATATACATTTAAGTAGAAACATAAAAACATATGGGATATTATAAGAACAAGATTACTGTATATAATACACTACCTGACCAAAAGAATGTGGACAACAACTCGTCAAACATCTCATTCCAAAATCATGGGCATTCATATGGAGTTGGTCCCCCCTTTGCTGCTATAACAGCCTCCACTCTTCTGGGAAGGCTTTCTACTAGATGTTGGAACATTGCTGCGGGGACCTGCTTCCATTCAGCCACAAGAGCATTAGTGAGGTCGGGCACTGATGTTGGGAGATTGGTCCTGGCGCGCAGTCGGCGTTCCAATTCATCCCAAAGGTGTTCGATGGGGTAGAGGTCAGTGCTCTGTGCGGGCCAGTCAAGTTCTTAAACACCGATCTTGACAAAACATTTCTGTATTGACCTCGCTTTGTGCACGGGAGCATTGTCATGCAGAAACAGGAAAGGGCCTTCCCCAAACTATTGCCATAAAGCTGGAAGCACAGAATCGTCTAGAATGTCATTGTATGTGTAACCGATGTGAAATGACTAGGTAGTTAGCGGTGGTGCGCGCTAATACCGTTTCAATCGGTGACGTCACTCGCTCTGAGACCTTGAAGTAGTTGTTCCCCTTGCTCTGCAAGGGCCGCGGCTTTTGTGGAGCGATGGGTAACGATGCTTCGAGGGTGTCTGTTATTGATGTGTGCAGAGGGTCCCTGGTTCGAGCCCAGGTAGGGGCGAGGAGAGAGACGGAAGCTATACTGTTACATATGCTGTAGCGTTAAGATTAAGATCCCATTCTGTGAGCTTGTGTGGCCTACCACTTCATGGCTGAGCCGTTGTTGCTCCTAAATGTTTCCACTTCACAATAACAGCACTTACAGTTGACCAGGACAGCTCTAGCAGGGCAGAAATTTGACGAACTGACTTGTTGGAAAGGTGGCATTCCATGACGTGCCACGTTGAAAGTCACTGAGGTCTTCAGTATGGGCCCTTCTACTGCCAATATTTGTATATGGAGATTGCATGGCTCTGTGCTCGACTTTATACATCTGTCAGCAACGGGTGTGGCTGAAACAGCCAATACACTCATTTGAAGGGGTGTCCACATACTGCTGTATATAGTGTATGTATTATCAGCGATGTGTTGTGTTGGATTTTCCCCAAACATAACACTTTGCATTCAGGAGATAAAGTTCATTTCTTTGCCACATTTTTGAAACTTCGTAACTATTTTAAAGTCACAATTGGCCTCATGTGTTACGGTTGTCGTAAGAACGGGACCACGGCGCAGCATGTGTAGAGTTCCACATCTTTATTCCAATGTGAAACTTCAAGCAAAACAAATAAATCAAATAAACGAACAACTAAACGTGACTACGTGGTGCACAGGCACAAACACAAAACAATATCCCACAAACACAGGTGGGAAAAATAGCTACTTAAATATGATCCCCAATTAGAGACAACGATTACCAGCTGCCGCTAATTGGGAATCATACAAAACACCAACATAGAAAATATAAACTAGAACACAACATAGAAATATTAAACTAGACTACCCCCTAGTCACACCCTGATCTACTACACCATAGAGAAACAAGGGCTCTCTATGGTCCACCACCGAGACCCCGGATCCGACCATGGCGCCATGCCTGGACTGGGCACCGGTGCAGAAGAAGACTCTGGCCTTGGAGCTGGACTGGACGCCATGCCTGGACATCGGTGCAGAAGAAGACTCTGGCCTTGGAGCTGGACTGGACGCCGTGCTCGGACTGGGCATCGGCGCAGGGGAAGACTCCGGCCATGGAGCTGGAGGTTCCGGACCGTTGACCGTCGCTGGAGGTTCCGGACCGTGGACCGTCGCAGGAGGTTCCGGACCGTGGACCGTCGCAGGAGGTTCCGCACCGGGGACCGTCGCAGGAGGTTCCGGACCGGGGACCATCTCCGGAAGCTCCGGACTGGGGACCGTCGCCGGAAGCTCCGGACTGTGAATGCGCACTGGAGGACGAGTGTGTGGAGCCGGTACAGGTGGCACCGGACTGGTGACACGCACTTCAGGGCAAGTGCGAGGAGCAGGCACAGGACGTACCGAACTGGGCACACACTTCAGGGAGAGTGCAAGGAGCAGGCACAGGACGTACCGAACTGGGGACACGCACTTCAGGGCGAGTGCGAGGAGCAGGCACAGGACATACCAGACTGGGGACACGCACTTCAGGGCGAGTGCGAGGAGCAGGCACAGGACGCACCGGGCTGGGGAGGCGCACTGGAGGCCTGATGCGTGGGTCTGGCACAGGTTGCACCAGACTGCTAACCGGATCCTCTGGTCAGATGTTGAGCAGAACACACCTGACCAACATCTCTCCTCTCATCTCTCTCCCAACTTCTCCATCGCCTCCCTGACGGTCTCTGGCTCTTCAGGACGAGTGCAGGGAGCAGGCACATGACGTACCGGGCTGGGGAGGCGCACTGGAGATCTGGTGCGATGACCCGATCTTCAGCCCACCTGCGCTGCCGCATACTCCTAGCCAACTCCATTCTCCGGTATCCCTCCTCACACTGTTCCATCGAATCCCAGGCGGGCTCTGGTACTCTCCTTGGGTCGACCGACCACCTCTCTATCTCCTCCCATGTGGTCTCTGGCTCTTCCCTCTGCTCAGCCACCAGCTCCATGTGGCCCCCCCACAATTTTTTTATTTATTGGGGTTGTCCTTGGGATTTCTGTGGCCGCGAACCCCGGCGTCGTTACCTTCCTCCATCATTAACTTCTGTCTGCCGCCAAGAAAGGGTCTCGCATCCACCCATCACTTCTTCCCATGTCCAAAACTCCTTCACCTGGTGAACATGCTGCTTGGTCCTGGTTTGGTGGGATATTCTGTTACGGTTGTCGTAAGAACGGGACCAAGGTGCAGCGTGTGTAGAGTTCCACATCTTTATTCCAAAGTGAAACTTCAAGCAAAACAAATAAATCAAATAAACAAACAACTAAACGTGACTACGTTGTGCACAAACACAAAACGATATCCCACAAACACAGGTGGGAAAAATAGCTACTTAAATATGATCCCCAATTAAAGACAACGATTACCAGCTGCATCTAATTGGGAATCACACAAAACACCAACATAGAAAATATAAACTAGAACACAACATAGAAATATTAAACTAGACTACCCCCTAGTCACGCCCTGACCTACTACACCATAGAGAAACAAGGGCTCTCTATGGTCAGGGCGTGACATCATGGTGAAATCCCTGAGCAGCTACCGAGTTAGGAAGGACGCCCTGTATTTTTGTAGTGACTGTTTGACACTGACATTATGGGGTATTGTGTGCAGGCCAGTGACTCAATTTAATCCATTTGAAATTCAGGCTGTAACACAATAAAAATGTGGAAAATGTCAAAGGGTACGAATACTCTCTGAAGTCACTGTAAGTGATCGACAAAGTTATCTTTATTTCAGCCCCTTGTAGAGCATTGGCAACAACAAAAATTAAGTATTCTAGTCATGATCCTGTTAAGAATCTACTGTATTGACACAATTCGGTGCAATATACAATACAGAGAGCATAGAGTTCTACAATAATGTGTATGCCCAAAAGGGCAATGAGTATGGCTACCTTCTCGGTCTCCGAGATGGGGAGAGGAGGCAGCAGGAGAGATTTCTTTCCTCCAGCAGGCTACAATGATTTTTTTGTGTGCAGTTATGGTCCATCATTATTAAATGTCTCTTGTTGGATGGGAGAGGCGCTTTATCAAAAACAGCCATTCATCAGGCGCTCTGCGAGACAGCTCACATCTGACCTCTGCTGCAATAATGCTGCATCAAGTAGGCCAACTACCCAGTTTAGCGGCAGAGCAGGGAGCAGGGGCCGGCTCCAAGATTAAGTGCGCTGTTTCAGGTTTTCATTCCCAGGGGCTCCGCCGGCTGATGTTGTATTGATTGCAAAAGTTTACCAGTAAGTATCACAAACAACAATAGCCAGGTCAACGATCGGTGATGCCTGAACCACTATTCCCCGGCGGGGGGCTGCACGTTCAGGGCTAAAGCACTGCCATCATCATGGCTGTGTGCAGGGCTGTGAGAGCGCTCGCCCGGGCTGGGGGGAGAGGAGAGGGCCGCTCCGCACTGGGCTGGGCTGCCTGCTCCTTCTGACATTTAGGAAAGCGATATGTCAGTGTGAAATGAGCAAGCGTGAGATAATTATAAGCCTTTGCATTATAAAAGGCTGCATCGACAAACTGTCCGCCTGCCACCAAGCACCAAGCCCTGTTAGTTGCTCCTAAGTACTCCTTCTCCAATTTAATTGCCAACAAATGTTTGTAACTCTTTTTTTCCAAAAGCATATACACCATTGACTTTATATATATTTTTCTATAATTTATGAAAATAGGGAACCTAAACCGAACACTGATCATTACCTATCCTTCTCAAATTATTCCACATTCAAGGAAATAAGAAAATGGCTACACCAGGTTACAGTATGTTTTCTCGAGGAGGAAAAGCACACTGACATGAGTGAAGGGAGTGAATGTGAAGTAGAGGATTCACCCTGAGGCCATCACTGGCTGGCTGAATGATAGCGCATCCTTGGCCCTGCATGAGGGACAGTACACAACTCTCCATCACAGTGCCATCAGACCATTACCAGGGGACTGCGGCTTGGAGCTGCACCGAGCAGGCCTCCTCCACTGCCCCATGGAGCTAATCATGTGATTTGATGCAATGACAGAGTAATGACACAGATTGGTGGTGTGTTCAGCTTCCCCCTGCTGGAGGCTCACGAGGAGGCGCTGGAGCCACTGTGAGGAGGCGAGGAGAGCAGAGAGCCGAGAGAGAGAGATACAGTACTATGCAACACTACTATAGACGTGAAATGCTGCTGATAGTCTACAGATTTGTTGAGCCTCTATAGATTGATAAATGATATATATATGATATATATCGAGATGCTACTGAAAGGCTAAAGATATGCTGTTGAAATGCTGCTGTAGAGCATATACAGATGGACTATCCAAATAAAGTGTTACCTTTTGAATAATCATATAACTACTTAACTAGTTGCTCCAACCGTGCTGCACACACCAGACCCACACAGGACAGGGCCTCCAGGGGCCCCCATTGATTTTGTTAGTAACTCTCACTCAAATATCCTTAACATGGCATAAGTCATGGCAAAATGTGTAGAACTGCAGGAAACTTGCTTTAGGAAATTCACTTAAACTAAAAATGTTCTCTCCGCAGTCAAGACTGGGGCCACATTTGTTGGGGGCCTCCCAACCAAATCTCACTTAGGGCCCTCAAAAGGCTAGAGCTGGCCCTGATGATCATGATCTAGAAATGCTTAACTTTGTTTTCTTTATTTGGTCCCTCCAACGTGTCTACTCACCCCCACTGTTGAACTGGCTTTCAAGGTGAGCGCGTGCCAGTCGTGATGCTTGAGCCACAGGTTGCGTGCCTCTGGTCATTTGGTTCATCCCTGAAAAATCTGCTAGCTGGAGCTCGTCTGAGTGGTTGGCTGGAGCTCGTCTGAGTGGTTGGCTGGAGCTCGTCTGAGTGGTTGGCTGGAGCTCGTCTGAGTGGTTGGCTGGAGCTCGTCTGAGTGGTTGGCTGGAGCTCGTCTGAGTGGTTGGCTGGAGCTCGTCTGAGTGGTTGGCTGGAGCTCGTCTGAGTGGTTGGCTGGAGCTCGTCTGAGTGGTTGGCTGGATATGTCCTCACCCCTAGTAGCTTTAACTGATTCACTAAGATCTGCCCACTATAGTGTTGTCCTGTCAGAACGTGATGTTGAGGCCCATTACTATACACTTTGTCACCACCACTCACACAGACAGGTGACAGACAGACAGACAGACAGACAGACAGACAGACAGACAGACAGACAGACAGACAGACAGACAGACAGACAGACAGACAGACAGACAGACAGACAGAGAGAGCGAGACAGAGAGAGCGAGACAGAGAGCGAGACAGAGAGCGAGACAGAGAGAGACACCGACAGAGAGAGACACCGACAGAGAGAGACACCGACAGAGAGACACCGACAGAGAGAGAGGGAGAGACAGAGAGAGACACAGACAGAGAGAGAGACAGAGAGACAGAGAGACAGAGAGAGAGACAGAGAGAGAGACAGACAGACAGACAGACAGACAGACAGACAGACAGACAGACAGACAGACAGACAGACAGACAGACAGACAGACAGACAGACAGAGAGAGCGAGACACCGACAGAGACACCGACAGAGAGAGACACCGACAGAGAGAGGGAGAGACAGAGAGAGACACAGACAGAGAGACAGAGAGAGAGAGAGAGAGAGAGAGAGAGAGAGACAGACAGACAGACAGACAGACAGACAGACAGACAGACAGACAGACAGACAGACAGACAGACAGACAGACAGACAGACAGACAGACAGACAGACAGACAGACAGACAGACAGACAGACAGACAGACAGACAGACAGACAGACAGACAGACAGACAGACAGAGAGAGAGAGAGAGAGAAAGAGACATAGACAGAGAGAGGGAGAGAGAGAGAAAGAGACATAGACATAGACAGAGAGGAGAGAGAGAGAGAGAGAGAGAGAGAGAGACATAGACAGAGAGAGAGAGAGAAGAGGCGCCGCCACATGGTAGAGCATCTTTCAGGAGATCACCAAGTAGTCTCACATGTGAAATCAAGATTAATGGGGATGTGGAGGGATTCTTTTTATGTCCTCAAGTAACTATATTTCTCTTAATGAGGTACATTAACAGTAATAGAACTACTGAGAAGTACAAGCCGTTAATTAATGCCTCCACAGTCATCACCAGTGGATGGGAGGAGCTGGTCAGTGGGGCCCATTGGACCAAAGATTATAGGTGCAATCTATAAGATTTTTCATTGCTCTGTGCTAATTGATCAACTTCTGGAAGAATATGAAGAAGCTACTAAATTAATAAACTAGCTAATAGCAAGTCCCGTGTTACAAACCTCATCAAAAATACATACATTTATTTGCACAGATGTGAAATATTTGTTATTGTTACACTGACAGTGAAAAAAATGATTGCTGGACATTTGATTTCTTCCCGAAATTCATTTAATGTTCAGAATAAATCTAGTATAAATCACACAGAACGCACCTTTTAAGGGGGTTTATTTTGCCTTTTGAAATGCAATATATTTAGTTATCTTAGGTGGTCTTCTATCGCGTTCTTCTGAAACCCATTTCCATACACACTCTACTGCTCTCTCTCCATCTCTGCTGGCTTATCTGGGCTGTAATCCTGGCTGTAATGTTCTCTTGTTAGGCTAGCCGTGTTGGCCCACACCCGTAGCAACAGAGGGAAGGCCTGAGGCACCACTGGAATTAATTACAGACAAAAGCGATGGTGTTTGCAATTGTCATGCCAAATTATCACTAGCCATTTAATGTACCTCATCTGAACTGATCCACACTAGCTGAACTGCCTTAGGGCACCTATTCTTCTTTTTCCAGGGGTGGGTAGGGGATGCTCGGTGGGTTGTGAGTGTGTGTGTGTGTGTGTGTGTGTGTGTGTGTGTGTGTGTGTGTGTGTGTGTGTGTGTGTGTGTGTGTGTGTGTGTGTGTGTACGGGGGAGTCCACATCTGCTGGGGGCCTGCCTAAATCCTGGGCTGGAGGCAGTGTACTAACAATGCCCCAAGCAAATAAAACGTGTCGACCATAAGGAATGACCCCCCCCCCACCCCCCCACCCCCCCCCCCACCCCAGCCCCTCCAGCCCCTCCGATCCACTCCAGAGAGACGTTCAAAGCCCGTCCTGACATCTTTAATTCTGTCACTCTGGTGATGATAATCCTTGATGTGTTTAGATGTGCTGTCAGTGGCCATTTGCTCCACACCAACGTGCGCCTCCACACAGGGTCGCTTTGCCGTAGATCCTTAGATCTACTCCTTCAAAAAACACATAACATACAAAAGTCCATGGTTTTCAAATAACGTTCGGAGGTGTCACACATCGAATCCGAGAGATAGCAAATATTCTCTCTCTCGGTGTGCATGGCAACTGCCCATTAGCACACGGATTGAGGCGCAGTGTGGGAATCTCAGCGGAGCTGAGGAATACTTAAAATCATTTAGTTGTTTTCTTTAATCCTGCCATTTATATGGCTTCTTATATCAAAAGGACACCAGGCCTTCCCAAATGTACACTTACACATAAGCCACCATTATTTTTCTGCTTCTACAGCAGAAAACCTAATACCTTAGTTCAATAATAGTACGAAAGGGACAGCTTACCCATAGTGCAATAGAGTTATTCCACCACTATGAGCAATTCTATGTTGTCGAAAACACAACACAGACCTGTGATACCTCAAATTGCCAAGGCAAAATAGGGATAGCTACGGTAATATCAATGATACCATTAGAACCCTAAACAAACCCTAAACAAACATATTGGTTTCTTTAATAAGATAACCATCCGACAATTAGTCACTGAGTATGAATGAACGACCTATCCCTCTGAACGGCCTCGCCGCTGATGTTTTGACCATACGCCTATAAGCGCAAACCCTATGTCCACATGCGCACACATTCATAGTGACGCTTCTCCACCGTACTGAACCTGCTACTGAGAGCGTATTTTCAAGGATGCCGACAAACAAACAACACAAAAAAAAAGGGGGGAAAAGCCACAGAAACGTGAAGGACACAACGGGTTACTCTCCAAGGGACTGCATTCATTCCTGCCATTGTCATGCAAGCCCGGTTGTAAGTAATAATGTGGCCTTTAATGACGGAATGATGGACCTGCCAAACACTGCTCCTGCCATATACTGTCTGCATGTCCCTGCCGGCAGGCGCTCAGATGCCCATCTGGGACATATTAGCATATCCTCGTCAATCCACAGCCCGCTTTAACATAATCCATATTTGTTGGGTAAAGTCCAACAGTGAGCCTCCAGTACAACGGTCATATGATGCTATGACACACCGCAACCTGCTCACATAAAGCATGCTTGGGCAGCTAAGCAATTCAGAAATGCAAATATCAGGGCACGCGGCTCTCTACCTTGTACCTAGAGGGACAAATCCCTTTTGGCCAGACATCTCCAGACTGTTGCCTTGGTATTCCTCCACGACTGTTCGTGTGATTTTTATTCTAAGTGTTAGAGACAGAGGGGGGAGAACAAAAAGAACCTGCTGTCATGCCTGGAAGTGAGTGTGTAAAATACATTTAGTCACTGAGGCATGGTACAGTATGCTTCACCTATCAGAGAAATAATGCCGTATTTGGATACACATTTGCTTGGTAAACATGTTGCTCTCTTTCCCTAAAAGGCACAGCCCGGGTTGAATTACCTTAAAGCCCTTCGCTGACTTATTAGTGCTGTTATTTGCATGCACTTGCTGGAATATGTCGTCCTCACGTCAACATGTGTAGCTACACAAGATGGCTTCCTACGCGGCTACTTGCTATGTGCATTCTAGAAACTGATAGTGATCTAGCACTGCACCGTCAAGCAGATTGGTTGTCACTGACAGGAAAACACTGCAGTGGGTTGATGGTATCATCTGGAAGGATTGTCAACCTGTGCCTTCACGTACATCTTCTGCACGAACCAGTCTCGTACAGAAAACGCCCCCCTCATTCATTTCTCTGTATAGATGACCTCGTATCAGTTAGATGATCAAAGATGCAACATCATGGGTCCTGGGTCATGGTCGGTACCCAAGGAAAGGAAAGCCACATACATGTTCAGTCATGTACAACACAATGAAGAAGACAAATGGGTAATGAACGTGAAATGTATTTGAACAGCTCGTACAGAGTCGTACAATAAAAGCGGGTCAATATTTCCTCTGATCATTCTCTCGACATCAAAGAGGGGTGTAATAAACCTTTAACCTGCCCATTAAGCACATTCATTCTATATAAACTGCAGATTCTACAGCAGCACTCTCTGGTAATACACTATATGGACACGGTGACCTTTTCAACTTTGGGCGAGCTGTCATCGATGTCAATCTTAATGAGATCCTAATCTAGATCTGGAAAGTGCATCTTGCTGGCAGACCTGCTTCTCATGAAATGAACTAGCAAGTTAAGTACATGTATGGGCATATTACAGCTGAAAGGTTCCTGAACAAGTAATTTATCAACTTCAAAGGCAAAGCTGTTTACTAGTGTAAATATAGCAATGAACCTGTTCTTTTCTCCAATATTGGAACACTGGCAATAAAAAGGATACTGTCCAAAGCAGAGTTAAAACCAATACAATCCTCTAAATGTTATCTGGCTTACATCTAAGGAGGGTATATCCATCTCTAGAAACTATTTCCAACAATATAATTGTTGACAATTTAATAAACATTTTGTCTTTAACATACTGCCATTCCAAAAATTATCTTTATTTTGATGCCGAGGGGTTTGCTTTACAAAACCATCCCACTGGTTAATTTTCAAGAAACGTGCAACGCTATATTTGTCCAGATATCTCACTGTTGTGATTTTTCTTTAAGTTGGCTACATGGCATAGTCTACAGATAGAAATTCAGCAGAATTCTGCTAGCCACTAGAAAACAATACCTGTCATAGACCATCATCACATAAGCCTTCTGAGATATCAACTCAGAGAACTTTTAACCCAGGAATTTCAAATCCTTCTGTCAAAGAGGGAGCAGAGATCCGGGGATCATGACACTTTAGTCGGCAGCAGTCACACAGCTCTGAGCTGGCTGCTACTCCAGCTGGACTCCACTGCTTGGCAGACAGGGCCAGAGGGGAGGGGGGCATTTTAGTTTGCCTTGTACTTAAACACACTGAAATTGATTCCACTTATATCAGCATTCACATTGTTCTAGAAGAATACATTATAAATGCTCCCTGGCATTGTTCACGAAGTAAATAAAGCGCATACTGCTGTCTAAAGCTGAACAAAGTGGAATAAACAGCAACATAAAAAAGGCTGGAATTTTTTGGAGACCTGTCAATTGTCAGATCTACCTAGTAGAGCTTATACCAGATATGTCTAGCTGGAGACGGACTCAGACAGTGGACGCTGTATTTTAATTAGATTCACACCACTGCGCTCGAGGGCATCCCACGCCAAATGTACCGTATCCATACACACCCTCGCTCATTCATTTCACAAAGTTGAAGAAGGAACTTCCTGTGCCTCCCTTTCACCTGCAGAGCAATTACAGGATGAGAGCTATTCAGCATCAAGGCATCACACTTCAACATCCCTAACAATCCTCCTAAAAATGCAACCCCCCCCACCCCCCAAAAAACGATGAAACAAACAATGAAAATTGCCCAATTTGAGCTGCGTTTCGGGAGAGGTGAGTAGGAGCCCTGCAGTTCACACACCTCCCCTAACCCAGTACCCACAACGAGGAGCCGGAGAGGGCCTCGTCTCAGAGGGGTGTCATGCTGCATGTCATCAGACTGCTTAAATTGCACTGCCAGTGGATAAGCAGCAGGGGTCACATGAGGCCCAGTGTGGACTGCAGTATGTAACGCTTGGAGGACCACGTTCTGAAGGCCAGCCAGTAATGACCGCCAAGCCGTCCCAACAAAGATAGAGGGGGAGCTGTTTTTGTGTTTTTATTTCAACATGCGCGTGCACATACACACAGTGGATAAAAGGCCAAGTGAAGCCCCTCTGTGTAACCTTACAGAGAGTGCAAGGTTTTGCTCATTTGGACTATACATGATCAATATATCTACAGCATGTCAATCTTCAAGAAGGCAACTGAGTTTGGTAGGGTCCATTTCTACATTAATATAATCAAACAGGATAGAGTATCACGTTTAGCTAAATCTCTGTAAAGGGCATAGCCGAGGCCGAGCAACTGCTGTTGTAAACCCAAAGCCCACATGTGACTTCCCCAGGCCTCAGTTGGGCAGACAGCAGAGGGAGTTAACAAAGCTAATTAGGAGAGGCTGACATGTTAAAATGAGCTGCGGCTCGGGAGCCAGCTCTATCACATATGTTTCCTTTGTGGCGGGTGAAGTGGCTCCTTTGTTTGTGAATTGATGGCGTTTCGCTCGGCGGTCCCTTTGGGGAGAGGCACTGACCTGCGGAGGCCTCGACAGCGAGAAGTGGCTCCTTCTCGGTCTCTCCAACGCCTGCGCCTCCAGCTGTCCCACTCCCTGCCCTCCCCAAAAACCTCCCCCTCTCAGAGCCACTGAGGCCCAGAGAGATGGGCAACACCTGTAAAAGAGCGGGCACCCCCTCCACCCAGGCACCCACAGGCAGCCTGCCCACCTGCTACTGAGCTCTCTGGGCCCTGCAGCTTAAACGCTCATTTTGTGCCTCTCAGCACGGGACTTATTGATATAAATAGCTGTGCACAAAGTGCACACTCTGTTTTCTCTTGGTCTGGTGCAGTAGGTGTGTGTGATTATATTCAATGTGTGGCTCTTTCAGGGTGGGATGGAATATGAGCAGACTGGACACAGGGTAAATGACAATCAAAATGACCAATCACTGACGGTGATGACTGTTAAAGTTACATTTAGTATAGTGATGGAATTATATGTAGACCTACGTGATTTTGGCACCCCATTTTAGGAATTGACTTGAAATGTAAAATGCTAATTTATTTGTTTTAAATACTAGCGCTCAATAACCTTGTCATTTGTCATGATTCAGGATTGTCAAACTTGCTCTGTAAACAAAATGTTAACAGTGTTCTTGAATAGAGCTATCCATGTGGCAAGTATCAGATACAACCTAATTTGAAGTAATATTGAATACAGTGTGGAGTCTGGGGTAGATAGGTTATGTTAATATTTCAGATTTGATTCTGCAAATACTGTTCAGATTAAGACAGGCAAGGGACAGTTTACATCTGAATGATTTTTTAAATTATTTTTTTTAAATCATACAGACTGAGTAAGATTAGTTCATTATCATTTACTTATACATGTAATTACAACTGAGTTAGTTTAAACATGAATAATCAGAGGGAACCTTTACTCTAAAGCACAGGGGCCCGGGCATCGAAGAGTTAACTTGTTTTATTGGTGTGTAAACAACGCTCCGAAAAAGTCCATCTCTTTCACCCACCTAAACCTACATGGCAACAGATTAATCTTCCCCTATTAAGATGACAACACAATTTGCTGAGAAGTTCACTGTAAATAAATACGCTGAGGAGGAGATCATACGTCAGGCTGCAGGCTGGGCTATACCATTACAGCAGGACATTTGTTTCCATACACACTGGAAGCCATTCAGGGGATGCCATCGCCTTCATGAGGTGAAAGTGAAATCTGGGCCCGATGAGGAAAATAAGGACATCAGGACAACCACACATTAACTTTCATCACGAAAGTCATTTCAACCACCAGGAATATAGAGGCTCCTTCTATCCTGCTCATAAAAGGGGAAAGGTGTAATACACTGTTTTCAGTTGAAAGGATAACAGTAGTTTTGTCTCCATTAGACATTTTAAACAACAGTAACAACAACGCACCATCTGGTGCCTTACTATTTCAACAACATCACAGTAAAACACGATCTGGAGATTATTTTCTCCTTAAACAGTTCAATAGGAAATGACCCCAACATGGTAAACATGTTCACTATATAGTACTGTAGCATTCCTGAATATTCTGCAGCTTGAACAGTCCAGACCTTAGTTTTGCTGGGGAAACAAAGCACTCCAGTCAAGTGGCTGCATTGATTTTGCAGTAATTGATCTGATGGTTCCTTGTGATAATTGACAATTATCCCTGATTACCAGACAGGGGCTTAGAATCAGTCTAAGAAAATGACCAGCATTATGGGGTGTTGTACAATGGAAGAACAAAGATAGATCAATACAACTCTCAGACAACAGCTGAGAAAAACAACTGAAGGGTGTCACACCGCATAATACTTCAGGAACGCTGACAACCCTAACCCAGCAAGGGGTGCTATTGAAAAGGGGGCTAATCATTTGAGGACAGACAATCACAGAAAAGGGTTACGATTTGAGGCTGTTACAAGCGTCTGTGCAATGTGTGTGTGTGTGTGTGTGTGTGTGTGTGTGTGTGTGTGTGTGTGTGTGTGTGTGTGTGTGTGTGTGTGTGTGTGTGTGTGTGTGTGTGTGTGTGTGTGTGTGTGTGTGTGTGTGTGTGTGTGTGTGTGTGGACTTGCGTGCCTCTATATATGTCTAGTATATGTCTATATATCTCTATGTTAGTGCGGATGTGACCTCTGCTGATTGGTCCCCTCGATTCCAGCAGACAGATGCAACTCATTGCAGCTTAATAAATAAAGGAGCCCAGGGGATCCCTGCTAAATGGTTCTATTAAGTTGGAAACATGTCAGCCAATATAAAAGCGGCCTGACCTCGGGAAAGGTCAACTGTGACATGCATGTTTACTCAGGAAAACAACCAAAGGCTGGAAGGTCTTGTTTTATAGGGCTGCTTCAAAAGGGAGAGTCAGGGCACCGAATTATTGGGATTATGTTGACTAGGGCCTTTGTTCCCATAAAGAGCGGCTCGACGTTGTCACTGGTGCTTTGCTAAGGAAGCACTCAAATCCTCACCGCCGCCATCAAAGGGTAAGGTACTGAGATAAGCATTTCATGGTTTCAAAGCACACAAAGCCTCGTCAAGCTCCACTGCTTAACAACACGCAGAGAGATAGATATATATAGATATAGAGATAGTAAGAGAAAGACAGAAAGATTACCACAGTATTAGAGGGAAACAGAGGAGAGAGAGGGAGAGAGAGAGATGGGGCAGAAAGTGAGTGGGAAGAGGAGAGTGGAACTGGCAGTCACCCTGTCTGTGACATGAGCGCTGACTGGAGAAGGCTGCAGCAGGGCTGCTTTAAAAAGAGAACAGACCCTCTCCTGCTACAGCAGCACAGTGAACCCTGTCGCTCAGACACAAGGGAGGTGAGGAGGCCCGGCTTCCCTTCCCCACTAATCAGCCTGTATTATGTTTAATCAGCTGATCAAAACACTCGGAGAGAGAGAGAGGAGTTTGCTTGCTTGGTGTGCATATTAGGCATGCAGTCACAGCGTTAACTAGCATTGATGAACTGTTTGCTTATGCAGTAATAATTAACTTCCATTACATTACTTTGTGTGATTACTTTCTTAATTGCCTGAATTATGCATCAATTTAATATCTAATAACCAGTCTCAGACATTAGACAATGTATCAGACACAAATTGCAAACAGTTTCCTGGCTTTAATTAAACACACAAGAATAAATGAAATGTTGTAGGATGGATGTCTTGCAGTGATTTCCTGGCTGCTTAAATATGCTATTTATTATAAAAACATGTAAAATTAACTTTCTCCTCAGGAAAGCAAACCACAAGATGCCAATTACAGTATGCAAGTTGCTTTGCCGTGGCTATTTTACAATCTAGATGAATACGTCGGTTGAGTGCGACTCATTGTTGCATTATGCAAATGCATCAATGAGAGAAGTCACTGACACAGTAGGTTTATGGCTTGTTTCAAACAGAGCGTCTTGGTCTTACGAAACGGTTATTAAAACAGATCCCCTGACAGAGTGCGTGACCTCGCTTTTCGATCATACTGCAACACATGAATTAACAAAAAAACAAAAGCCATCCTTCTTAATTATGCCCTGCTCCGTAAATATACGGCCGTTTGATTTAAAACGTTACCTCCACGACTTCAATTGGAGCTGATCAAGAACCAGCCCATCTAAACACCAAATCGTTACATGAATTGACGTTTACTTTTTACTCCTCTTGTATCTTAATTTCACCCTCATTCAAAAAGTCATCCATTCATATTAAGAAGGAGATCAATAACAGTGTCATCAACAGTGACTCTTGGTGAGCAAGCAACAAAAGGAAGCGCACGAACTACCGACCTTTCCCACCAACAGTAAATAATAAGTGCTAAAAATGGATGGTATTGAAATGGATGCAGAAGTCAGACATCAAGACGCTGCAATGACAGCGATCTCTTTAACTGATCTAAACTCATGCAAATCCACCAGACTGGTGTTAGGCCTGGCAGCGCCATTAGTCTCTGCTTTTTAAATGATCTCCAGGGCTGGTAAGGGCTGTGAGCTGCTGGCAATGCAAGGTTAGACACAAAATGATGGCAGCGTGTGGATGCTTCACAGACCTCATGATAGTTTCCGTCTGTCATTATTTACGTCTGACTAGACGCGTCATGTCAGCTACCTAGAGAGGCACTTTTAATGTGAAACCCCCCATTCGTTCTCCTATTGCTTTTGCACAAGCAGAGTAGGATACCATTATTTCTCTGCTTCACTACACTTAGGTGAAGCTTGCCCCCCCCCCCCCCGTCTCTCAGAATCAAAAGACAGATCCTCCGCCTGCTATTATACATGCTTGTGTTCTAACGGAGAGAGTTGACACAAAACGGCCATTTCACACATACATACTAGCCTACGTCTGCAAAGATTACTCAGCGTTTGATTTAAATGACAAAAACGCTACAATACTTGGAGTCGCTGTTGGGATTCCATCAACTAGATCTGTGAGGGAGACTTCCACCTGCAGTATGAAGCTACATTGGGATTCATAGACTCAAATAAAAGCAGTGATATCAAAACTGGATCCACATTCAATTTAACAGCTCTACCATGTCTAATAGAAGTTCATTCAGGCGCTGTGAAGTCCCTGAAAACCCCAAACGTACATATTTTCATGGTCTCATTTGTAGTTTCTCCTCACTACTAACAGTTTTTATTTCAAAGGGGTTGTTCTGAGGCTCAATAAGCTGGTCATTTATCAAAAGACCATCCATGAATCAAGCAATGTTGCAGAATCAATCATTGATTCACCTTATTCCCATGTTTTTCCATCTGAGCCATATAATGATCATTAAACTGACCATGGCATGTCTGAAAAATGGATTCATAATCCACTGATAGCATCACCAGAGATCCTGAGAAGAGCATCTTAAGGGTAGGAATAAAGCAATAGCCTGGCACACCACAAATTCAATAATGGACTTTTATAATAGTAATAATAATTGACTGTGCGTGTATACCGCTTTCCACTAACATCTATAAGCACTAGACTATAAAGAGCCAAGGAGCTGGGCTAAGGAGAGCTAGCCTTCATGTTCCTGGCTGAGGTCCATCCTTATGCTTTGTGCACGTGATCACAGCCTAGATGAGCATGCCTTAATGGGCCTGCTTAGCCCCATCATGACCCAATGAGTGTCGGTTGTGGAGTGGATGTGTCTGGTATGCGTGTTCCCAGCAGGGAGACGGGGCCTTACGAAGGTCACCATTACAGTAGTCCAGGGGCTCTCTAAGTGAACCCAGGAGAGGATGATAAGCGATGTCCAACACTGTCTCTCTGTGCTCTCACCGTGGCCTCAGCTCTGGCCAACCTCAGCACTCCAAATGAAAAAGTGTATTTTTCGTTTTGAATATAGACAGCGCAATTTCTACATTTATTGTATAAATGAATATCATTCTATTAAGTTTTTATACATTTTAGTGGAATTATTCAGCGAAACAAAATGAACTACAGCCAAGAGGGTAAAAAATATATATAATACTACTACCTTGGTCCAGAGTGAGAATCAAAAACCAATATTTTTATGTTTTGCAAACCAATACTTGCGTAAGTATAATAGAAAAAAAAGAAGCTTTTTGCCTCCCGAGATATCAGTTCTCATAAAGTGTGTGACAATATTGCCCTGTGTTATGGCCGCCTAATGGACAATGTAGCATTAATTCAGCTTCAGATGAACAGGCAGGACAGCAGAATCAAAAATGAAGAGGGGCCCAAGGTGTATGAATTATGCATATTATATTACCATACCCCTGCAATACCATGTATGACAAAACAATGCAGCGGAAATTGGCCTGCAACCGAGATATTGAACAATTTTCTACATGGTTCTTGCCCACCTCAGATGTGAAATTTTATTTCGCTTGTTCAATAAGAACACAGCAGTCCATATAAGGTCTGTATGTTCCCATCCAGCACTTCTACAGAATGTAATGTAAACAAGGGGGGATAATTGAAAAGAAAGGTCTCCTGACTGACCGCTTTCCCGGAGACTTATCATTGAGGTGGATGGGAATTTGGCTGAGTGGCAGAAAAGAATTACCTTCTTTCATTGATTTTCCTTTAGAAATCAAAGGTAGATAAATCAGATAGGGCAATTTGCTTTGGCTGGCCCAGTAAAGCCATTCATGTAGGCTGAACAACATGTCAGAAACTATTATTTGCAATCATGTACCTCTTATAAATCCAGAGCAAAAATGAATACATGAGAGTTCACAAACAAAGGAATTCACTGAGAAACAATGCATTTTGAGTTTGTATTAAGCTGCCCACACTCTTTGGTGGGTAGAAAGACCCAACATGTTTCAGTACAGGAGTAAAAAATATAATAGAAATTAACAGAATGTACAGTACACACAAATGACATCAGTAAGGACATCCTCTATTCCATTTCAGGGATATATTTCCACCCCAAGCAGTAACCCCACTCTAAAGGTCCTGTTAGGGTTCTGTGTGGCTTAGTTGGGAGAGCGTGGCGCGTATAAACACCAAGGTTGTGGGTTCGATTCCCAAGGGGGAACAGTACAAAAACGTATGAATATGTATCCACTCACTACTGTAAGTTGCTCTGGATAACAGCGTCTGCTAAATGAATAAAATGCCAAAGCTGACCACATTCATTTACACATTATGCAGTACTGGTTCGATGCTATTTCAGGGGCATGTTTCATTTCCAAACAGGAACTCCTTTTTAAAGGTCTGGCTTGAAAGCTGACCAGTGTGACCGCATCATTTACATAATTTAGTCTGCTGTTAGTGGAGCCGTACACGTCCCAGTGCTGTGTAACACAGTAAGTGGTATTGGGCAGTTCTTTTGTTCTGGTCTCGTAATCATTACCTGGCATCTTATGGCCTTTATGGCTTTAAAACTTCAGTGTCCTCCCCAGAAAACAAACAGGGAGTTATGGCTGATCTTTTATTAAAACTTTAGGAGAGTGTCCCCCTCTGGAGGGGGTGGAGGAGGAGTGGGACAAATTAGCGTTGACAGTAGACACTTAAAGCAGGAAAATCACAGGCCCTCTGGGAGCCAGCGGCCACATGGGGCTCCCCGCCTGTGTAAAGAACACTCCAGATTTCACTTGAGATGCAGTCGCCTTTTAACAGGGCAGGGGGAATGTCAACAGACCCTCTTGAATGAGCCAATGAAAACACTAAAGGAACAGGATTAACCAGCTGATATCACAGAGAGTGGTTTGTTTAGCAAACCACCTCCCCTCATTGGAACAAGGCCCAAAACACAATGTGGACTGACTATACAAGCAGAACCTTTCTTTTGTTTAGCATGTTTCTAATGGACCAAAATAGTGTGCTTAGTGTTTCAAATGCCATTTTCGAGCCGCTGCACAGTCTACCATTCAATTAGGTTACAATTATACTCTCTTTTAAAGGAGCGGTGGCTTTTGAAACATAAATCCAAAGCATGGACGACTGTCTCTCCAAGCCCCATAAATTACTTTCAGGGTAAGTGACAAGTCTAAAGAGATGTCTAAAAGAAGTGAAGATATCCTTTAACATATCAGAGCCAAATGTACTATGACCTTTTAACTCAGAGCATCTTCTTTTCCAATTACGGTCTGATAGGAAATTGACTTACTTGTTCCTAAGCTCGCCCTCTAACCTTTAACCTACATCTTCTAACAGACATTTAATTCCCACTTAATTCCTTGTCTGTTGGCTACTCCATTATTCTTTTTATTGTCCATTTAGTGCAGAGCTCTACGGGTCATAAATTACCATGTAACAACCTGAAGCAGTAATTACCAGACATCAGGGGCATTCAATCTCCTAGTAATTTCTCAGCAGCTGTGATGGAGAGCTCTCAGCACAATTAATGCCTCAACATTCTGAACAGGCAATGTCAAGGCCTCCTCAGGACCCACCGACTACACGCTAAACGAAATGAAAGCTAACCCTGATGTGTATTAGAGACAAAATATAGCATTTGATTTGCTTGCCAAAAGCTTTCGAGCATCGGTCATCCAATTACGTTGGCGCAGAACTTTGACCTAGATCCTCAACTACGACTAAAGCAAACACAGCCAAGAAGTTGACACTTGATATGGGATAAATATATCATGGTGGGTTGATGTTCTAAGGGTATGCGCTCTCTATAGAGACCTAGGTTAATGTATACTGAAACAAGAGAGGATACAGTTAAATATAGCTATGGCCACGCTAAGCAAAGCCATAGTGAAATCCTCTGAGCAACACAGGGGCAACCCTCAGACTTTCACGGTCCACAACAGGCTTGTGTAAACTGTGTCATGTTCCAACAAGAAAGCACAAATTGGTGTTAATATCCAGACAAACCTTTGTCATGTTCTTATAGGCTACGGTAGTGCACTCAACTCCGAAGATGCTGTGTTTATTGCCATTAAAAGAAAACTAACTGTACAAAACTCTCAATGAAAATGTAATTGTCGCCTACTCTCAGGAAATGATTAAATGAATGGTACTTTTTAAGCAAGCCTGATACTGCAAATGATCCATGATTTTTTTTCATTAATGGAACTTAATGCTATCATTAGAGCTTAATTCACTGGTTAATATACAAGCTGCAGAAGTTCCTGTCATGCACCAAGAACATGTAAACACACAACAAGTCTGTGCGTGTCATAAATTGAAAATTAGCTCGCTCTTCTCCAGAAATACTGCCGAATGAAGTCGAATTTATGAGCTTGGACCACCAGAGCTTACAGCTCGTGTTATGACCTTGAGTCCATGTTTATTCGAATGCAAACAGTATTACTCAAGCTATTTACATGTAATATGCATTGCCATGGGCCCAAACTAATTCATCCAATAGGCCTGCTTGAGAGTAAATGCATTCCTTAAAATCTGCATAAATGATGATATGTTTCCCCTCTGATTACGACTGAGCTAGGTCACCATTGATTAAACACTGACTGTTGATTTTACACAATACACAAGTAATATCTAGTGCAAAAACTCAAGGACTGATTTACAAAGATAGCTAATTCTGAGCAATAAAAAAGGAAAATGCTTGCTTAATTTTTTTCAGTTAAGTTCGACCTTTTTGTAAATACTTTATGATGAGATTTTGAACAACCGGGGAAAATAATACACTGGTGAAGACTGACTGAAATGACAGTCGCACCGACCAACGTACTATCCCAAAAATGTTTTATTGCAAGATATTTTAGTACAGTTGGGTTAGTTAGTAGCTACGACTGAATCAAAATAAACCATCTACCTTAAGGAGCTGATTGGGTCGGGATGTCCAAGTAGAAACGCTGTGCCTTAAGGAATAAAAAAAACATTGTTAATATGAGTATCACACAAAGGGATTCACAAAAAATACAATTTGTTTGTCTTTTGAGCATCTTTCACTGCTTTCAAAGACAGCTCTCTAACTCCTGTGACAAGTGATGGGGATGTGAGGCGAGTTTAGTCATTTGCAATGGGCAACTAATTTATTATTGAAAAAAGTGAGGGTAAAACATTGAAGGATTTCCCTTTAATCAGATCTCTTAGGAATCCATGTAGTGGACCAATGCCCCAATGAGTTCCCTTTAAAAAGGCAGGAAAATAAGATTGGCTGCTGCACGCTGGCTAAGCTTTACCCTCAAATCAAGAGGAATCTGGGGAATTTACTTCAATCTAAGAGCCATTCGCATCTGTGAAAAGTTCATTTCTCTTCACCTATTAACTCTGAATAAAGCCACCATCATTTATGCATTTGTTCATTTAGAAATCCTCAAGCTCCTAAGCTAAAGATCTGAGCCAAATTTGGAACTTACGGATGACTAATCACAGAGGCGCTTCAGAACTGGAACCACAAATGGATCCTTCACAGCATTGTAAATCAGTACCTCAAAGAGTATAATTTAGCCACAAGCATAGACTGCTTGTTTATCAGATGGTGCCCGGGATAAGAGTCTAGGATGAAAACCTTCCCGTAAATCTGGGTACCTTTTATGTGCTCATGGAGACACACTGGCTGATTCAAATTGTGCAGGGCACTCCAGAATTAAAAAGGAGAGGAGGCCTTTCATGTCAAGCAGTGGGCGTTATATGATGAGCTCTCTGCAAGCTTAATGGACGTCCTTTATGGAGACATCCAAACATGGTGTAATTGGTCTTAATGCATTCTGAATAGAAGAGCACGGCACTGACAGGGAGGCATGAGAGAATTTGGTGTCCTGCTATAACACTGTCATAACAAAACACAAACACACTTCCTGAAAAAGTTGGAGTATTTTTTTGTGCATTCATGTGCTTTTAAATGTAGCCTAGCAGAGCTAGTTAAATTAGCATCGCAGGCTACGCTTGTGTTTTGAGAGTTGACAAGCTGCCTGCTCAATAAACAAACAGTCTAGTTAGTTTTCTGATATACTGCTCAGAGTGACACTGCTAAACCCCAGACGATGCATCAAAACTCACAGTGACTGATTCTGATATCTCAATAAGCACCTGGATAGCTCTTAACATGTCACACCTGCACTTCTATAGCATTCCCCGCCTGGCCTCACTGGGAGCTCAATACACCTGCTTCATGCCTTTTAACATCTCAGCATCTGGAAGCTAAACATCATGCATGATTAATTAGAAGGATTTAGGATCTTGGGAACGCTGTTGCGATTTTTAATCCATACTTTTCATACTGACATCTTTCAGGTGTCTACACTGACATACCTACTAATATTATATACAGGACAGTGACAAAATACTGGGCTATGTGCACCTCGGTACATATACACTTTTGTTGCATCTGATTAAGTTATTTTCACAGTGGAAATGTGGCCTACCTGTTGTGTGTCATCAAAAGCTTTGTCTCCTTCCACAGTCCTCATCGCTCCACGGTCCTCACCGCTCCGCGGTCCTCACTGCTCCGCGGTCCTCACCGCTCCGTAGTCCTAGTCCTCATCGCTCCACAGTCCTCATCGCTCCACAGTCCTCATTTCTAAAAGACAACAAAATTAAGGAAATGGTCAAGAAAATGATTAGAGTTAGTCCTGTGAGAAATACCATTAAAAATGAAAGCATTTTCTTTCGATCTTAGTGTCACCCCGTATGCTACCATATTCAGAGTGCAAAGTACGATAAATAGTTTCCATTTAATGAGCATATGCTATTTAACAAGGGAATACCAAGGGGAGACTTTGTTGATCAATATTATCGCATACTTCCTATTCAATCAATTTAGTGTCTGCTTATGGTCCATTACCTAGTTTAATAAATTGTGTTATATCAGAAAAGTGGAATATACTAATTCCCAACACCCAAAGGCATTTATTAAGCAGCAGAGAAGTGTTCAATGCCAGACAAATTCCAAACACATTAAAGTAGTTCCATGCATATCACACTGTGATATAATCAACAATTTACAAATACAATTCACAAACAGAATGAACTGTTACTTTATCAAAATGGCTAAATAAATATAATACATTGATTATCGTACAGGCCTACACAAGTCATTTCCGTGATCTGTAGTTATTCAAATCTTTCATCGAGTGTGACTAAGCTCCAAACACAACTATAACACTGACTTTGGACCAAAGCAGGTGTTTCATACTGGAACAAATCATGATTCCAATGATGAGGCATACAAGCTAGCCTTCTGAAATGGAATGCAATCTCAACAAAAATGATGAACCATAAAAGTGGTAATAAAAACATTTCCACATTAATTTCTGTGTTTGTACTCTAGAAAACCCTGGCTAACTGTACATGATGTCTCAGTGCCTTACAGTCTACTCATTATAGGGCTATTATAGCCACATGGACTAGGATGCCAGGGCCTGAGTGATTTGGACAGGAAGTGACATTACCATTTGAGTCATGCCATTTTATGAGGCCAATCCTCCAGTCTTTCTGATGGTACGCTATTGATTATGAGGTGAGAACTCCACCACCACCCCTGCCAAACTGTGTCCACCACATGTCAGGTCGTAACACTGATTTTGCCTTCCCACTGGGCACAGACGTCAATTCAACGTCTATTCCACATTGGTTCAACGTAACTCCGTTGAAATGACGTGGAAACACCATTGATTCAACCAGTGTGGTGCCCAGTGGGTTGTGTCCTCCTATGTCCCATTTTGATATTGGATCCAACATCAGATGAGCAAAGTCCTCCTGAAAGAAGCGGAGAGGGCAGCGACGTGATAACCCAGAGTGTCCTAATTATGGTATTCATGAAAAGATGAAATTGAGTGCAGTGTAAATCTGTAGCTCCAGGCTAAATCAACAGCTCGACATTACACCGTGACCCCCACACGTCTGGAGGATATGGCAGGCATACTGAAACGGTGTTTTTTTTTCTAACCGGCAAGAGTGAGGGAATGAAGTGCATCGATTGCTTGTGATTATTAACTAGACTGAGATAAGCCCTCTCCTTATTATGCAGATTACTGAGGCTCCCCGCTCCAGCATATTGTACAGATGCAGGGGAGCAGCTGCTCTTACAGATGGTGGGTACACGGATCTATCATCGTGCCTCCATTGTCTACACTTCAATTGTTTGGGGGGGACAAGAGAACTGCATCAAAGAGGAACCCGACTGTAATGAATTAAGAAAGAGAAACGAAAAACCATCAAGTAAATTTATACACCGGAGGCCTCGGGAATGGGGAAGAGCAGAAAGCACAAGCCATTTCATATATACAGCCATGGATTCACCGCTCATGTATACTGCACCCAAAATCTGTTGGATGCAGCAACGTGCACCAAACATATGTTGTTTTTTAATGGCTATGAAATTGGTGCAGGAGACAGGAATAAATTCAAACTTAAGAGTCAAGCTTGCCTTTTGCCAAAATAAATACTTAACCTCATTTAGAGTGCGATAAAAAACAAACATTTTCCACTGACAAGCATCGATTTTTGCAGCTTCTTAATACCAATTTAGATGTTGATGAGTTATAGCAAGGGATCTACTTCTTTCATCACTTTGCAGGATTAACCATCAACTCTCTCATTAATTACACTACATTAATTGCCCATCCATTTGCTGTAATCCATATCTCGGTGCATGCTCGTCCCCTTTCAGATAGTAGCCAACTCCACCTTATCCCAGTACGAGGCCCCCAAGGCTACTACAAGTCAAAACATTGCACGGAGCCAAGCAAAATGAAGCAGGTACAGTATATGCAGACAATGTCAATTTTGCCCTCAAGGGGAACTTGTAGTTGTTCTTTTGACTCGCCACGCCTCCTGCTGTGCATTGCTGAGATCAGGACACTACAACCAGAGGTACCTCCTCTGCCCTGATCAAACATGACATTCCACTAGAGGGAATAACATGCTTAAATTATAATAGAGAAGGTCACAATGCTGTTGTAAGTCATAAAGGCAGTCTCGCAGAATGGTGCGGTTAGCAAGGGTAATATAGCTTAAAGAATTAGTCCATTGACACCAAACTGAATACAATAGTCTTTCTTTAACCTGCCCTCAGACATGCTGTGAATTACAATTTAAAATGAGATTATCCTGCCAAATTCAAAACTAAACTGTTGTATACACTTGCTATTGATGTAGATCTTATTGATGGACCAAATGATTTTGCTTTGGTTTTCTTGGGTTTCCAGAACAAATATTATATTAGAAATGGTCCCTGAAGTTCTTAATTTCAATAATAAACACAGGCTCATTGTCCGTCATATAGGATATGGACTTCTACATGGCCATGATGATCCAATAGGACACTCGATATCAACCTTACTGAACATTAACATAGATTTGGAAAATGTTAGAAACACAAAAATGTTACTTATTACAAGAGTCCTTTGACAATTGAAACCCACACGAAAATGTAACTATACCAAATCAAGAGTTTATTTACAACACTGAATAGATAGACCAGCCGGATCCAAACCATATCAGTAACAAAATGTATATTTTGCGTGTCCAGACCTCCCATTTAAAAGCAACCTCCATGTTCAGATAAGCAAGCTTGCATTAAAATGTCATGTCTCCAGACAGGGTCAAACAGATCCTCTTCAGCCTGACATAGCCAAACAGATCCTCTTCAGCCTGACATAGCCAAACAGATCCTCTTTAGTGAATTTTTTCAGCACACTAGGCCTGTCTAGTGTACATGCCTCCAACCAGTATGTGCTCTGCGCATGATGACTCTTGAAATCAGAGGCCAGAGGGAATAGGATCTTTACCGCCATAATCTTTGCTGTTCTAAGACCACAGAAAACCTCTACAGGGCTTTACATGGAGTTAGTATTGTAGGGTTGTTTTGGGCAGTAGTATTATAAAAACATGTTAACGGTACTTGTTTTATGCTAAATCAGGAGGTCATGACAGAGTAAGTTTTAAGTACGTTTTTCCAAAAGAAATGCTAAGTTAATTTATAAAGCTCGATATTGGTGTTCCGTGAGGGGAGAAAAAAAAAATCTGCATAGTAGGTAGTACTTAATGTTAAAGCAGCTATTGGGTCCACTGTGGTTAGCTGAAATGGTTATTAAACAGGAGACTTTTCAAAGCAGTAGGAAATCCCTCTCCCCTGTCCTATCTGATTTCATGCATATATTCAGTATTGACATAGAATTTATGGCATAAATCACTTCTTCCTACAAAATTCAACCCACCCTGAAAGGAACCTCTGGTTAGCATGGGAAATAAAAAAAACACATGGTGAGCAGCAGAATAAGTGGCTGTCTGCCAGCAGGTCAAAAACACACTTGCTTGTGTTTTATAATTAATTCATCTCACTTTTACCTACTGTATATTTAAAAAATGTTTGCCCATCTCAAGCAGAGTGCCATGGCTAAGGAGAATGAGCCTGGGCAGCACAAAGCCAAGCCCCCCTCAAAGAGTCCACTTTAACTTGTCTGTTGTTAGGACCAGGTCCACATGGGGCCCAAATCTGATTGGAAAGCCCAGAGGGAGGAGTTCCACCAGTCACTGGGGCATTGTTAGTGGCTTCAAAATGACCAGAGAAGAATGGCTGATTATGCAACCACAGCCAGTGTTACTAATAGGAATTCTATTTGAATTTCTAACATAACAGATGTTTGCTGGGCACCTCCATGGAGTGTGCATACACAGTTATGCTAATTTGCCAGTGTTTCCCTTCAAGTTAGCTCTGAGTCATTAGAGCACACAGCTAGCTTGGATCCCTCTGTCAAACTAATAATTGGCCATTATTGATATTAATTAACATTTTTGCACCCCCATCTCCTTTTCTGACCTGGTATCTGTTGGTAAATCTAGTTACTGTGGCCTATTAAGGCGCTGAAATCCAAGGGACCTTAGTAGTCATGAACCATTTATCAGAAAGAGAACACAAGGCCAATTATAGGCAGTGGGCAGACAGTTGTCTTGGTTCTCCACTGACTACTTTTTGATCACCATTGTAAATTGCTAATAGGGCAGAAACTGCTAAGCAGGGAGTCTGTGGAGGGGGGTTCTATTGCTCACTCCCTGACTGACAGGTGAAAGAGACCAGTGACGGCTTCTAAGCTTGATGAGGTTACCTCATCAGTTGTTCTTTATTGCCCAGGCTCCTGATGTCACAGCTGTACCTCTGTGAGTCAATCATTAATTAGGCCACGAAATGTACAGCAGGCAATCGTTATTTGATGAGCCCAGTTCTTTACATATCACAACACTTGACAAACAAAGTCTCCACCATTCGGTTCTAATAAGGGTTTAAACTAAATAACGTTTATGGCCACAGATCAAGAGACCCTAATAGGTGTATATTGACAATAGTTTTTTTTTCTCTCAAGACTCAAAGGGACTTGTCTTGCTGTAGCAGGAAAATATATCAAAAAGACTATCGTCAGTGCTTGGATGTTCTGTGTAAAATCAATAGTGAGGCATAGATGGCTAGAGTTTTCACAGTTCTCCTCCGTCATTTAAAAAAGACTGCACAGTGCAGAGCAGGCCCCAGGAGAATTGTGTAACTTAGCAACCATGCGGTTACCACCGATTAGCTAAGGTTTGCAGTTTTGCCTTTTGTTGCAAATATTGATATCATGATATCACATGATGAAGTTCATGCAAACACACGGGCGCCATCGCGTTAGCAGTGTTTCCAGAAATGTCCAAGGTTCCAGAACTTCCCCATCAATTCGCGGGCTACACTAACACACACTCTGGGATAGGTAACCTATTTGGTGGAGCAGGAACTGTTGTTGTGGAATAAATTTAGTGGGCAATAAAACATGTTATGCCTTGATTACGTACGTGCATGTATGGATGGAATAGGAAGCTTTGAGCACGCGAGTGATTTTCGGGTAGTTTGAGACGCGCACTGAGAAACATTTGACAACTTGCGCGCCAAATCTTTTACTCTAGATCAAGTCTGATTTACCGTTCCAAACCATTCCAAAACTAGCACATGCAATTGTGTCCCTGTCACCTGGCATGTACTTACTTGTTTTAATGCTGCATTGTCAGGTCAGGTTGAAGGATATGGTCATTGGGCAACATGGTTCAGTGTTTTTGCTATTTTCTATTTACCTGAAATCCCTCTTTAATTTGACTGGCAATTATATGCACTGATCATGTGACATAGGCCAACAATCCATCATACGCTTTTTTCATCATTTGGTAGGCTGCATTAATTTAATTATCAGTCCAGAGGATATTGTTGTGGCTATACTGTACTGTAGGCCTTACAGTAGATAGGCTATTCATTGACTATCACAAGACTTCCAATCGTTCCTGTTTCAGTGAAATATTTCATATACTTTCAAGTGAAGGCTCTCCCCAGAGAATTACTCTCACAGCCCAATTACAAGTTCCATCATCAATCATCAGCATTATTTATTCAGTAAAAGTAATTTCTAATTAATAACTGATGAGCATTATGGCCTCGAAGACTGTAAAGCTATTAATTATGGTTGGCAATAGGGACTACAGTATGTCTGTAAAGGACTACCTGGCAAGTATTCATAGCAATTAGTATCACGGCAGCACAGAGTTAATGTCCAAAAAGACAACAGCATTAAACTGTTTCCCATTGAAGCTTTAATGTGATAATTCCATTCATAAATGTTGTCTTGGGTCCGTCATACAATAGCAATAAATGCAACAGTTCAGCGCAGTACTCTACAGTATGTGCAGGCAGGAGCAAAGTCATATTAGAGACCACCGTTTAAATGTTTAACAAGTTCAATCAATAGTGTTGCGGATACAGCGGCCTACACATAGTGCTGGAGTGTAACTTTCTGTACCCTCTTTTCCACTGTGCCTACTCTCCCCTCTTATGAATGCATTTTCCCAACCCCAACCTCTTTTCAAATGTCAAGATGACATTAGCCATGGGTCGTCTTGAACACAAGATACTCAACAAGGTATTGGCTTTTGAATCCTGGAGTTAGGGGTTTCAATGGCTTGTGGCTATTTTTACAGTGGACATTGCTCCTTAAGCAGTTCGACCAGAGGTCAAGGACACAAGCAATAAACTCCAGTAGACATTTTACTGGTTCCTGATTACCAGAAATGTGTCCTTGTAGGTAACAGACCATATATTATAAAGAGTGAAGTGGTTGCAGCATGTGCAGTTGTACTGTGCTTTCACACCATCAATCCAGCTCCGTTCTGAAACAGTGGCTCCATTTGAGTATAGATATTGGTTTCGGGGGAAATGTATAGAAAATGTATTATTTTGACTGACATTACACCATTAGATGTAACCAACCAGTGTTGTATGCTAATTGAGTTTAGGTTGGTGCCAATGAAGAGACAACCTGGTATGGTCCTGTCTTTGTAGTCAATTAAAATAGTTTCTACCATCTGCAGGTTTACCAATAATATGAAGGTAAACGGATTACTTGTTAGGGATGCACACCCAGCTTCTCAGTGCAGAATAACCCTAAAACAACATAGACATGCTGGTAAAGCGATGATCTAAACGTTAGTGTTGGTGCATAGGCCTAAATGTTCCGAATCTAGATGGGAGGCTTGATTGAGAGGGGATACTTGCACTGGCTTCCACACATGCCTCGTTTTATTCAGGCTAGTGTTTAACTGATCATTTTGATGATGGATTTCAATTATGTTGATTTCAACCTTGGGTCACAGCATGGGTTGTTTGAATATGAATAAAGATTATTGTTTGATTTTCATCTAGACACGTTGTCAAAACAGATAGATTATGGAGGGGACAAAAGGGAGTCAAACTTATGATAAAGAACCATGAAAAGCTGTAATTCTTTCATTTAGGAAATGAAAATCAGTGAAGCAGCTCTTTAATTTATCCGTTGTTACAATTCAGCACAATTTCTGCACATTTGAGGCACTTTTTTTTTGCATATCTTCATCTCATAAAATCTAGCTGCAACAAACAGAGATGGATTGAGTCATGCATGGCTGTTTGAGCCATCCCGAGCTAAATGTAATAAATGTGGATGACTATAATGCTGAATTGCAGCATAGTGTCTTAATCTGTATGGCTGCTCTGTTTAATAGAACACCATATTAAGACTTCGTACCCATGACTGAAATCACAAAGCTGTTTCTTGAAATGTAAAATGTTTTACCTGTCCTGATTCAAAACGGAAGTTCCTGAAAAAATATTGTCAAGAGATTTGCGTATAGCACTTTGACCCAAAAATCTAATTGTGAATTGTTGAAAAATATCATTCATTGTCTCCATCCTAAATGTGAAATAATGGCACATCCGATTGGATTTTTCTTTCCTTAATTAATGGATTGTACATGTTGGCATCTAATGACAGCAGTACAGTGCAGTGCACATTATGCCACTGTTAAGTACAGCATTGCAAAGGAGCACTCACCCACGGCAAGAAGCTATCCTAGCTCATCCAGAGGACAACAGTGTCCCCAAGGTGAGTGAGACGTGTAGAATAGAATAGACAGGACACTCCAAACCCCATAACTGTCTCTGACGGTTTTTAAAGCTATAACACACACACACACACGCACACACACACACACACGCACGCACGCACACTGAAGGAAAGCTTATTTTTTGTTTCCATCTGGTAAAGCGGCTGTTGTGATTGATTTGTGGATTTACACCCTCTTTTTTTTCTATCCATTTAAGCGAAATAATGTATGGAAGCAATCTAGCGACAGACATTTTGGAAAATCTATTTGAAATCATTTCAGCTCAAGTCATGGCAGTTTGTCTTCTAAGGGGAGAGGAGCAAAGGATAATTGTCTGTAGTCTAGTAAAACACAGTATAACTGCCATCACACTTGAGTGAGCTTATAGCCAGCTAGTCCCAGGGCCTCTAGAAGATAGAGCAGTTAATGTTCCCTTTTATTTTAGAGGATATGTCACTTGTATCACAGATTTATACCATGATACAGCAATTTTGTCCAAACAGATGGATAATGGTGTCAACAGGAAAAAGCCCTGTTTTTATTGAGTTTCGCTTATATTGTTTAGATAGGGGCTCGTGTTGAATGGCTCTGCCAGCACTTTTTCTCTTAATCTCCCTAATCTTGCTGGTATTAGATTTGATCATTTTTGTTTGAAGGAGGAAAATGTGGCAGTAATGGGTTCCTAATAGCCAACACAGGGGATACAAATCCAGAGACCTGTTCTGCAGCGCTTCCATAAGCACCACTGATTTATAGAGGTCTTTATGACAGAAAGGAAAATGATCTGCTGCAGGTATAAATCAGGTGTGGAGTAGGAAATTGAACTTAGATATCATCTTGTCAGATGCTTAATGCTCTTCCTCCTGTCACATTCGATAGGGCCAATTTGGAGAATCCTGCAGAGGTAAAAAGAAGACAATTAACAATGACAGTGTGGTAATAGATGAAGCCATAAAATGAACCTGCTGCCCGCAGGATGCTTTGTATGATTTCCACATGAGGTAGTGCCAGGGGTGTGTATGAGTCCAGACCAACCATTCTCCATTTCCCCTTCCAGAACCAGGAGAGCTTTGCTGTTGGATTCTGGAGCACAACAGGAGATGTATTCCTCTCAGAAAAGTCCCTTGGGTAGAAATGTCTGGAAACTAGAATTTGTTTTACATGATTTTGTGTGTGTGCTATAACTATTACAATTATAGCACACATAAAGGCACTTGAACATTTGGTAAATCGCTTTGGCTTCTCATCGATTTCGAATACAATGTTATTTTAGAGTCATTTTAAGTTGAATCAATGTATCTGGGGTGTAGAATGTAATTCTATATCCATATCATGTGGGAAATACCTTGGCATCACCGAACCACAATCATCACCCATCAACTAATGATTGATATCTGAACACTTTCCACCGGTAATAGAGGCTTTAATAAGAGCATCCTTCTGGCCCCATACTCCCATGTGTGTTGAACATGCAGGAAAACTTCTGTTAGGAAAACCTTTGTCATGCATTTGAACGGAAGCCCCTGAATATGGCTTTTAACCTTTGTAATGGTACTGAATAGGCAGAGTTTAAGGTTCCAAATGAGTTGTTGGGGGAAGAATTTAGGAGGGAGAGGCTCCATTTCAAAAAAAGCCTGATCCTTGAATGTCATTGTATAAATGACTTGGCAGTAGTTTATTGCTTATGTGATGCACTCTATGCCATGCGTTCATGAATAAATGAAATGTGGGAGAAAAATTGAAGCGTGGCTTCCTAATTGTATTTTGTGGTTTGAAATGATAATTTGATTTTTAAAAACTAATTTCTTAGAGGCTCATGACCTTTTGTCAAATGTATTCATGCCACTCAACTTTGTCAAGTGGCATTTAAAGTCCAAGTAGCCAAGAACTAATGGCCAGAAATCAACTGTTCAGAAACAATCTCCTATTATAAGCCATCAAGGCCAGCTCTTGTATAATCGTCTAATTTGATTTTAATGCTTCTCTGAAGGAGCTGCTGCTCATATTACAGTGTAATGATGCTGTTGTCAAGAACCCATGGTGATCTCTAATACTCCGGGCATGTTAATTGCTTTTGTGACATGTCTTCTAGGCATAAGTATTTTCACATTGTCTCATACACACTCTTGGATGAAACCCCAAACAATCCTTCATAGCTATATTTCTATATTTTAATGATCTACTTTACTTTGGACATAAACATAGTGTATCTTTAAAAGTAAATGTTGTATTATCATTTTGTGGAACGGTATGGTATTTCTTTTGTATTCAGTACAGTGGGTAGATGGATAATGATAAAGGTCTTTTTTGAGCTGAGGAGAATTTTGAAGTGCTCACATTCAGGGGCAGCAAATGGAAAAGTGACAAGCCATGGTGCACTTGTCTATTTTACTTATTCTGTGCCTCTGTTTCATATTCTGCCTCAACTAGCGAGGTTATTTTCCTCCAGGGTTCAGGAGGCCACGCTCTTTCATTTCTTCAGAAAATTGTTTCGCAGGATTTCAATCTTTGGCTGCTAGATATGACAAAACGCAATATCAAGAACACTTATGTTTCTTATCTGCCATTTTTTCGGGGTATAAATAAAAGATCAGTATAAATTTGAGTCAAGTGGCCCGGAATGCCCGTGTGAGAGATGAGTATGAAAAGAACCATGGACCTTGGGACAGCCCGGCTGTACATTTTGATTCGCGGCACAGAATTACCTTGGCACTGAGGCCTTGTATGTCATTTGTCATCCTTGAAAATCAATTAGTGGCTCACTGATAACATAGAGCAGATGCAATCTTCCTACTGTGGACAAATGGAGAGAAAAAGCTGCATCTCTTCATTTTCAAATCATGTCTATCTATTGGTTGGAGTTGCTTACATAACTTGTGAAAGAAGTTGCCCTTGAGGTCAGTTGCAGACAATTGTTATTTTCAACCTGCTGATAGGCCATGTGACTTGTAAGCGGGTCTCAGTCGTTCATTATACTCAAAGAGAATGCCCATCAGGAGCATCCAGCAATTCAAATGTTAGTGGTAAGAGAAAGTAATACGTCTTTTGTCACTATTTTTAGGTTGCATTATTCTCATATGCAAGGTTGTGTTTTTTTTTTTTAAATGATTGTGTTTTGAAATAGTTGCAGGGGTGGATTTGTTCAAATCTCTATCTGTTCTCTGAAAGATGTATAACCTTGACGGTGTTTTTTAATATCTCCATCTGTTCCTTGGGTGAAATCTTCCATAAAAGAGAAGAAAAACTATCACTGAAAGATTGGATGCTCTTAAATTGATGTGAATTCAAAACACTCTGCACAAACAATCATTTTGGTGACTGTGCAGTCAAAATGACAGATAAAATAAATGTTATTTGACAAAATGATGAAATACAGCAGGTAGATTCATAAAAACTGTAAACAAAATGAATGTTCAGTACATTAGCGTGGTGGTATTTAACGTGCTCACTGGGACCTTAGTGGTAATACACACACAGTATTTAAAAAGCATCTCTGTGGTGAAAAAAAGATTCAAACACTGTCTTATTTTTTTCTGTTTGGCTCTTGTCAGAGGTCAACCTCAAGCAGCATGCAGTGGAATCAGGTGTTACTGTTCATGTCACATTGATGCATTACTAAACACAGAAGGTCATGTCTCCGTAAACATACATTATCAAAACCCAGAGAAAAACGTGTGACGTTGACCCCACCAACAGTTTACGCTGTATCTTCGGGGGAAAGGGTCGTGAAAAGGCAGAGGGCAGCTTTGTAGCAGCGATGACTCTCTCCTTGCAAATGAAGAGGGTCAAGCAATCAAGATTGGCTGGGGTTGTGTGTCAACACCATTATCTTACGCTGTCTGAAATGATCAATGAGCTAAAATCAAATGATCACAAGCTAAAATAGGCTTGCTAATGAAAACGGACTGTTTTAACGTGTTCTTTTAAATGTCCCATGGTGATAAGTGAAGTGGAACAGAGGCTAGGTGGACAATAAACCAGCAAACTAACACGCTTAATATCTCATTTCAACAAAGTAGGGACCATGGTTTCACCAATTTTTGTGTAAGATTGATTGAGTGACATGCGAGATAAATGATCCCGATGACTATGGGGGCATTAATGAAAATGAGCATTTATATGTTTACATCTCCTCGCTTCAAGATCTTCCATGTGTGAGTGATAGTAAGGACAATCACTCAACCTTTATGAATCATAAGAAATGATCAATACAAGCATAAACCAATATGGCTCATGGAAATCTAACCTTTTTTTTTTCAAACCTTTATTCAATAACATGGTCAAATTATGAAATTGGCATTTTCAAAAGCACATCAAGGCACCTGGGTGCAGAGTACAGCAGTACATCCGTTTTCTCCTTTTAAGCACTACGTGTATAAGTAAGCACTTCTATGATTGTACCATTGCTATATAAACATGCTTGGAGTACCAACAATCACAACATATATGGATGTTCATCAACTGAAAGTGCTTAGCTGTTCACATGTATTGTGTATAAAACTGCTAGCAATGAATGTATTGGACATGTACATTTGGAAAATAGGGTTACTTGGGTATAAGGTTATGTTTTACTATCATCATTACATTCACATTGCTACCATTATTCGGACAATAAAATAATCTATTGAAAAGCACACTGCTAAGAAAATATCAATTTGTTTAACATTCCATTCAACCTTCAAAATCCTATGTATAGGTAGAATCCTGGTAAATATCCTGGACACAAACTGAATCTTAGTTAGGATCCTGTACAGGATTTCATTCCTGAGTAGAATCTAAAGATCTCGTATCTTTGCAAGATTTGATTAGGATCCTGAATATGAATAGGATATCTGACAGAGGACACTATTTGTGGCGAGGATCTTGCCTAGGCTCTTGCTCATAATTAAATAGTTAAATAAAGGTTAAGTAAAATAAAAAAGAATTAGGAACCTTGAAAGATCTTTAAAGACACTACAGGATGTTACAAGATCTGTCCGTTTTCTCTGGGACATCCTTCGCGTCATTGGTCTTCTCCAGGGTAACTTCCAGCATGCCGTTTGACTTCTCTGGGTGACTTCCTTGGCTTCTGGTGTTTCTGGCTCCTTTAGCTTCTGAGGCTACTGGCACTTTTATTACAGGAACGCTATCTGTGGCCAGAATCACTGGCTCCTGGAACTCGTTGCTTAGAAAAACTAAACAACGAGGACATTGATGTGATTCTTCCATTGCATTTTTTTCGAGTGGGCACACCATTATCCAAATAAAAGTTTTAGTCAGCACTTGCTCTAAAAGTTTTTCCCAAAGATTAAATACAATAAAATACATTTGGGAAATTTGTGTGAATAGGGTGAGCAGAGGCTTACCTGTAACAGCATCAGGAGTACCAGGGGCAGGTGGTGTTGGAATGGGTGCTTCAGAAATCAGCTGTACATCTTGGCCAAGACTGAACTCAGGGAGTTGGGGGGCCTGAGAGAATTGGCATTTCAGATCGAGCAAACAAATTATACTGAAAACGAATCATTATTCAAGTAAAAATGCTTAGCTAGCTGAACTAAGCTTTGCGTGTGTTGAAATGACCTTCTATTTGACCTCCATGGCTGAGACATCCTGCTCTCTGTCTGACCTCTCTGGGGTGGCTTCTGACTTTTATTTCTTGGCCACCAGGGGCTGCACTCTGTTTGGTTGTCACGATAAAACTCCTGGGTTATCAAAATGTAAGACAAAAGAGCCCTATTTAAACAAAAAGGGTAATTGGGTTATGGGTTAACGGGTCGACACAATAGATCACAAAAATTATATACTGTTTAATCTTGAGGTGAGACATACCTGCAGCAGTGAGGCTTTCCTCAGCATCAGCAGTACAGCTTTCTCCTTTTAAGCAATAAATATACACTGAGTGTACAAAACATTAAGAACACCTGCTCTTTCCATGACATAGACTGACCAGGTGTATCCAGGTGAAAGCGATGATCCCTTGCTGATGTCAGCTGTTAAATCCACTTCAATCAGATGAAGAGGGGGGATTTTTAAGCCTTGAGGCAATTGAGGCATGGATTGTGTAGGTGTGACATTCAGAGGGTGAATGGGCCAGACAAAATATTTAAGTGCCTTTGAACAGGGTATGGTAGTAGGTGCCAGGTGCACTGTTTTGAGTGTCAAGAACTGCAACGCTGCTGGGTTTTTCACACTCAACAGTTTCCTGTGTGTATCAAGAATGGTCCACCACCCAAAGGACATCCAGTCAACTTTACACAGCTGTTGGAAGCATTGGAGTCAACATGGGCCAGCCTCCGTGTGGAATGCTTTCAACACCTTGTAGAGTCCATGACCTGGCAAATTGAGGCTGTTTCTGAGGGCAAAAGAGGGGTGCAACTCAATATTAGGAAGTTGTTCCTAATGTTTTGTACACGCAGTGTATAGGTAAGCACTTCTATGACAGTGTAAACATATGGTTATCCACATTATGCTTGGAACCCAAAACCTATTCCATACCAGTATAAAAACCCTATTATCACAGTACTGCAGTATCTTTAAATATCATTACCTATACATAAACAGTACATATATCATATCACACCAGACAGGATATTTAGCATTTATGAAGAGAACATGGATTGAGACATTCAGTCAAAAGATAAAAACAATACAGCAAAAATGGGTCAAATTACTTCTGGTTTTACTGTAAAACAACATAGTCAATGAAGAGAACAGGTTTATATGGATGTGCATCAACTCAAACTGCATAGCTGGCTATATAAAGAAGTGCTTTATAGTTCATGAATGTGCTGGGCATTTACATTTTTTACAATTATTTTGGCTTTTCATTACTATTGAAATCCTCAATAAATTGATGTAATTATAACTGGCAAGAAATGACACAGTACACATGACCATTGGCTGTTATTCTGTTACTCTTCCTCAACAGCAATTATGTTTTAGTCTAACAAGTATAAATGTTTACATTAGAAAAGATAAACAAAACCAAATAATGTTTCAAAAGAAACAGAATAAAGCTCCAGTATGAATTAATGTGCAAAAATGACATGACACAGGGGTTTTCTAGTTTAGATTTTCTATGTTGTTATGTTCTAGTTTTTGCATTTCTATGTTGTTGTTTTTTTTGGATGATCTCCAATTAGAGGCAGTTGGTCATCGTTGTCTCTAATTGGAGATCATAATTAAGTAGTTGTTTTTCCCACCTGGTTTTGTGGGAGATTGTTTTTGAGTTAGTGTATGTTGCACCTCTTTGTCACGGTTTGTTGCTGTTCTTTAGTTTATTTGTATATCTTGCATAGTTTCACAGGGAAAATAAAATGTGGAACGATACACATGCTGCGCTTTGGTCCCATTCTTCAGACAGCCGTGATTCTGGGGCAGCTGGCTCCTTGGATTCTGGGGTTCCTGGCTTAGTGACACTTTCGAGGGCACTCTTAGTGGCCAGAAATCAATATTAGCAGGTAATATATATATATTTAGAGTACAGGCATTCAGCAATGATTCTTCCAGGTGATTCTTCCATTGCTCTTTGGACCACCATTACCCAGAGGAAAATTCTAGTCAATACTTGATCGAAAACGTTTTTTCAAAGATATCAAGTAAGTTTTAAATATACAGCATACATACAATATACAATACCGTTCAAAAAATTGGGGTCACTTAGAAATGTCCTTATTTTTTTTGTCCATTAAAATAACATCAAATTGATCAGAAATACAGTGTAGACATTATTAATGTTGTAAACGACTATTCTAGCTGTACACGGCAGATTTTTAATGGAATATTTACACAGGCGTACAGAGGCCCATTATCAGCAACCATCACTCCTGTGTTCCAATGGCACGTTGTGTTAGCTAATCAAAGTTTATCATTTTAAAAGGCTAATTGATCGTTAGAAAACCCTTTTGCAATTATGTTAGCACAGCTGAAAACTGTTGTGCTGATTAAGGAAGTAATAAAACTGGCCTTCGTTAGACTAGTTGAGTATCTGGAGCATCAACATTTGTGGGTTCGATTACAGGCTCACAATGGCCAGAAACAAATAACTTTCTTCTAAAACTCATCAGTCTATTCTTGTTCTGAGAAATGCATGCTATTCTATGCGAGAAATTGCCAAGAAACTGAGGATCTCGTACAACGCTGTGTACTACTCCCTTCACAAAGCAGCACAAATTGGCTCTAACCAGAACAGAAAGACGAGTGGGAGGCCCCGGTGCACAACTGAGCAAGAGGACAAATACATTAGTGTCTAGTTTGAGAAATGGATGCCTCACAAGTCCTCAACAGGCAGCTTCATTAAATAGTACCCGCAAAACACTAGCCTCAATGTCAACAATGAAGAGGCGACTCCGGGATGCTGGCCTTCTAGGCAGAGTTCCTCTGTCCAGTGTCTGTGATCTTTTGCCCATCTTAATCTTTCTTTTTATTGGCCAGTCTGAGATATGGCTTTTCTTTGCAACTCTGCCTAGAAGGCCAGAATCCCGGAGTCGCCTCTTCACTGTTGATGTTGAGACTGGAGACAACGCAGGAGTGGCTTTGGGACAAGTGTCTGAATGTTCTTGAGTGGCCCAGCCGAGCCTGGACTTCAACTCAATCTAACATCTCTGAAGAAACCTGAAAATAGCTGTGCGGCAACACTCCCCTTCCAACCTGATAGAGCTTGAGAGGATCTGCAGAGAAGAATGGGTGAAATCCCCAAATACAGGTGTGCCAAGCTTGTAGTGTCATAGCCAAGATGACTCGAGGCTGTAATCGCTGCAAAAGGTCCTTCAACTAAGTTCTGAGTAAAGGGTCTGAATACTTATGTAAATGTGATATTTCCATATTTTTTATATACATTTGCAAAAATGTTTTAAACCTGTTTTTGTTTAGTCATTATAGGGTATTGTGTGTAGATTGATGAGGAAAAAAATCTATTTAATCAATTTTTGAATAAGGCTGTAACCTAAGAAAATGTGGAAAAAGTCAAGGGGTCTGAATACTTTCCAAATGTACTGGATAGATCCAAAATGATTCACACCCGTAATAAAGATGAGCAAATATGACTAATAACGTAAATCCTGACATATATTGTATGCTAAAAGCAATGGGAAAATATTATTGTATACTAATACTAATATACTAGTACAATTGTCAAGATTATTGGCAATATCATTCAATACCCCACCTTGCAAGCATAACGACACTGAGCATTTTTCTGAAATGTTTTATGAGATTGGAGAACATATTGTAAAGGATCTTAGAACATTCCTCCAAACACAATCTTTCCAGATCCTTCATGTCCTTCGTCTGTGCTTATGGACTGTCCTCTTCAATTCAAACCACAGGTTTTCAATGGGGTCCGGAGATTGAGATGGCCATTGCAAAATGTTGATTTTGTGGTCAATTAAAAATGTCGTTGTGGATTTTGACGTGTGATTGGGGTTAATGTCTTGCTGGAAGATCCACTTGCAGCCAAGTTTCAGCCTCCTAGCAGAGGCAACTAGATTTTTAGCTAAAATATCCTGGTACTGGTTAAAGTTCATGATGCGGTTGACCTTAACAAGGGCAACCAGGATGAGTGGAAGCAAAATAGACCCATAACATCAAAGATCCACCACCATATTTTACAGTAGGTATGGAGTTATTTTCTGCATTTGCATCTTTCTTTTAACGCAAAACCCACTGGGAAAAATTTGGTTGAATCAACATTGTTTCTATGTCATTTCAACAACAAAAAGTATATGAGATGACGTTGAATCAATGTGGAAAACTGATTGTATATACAAAAAGTAATCAATGTAAAGGAATTTCATATTTTTTCCCCTTCAACTTCTAACCTAAATCCAATGACATGGTGACAGTTTCTGTTGATTTCACGTTGAATTCAAGTTGGTTGACAACTCAACCAAACGTAAATCAAAATTAGACGTTGAACTGACATCTGTGCCCAGTGGGAAACCACCACTGGTGTGCGTGGCCAAATAACTTTATTTTCAAGTCATCTGACCAATGTCATCTGGTTCCAATTCAAGTGTCAATGCTGTTTAGCAAACTCCCGGTTCATATTTGTTGGATGACATGAAAATAGACCTCTTTGGCCACGCACACTAGTGCTCATCTTTATCAAGGGTGCCAATCATTTTGGACCTGACTGTAGATACACTTACCAAGAATTAGCACAATGAATAACAGCTTTCTCAGTGGTTTCTAATTGTAGTTATTTAGTTGTTACTTTGTGCCCAGGTCTCCCCTATGTTTCATTGGTTTCAAACTAAACAGGCCCCAGCTGCCTCTCTGACCTTTAAAGTATTTTAACCAATGATTCAACATCTTTATATTGCCAAAAGTGCTTAAAATGAAATACTTATACAAAATAGTTATTTGTTAGGTGGGATAATAATAATTATAGCAGCTAATGTATGAAGGAAAATGTAAATTTTGCTGGACCCCTCAATAGCATTTTGAAATGGACCCCCAAAAGTCTGTCCCTGCAAGAGCTGTCGCTCCACTTTTCAAGTCTATTTCAAGTACTTCACTCGCACTTCTGAAGCATTCTCAACTGATTAAGGTGGCTTTTGATTTCTTCCCTCTTCGCTGCTTCCGGTGTAGCATGCCAAAATCAAAACACACGTGCAATGAAGACTGGGATGTTTCACTTGAAGTGGCAAACAAATCCATTTTTGATAATTACAAACTTATCAATGTGGAAAATGTAGCTAGTTTGATCATATTGTCAATGATAATCAAGCTAGCTAATTAGCAACGTTAGCTAGCTCATTTAGCTAAAATCTTGTTTGTTTAAAAATTGCTCCAACTTCAAAAGCACTTGAACACAATTATGTCGGACTTACAACTCCCTTAATGGAAAGTTTCCCGACGAGCATGTGAATGCCCCATAAGCTTACAGTGTCATTTACAGTAAACTTATCTGGTTAACTCATTGACCCCACTTTCTGAAACACCCCTCTGATCTGATTACTTTTTGCTTTTGGTAGTGTATGTTAAACCGGCATTTTTTCAACCATTTTTTTTTCTTCTGCGGGTTGAATAAACACACCATTTCCTTTTGTCCTGGCAATTGTTTGTTCCTTATGTGTAGGTTTAGGTCTACTGTTTCATGAACTGCATCACAAAAAAAGTTACCTCACTGGAAAAACAACGTTATATTAATTTAAAGGTCCAGTGCAGTCAAAAATATGATTGCCTGTGTTTTATATACATTTCCACACTATGCGGTTGGAATAATACTGTGAAATTGTAAAACAAATGATGATAATGCCCTTTTAATATAAGAGCTGTTTGAAAAGACTGCCAAAAATGTCAGCCTGTTTAGGTGGGATGGAGTTTTGTCTTGCATGGTGAAAACACCAGGTGATAAATGAGTTCATAGACCAATAAGAAAGAGATTTCCAACCCTCTCTGCCAATAACAGCTAGTTTTCAGTTTTCCCCCTCCCCACTCAGACTACTCCCAGAGTCCTAGCAAAATTTGTGCTTGAGAAATCTGCTCTTTGACCATTTTAATTGAAAACAATCACAGTAAGGTACTTAATTGTTACCCAGAACTGAATTGACATTGAGATAAAAAAATAAAAAAACTCTGAGCAGGCTGTCATGTGCCTTTTACCGAGGAGTGGCTTCTGTCTGGCCACTCTACCATAAAGGCCTGATTGGTGGAGTTCTGCAGAGATGGTTGTCCTTCTGGAAGGTTCTCCCATCTCCACAGAGGAACTCTGGAGCTCTGTCAGAGTGACCATCAGGTTCTTGGTCACCTCCCTGATGAAGGCCCTTCTCCCCCGATTGCTCAGTTTGGCCGGGCGGCCAGCTCTAAGAAGAGTCTTGGTGGTTCCAAACTTCTTCCAATTAAGAATGATGGAGGGCACTGTGTTCTTGGTGACCATAAAAGCTGCAGAAATGTTTTGGTACCCTTCCCCAAATCTGTGCCTTGACACAATCCTGTCTCGGAGCTCTACGGACAATTCCTTCCACCTCGACACTTGGTTTTTGCTCTGACGTGCACTGTCAACTGTGGGACCTTATATAGACAGTTGTGTGCCTTTCCAAATCATGTCCAATCAATTGAATTTACCAAAAGGTGGACTCCAATCAAGTTGTTCTAGAAACATATCAAGGATGATCAACGGAAACAGGATGCACCTGAGCTAAATTTCGAGTCTCATAGCAAAGGGTCTGAATACTTACATAAATAAGGTATTTCAGTTTTTTGTGGAAAAAGTGACGGGGTCTGAATACTTTCCGAATGCATTGTATATGTACACTATAAAAAGAAAAGATTCCTAGAGTATCCTTTAGGGGTTCTTCAAATTGAAACTGGGGGAACCCCTCTTAATGGATCCTTGCAGAACCTTTTGGGGTTCATTTTTTAACTTAACCCCCTCCCGTTATTATTATTAATAATGATAATAATAATAAGAGTAACAACAATAACATAATACTTTTGTTGTCAGTGCTTGTGATTTTAGTGGCAAAGCAGAATTAAAAAATCTAAATGAGGTAAACTCCCGACAGAGCCCCAAGTCCAATGGATATATTCTCTGGCGTGTTGATGTTAGTGTGTTGATGTTCTCCGTATCCATAGCCAGAATGATTTTGTAGTGCATGGTGATCGAACAGGTTTCCTGTTATATTCAGAGGTGTAGGGAGGGTTAAGTCTGTGAATCCCAAAAAGAGTAATTATACAGATGATTAACAAAACATGCACACGACAGAATTCATACCTTGGTTGTGGTATATGTGAAAAAAATAAAATAATTGATAATGGTTTTCATATACATACCTTGTCCATAATGTAGAGGCCTATGGGATATTCATTGAAGAGGTAAGGGAGGAGCATGGTAAATGTGATCTGCATAAAATACCAATTGAACTACCTTTGTATGCCTCCTTGTCTGTATACCTGCTAGGAAACACTGTTACCACTGATAAATCCACTATAATTGAGAATTTCAATAAGCATTTCTCTACGGCTGGCCATGCTTTCCACCTGGCTACCCCTACCCCGGTCACCTGCCCGGCACCCTCCACAGAAACCCGCCAAAGCCCCCACCATTTCTCCTTCACCCAAATCCAGATAGCTGATGTTCTGAAAGAGCTGAAAAATCTGGACCCATACAAGTCAGCCGGGCTAGACTATCTGGACCCTCTCCTTCTAAAATTATGTGCCGAAATTGTTGCAACCCCTATTACTAGCCTGTTCAACCTCTCTTTCGTATCGTCTGAGATTCCCAAAGATTGGAAAGCTGCCGCGGTCATCCCCTCTTCAAAGCGGGTGACACTCTAGACCCAAACTGCTACAGACCTATTTCTATCCTACCCTGTCTTTCTAAGGTCTTCGAAGGCCAAGTTAACAAACAGATTACCGACCATTTCGAATGCCACCGTACCTTCTCCGCTATGCAATCTGGTTTCAGAGCTGGTCATGGTTGCACCTCAGCAACGCTCAAGGTCCTAAACGACATCGTAACCGCCATCGATAAGAGACATTACTGTGCAGCCGTATTCATCGACCTGGCCAAGGCTTTCGACTCTGTCAATCACCACATTCTTATTGGCAGACTCAACAGCCTTGGTTTCTCAAATGATTGCCTCACCTGGTTTACCAACTACTTCTCTGATCGAGTTCAGTGTGTCAAATCGGAGGGCCTGTTGTCCGGACCTCTGGCAGTCTCTATGGGTGTGCCACAGGGTTCAATTCTCGGGTCGACTCTCTGTATACATCAATGATGTTGCTCTTGCTGCTGGTGATTCTCTGATCCACCTCTACACAGACGACACCATTCTGTATACTTCTGGCCCCTCTTTGGACACTGTGTTAACCAACCTCCAGACGAGCTTCAATGCCATACAACTCTCCTTCCGTGGCCTCCAACTGCTCTTAAACGCAAGTAAAACTAAATGCATGCTATTCAATCGATCACTGCCCGCACCTGCTCGCCCGTCCAGCATCACTACTCTGGACGGATCCGACTTAGAATACGTGGACAACTACAAATACCTGGGTGTCTGGTTAGACTGTAAACTCTCCTTCCAGACTCACATTAAGCATCTCCAATCCAAAATTAAATCTAGAATCGGCTTCCTATATCGCAACAAAGCATCCTTCACTCATGCTGCCAAACATACCCTCGTAAAACTGACCATCCTACCGATCCTCGACTTCGGTGATGTCATCTATAAAATAGCCTCCAACACTCTACTCAACAAACTGGATGCAGTCTATCACAGTGCCATCCGATTTGTCACCAAAGCCCCATACACTACCCACCATTGCGACCTGTACGCTCTCGTTGGTTGGCCCTCGCTTCATACTCGTCGCCAAACCCACTGGCTACAGGTTAACTACAAGTCTCTGCTAGGTAAAGCCCCGCCTTATCTCAGCTCACTGGTCATCATAGTGTAACAGTGTAGGTTCCGTCCCTCTCTTCGCCCCAACCTGGGCTCGAACCAGGGACCCTTGCACACATCAACAACTGACACCCACGAAGCATCACCCATCGCGTCACAAAAGCCTCGGCCCTTGCAACGCAAGGGGAACAACCACTTCAGGTCTTGTAATAAAGATAATCTAACGTTTTACCTAATGATATATAAGGAGGGCATTTGCACAACATGTTTCACAACAGCACACAACAAAACTCCAGAGACATATTGAGCAACCAACTGATACCAATCACGACCACACCCAGAGACTGATGGCGGACTAAGCACTCACTCAAAAATGTCATGACATGAAAGCACCCTAGCCACACGAACTGACCACTGGTGTAAAGAACAACATACCATGAATATCGCAAGCACCCAGACACGAATTACCAGAAATCACACACACACACACACACACACACTTAGGTGTGTTGGACTCCGAGGACAAAGGACACTGCCAAGGGCCAATGGGAAGTCGACACCACCTGGAGAGTGGACCGTCCCTCCACTCATCGACCAGTCAGGAGAGCGGACCTACTAGACTCAACGTCAACACACTGTTATTTCATTGTATAAATTGGATGTACACTATGTTTCGGGGCTCTCTTCTGCTAGTTCCCTATGCGCTAAACGAAGGAGTCCGTGCACGCTCAGCCAAATATCTTTGTCTCATAATAAACTGCCTTAATATAAACTGAATCCACCTGGTACAGCGTCTTGACTTGGTCTCCTTCTCAAGTAATTGATCATCAACAGTCTCAGAGCGAGTGACGTCACTGATTGAAACGCTATTAGTGCGTACCACCGCTAACTAACTAGCCATTTCACATCGGTTACAATAGCAGCACCCACTCATAGCACGCGCTCCAGCAGGTATATCTCACTGGTCACCCCCAAAGCCAATTCCTCCTTTGGTCGTCTTTCCTTCCAGTTCTCTGCTGCCAATGACTGGAACGAACTACAAAAATCTCTGAAGCTGGAGACTCATATCTCCCTCACTAGCTTTAAGCACCAGCTGTCAGAGCAGCTCACAGATCACTGCACCTGTACATAGCCCATCTGTAAAGAGCCCATCTATCTACCTACCTCATCCCCATGCTGTATTTATCTTGCTCCTTTGCACCCCAGTATCTCTACTTGCACATTCATCTTCTGCACATCTACCATTCCAGTGTTTAATTGCTATATTGTAATTACTTCGCTACCATGGCCTATTTATTGCCTTAACTTACCTAATTTGCACTCACTGTATATAGACTTTTTGTTTTATTTTGTTCTACTGTATTATTGACAGTATGTTTTGTTTATTCCATGTGTAACTCTGTTGTTGTATGTGTCTAATTGTTATGCTTTATCTTGGCCAGGTCGCAGTTGCAAATGAGAACTTGTTCTCAACTAGCCTACCTGGTTAAATAAAGGTGAAATAAAAAAATGAAATAAAAAACGGACACAAAAGTGAGCAGTTCAGTCATCCGCACCCAATACAGCTAACCTTCAACATTTTCTTACCTCTGTTGATTGATATCCATTGAATTCCTCCACCACCAAACTTTACAGTTGGCACTATGCATTGGGGCAGGTAGCGTTCTCCTGGCATTCGCCAAACCCACAGTCGTCCGTGGGACTGCCAAATGGTAAAGCGTGATTCATCACTCCAGAGAAGGCATTTACACTGCTCCAGTCCAACGGCGGCATGCTTTACACCACTCCAGCCGACGCTTGGTATTGTGCATGGTGATCTTAGGCTTGTGTGCGGCTGCTCGGTCATGGAAACCCATTTCATAAAGCTCCCGACAAACAGTTCTTGTGCTGAAGTTGCAGCCGAGGACAGGCAATTTTTACACGGTATGCATTACAGCCGTCCCGTTCTGTAAGCTTGTGTGGCCTACCACTTTGCAACTGTGCCATTGCTGCTCCTAGACATTTCCACTTCACAATACCAGCACTAACAGCTGAACGGGGCAGCTCTAGCAGGTCAGAAATTTGGAATGGTGGCATCCTATGATGGTGCCACCATTGAAAGTCCCCGAGCGCTTCAGTGAGGCCATTCTACTGCCAAAGTTTGACTATGGAGATTGCCATGCAATGTGCTCGATTTTATACACCCGTCACCAACAGGTGCAGCTGAAATAGCCAAATCAACTCATTTGAAGGGGAGTCCACATACTTTTGTATATATAGTGTACCTGTTAAGTGTTGGAATGGGTGCTTCAGAAATCAGCAGTACATCCTTCAACACTGAAATCTGGGAGCCTGAGAGAATGGAGATTAAAACTTGAACTCCAATAGAATGGTCACATGGAACTGGCATTTTCAAACGCATGCATTCTGACAATGACTCAAGTCTTTATTCATTTCAAAGTGGAAAGATAAAACACATCAAGGCACTCAGGTGCAGAGGACAGCAGTACATCATTTCTCCTTTTAAGCAATAAATAAGAACTACTATGACTGTTCTATTACTGTGTAAACGTGGTTAGTCCCATTGTACTAGGACTACCCAAAACCTAGACAATACTGTTAAAAAGGCACTAACATACACCGTAGTATCTATAAATATCTGCCCCCTAAAAATATTTCACATCACACCAGACAGGACATTTTTTGCACTTTTGTAGACATGGTAAGACTTTCAGTCAAAAAGACAAAATTCTAAAACAATGTAGCAAATTACTTAAATTACAAAAAAAAAAAAAAGAAACCTTCATCGTACATGTGCATCGACTAAAACTGCTTAGCTAGATTTTGCCTCGTTATCATCATCATCATGCATGTCTGTAGACAACATGGATATAGACGAGTCACAAATACAATAGTAATGTGGGAAATTGCTTATCCGCGTATGTAGAACACACTATATGTGCATCAACGTTAAACGCTTAGCTAGCTGAACTAAGTGTGCTGTCGCTTAATGTATAAAAGTGAAAGTACAGTTCATGAAAGTGCCGTGGACATGATGTAAAATCTCAAGCATTGGCTGTTCATTTTTATTCCAATCATTAAATTCATATATTGGTATCATGACAACTGACAAGAAAATACCTTTAAGTTAATACCAAACCCGTCGCCTGTTATTCTGCCATTCTACCTCACAGCATTAGTCTAACCATTATTAAGTTTACTTTAAAAACAGAAAGAACCCCCCCCCCCCCCCAAAAAAAAAGAACATAGCTCTAGCATAAATGCATGTGTTGAAATGACATTCTATTCAACCTCCATGGCTGATACATCCAGCTCCCCATCTGACTTCACTGGGGTGAGTTGCAGAGATTGTGAAGTTCCTGGCGCTTCTGTTTCTGGGGCAGTATCTGTGGTCAGAGTCACCAACTCCTGGATCTCCTCTTCAGCTGGGGGAGTAGGCTGCTTCTCGGCAACTAAAATTGGAGGTTCAATTCAATTTACAGGCATTTAAGAAAGTAAGCAATGAAGACAATTTGGCAGAATTTCCTATCAGGGGCCTAAAATTAACACCGGCCACCCGCCAAATGTGATACCATATGAAAGGAAACACTTTGAAGTTTGTGGAAAAGTGAAATTAATGTAGGAGAATATAACACATTAGATCTGATAAAATATAAAGTTTTTTTTTGTTGTTACATTTTTGAAATGCAAGAGAAAAGCCACAATGTATTATTCCAGTTTAGGCACAATTTGGATTTTGGGCACTAAATGGCAGCAGTGTATGTGCATCGTTTTAGACTGATCCAATGAACCATACTGTTCAAAATGTATCATGTCTGCCCAAAATGTGCCTAATTGGTTTATTGCTACATTTTCAAGTACATAACCGTGCACTCTCCTCAAACAATAGCATGATATTATTTCATTGTAATAGCTACTGTAAAATGAACAGAGCAGTTAGATAAATTCTTGTTAAAGCTTCCTGCCCATATCAGATATGTCTGTGTCCTGGGAAATGTTCTTGTTACTTTACAACCTCATGCTAATCACATTAGTTCAACTGTCCCGTGGGGGTGGGGGCCACCGAAGATGTTAAAGGGGCAGGTGAACATTTGTCTCATTGATATTTTAGTTAAATGTAATTAAACAATATACCACATTACTCCTGCCTAGTTACACGTTTTAGAAACATTGCAACGCATGTTCATCCGCTTGTGTTTTGTTGGTGTAATTTTTATGAATATTATTTTATTTGGGCTACTAAAAAACATCTGAGTGGGTGGTAGATTTTTTATTTATTTTTTATCACTGGCTGGCGACCAGTCAAGTTCTTCCACACCGATCGACAAACCATTTATGTATGGACCTCGTTTGTGCATGGGAGCATCGTCATGCTGAAACAGGAAAGGGCCTTCCCCAAACTGTTGCCACCAAGTTGGAAGCACAGAATCGTCTAGAATGTCATTGTATGCTGTAGCGTTAAGATTTCCCTTCACTGGAACTAAGGGGCCTATCCCGAACCATGAAAAACAGCCCCAGACCATTAGTCCTCCGCCACCAAACTTTAGTTGGCACTATGCATTGGAGCAGGTAACGTTCAACTGGCATCTGCCAAACCCAGATATGTCTGTCGGACTGCCAGACGGTGAAGCGTGATTCATCACTCCAGAGAAGGCATTTCCACTGCTCCAGAGTCCAATGGCGGCGAGCTTTACACCACTGCAGCCGATGCTTGGCATTGGGCATGGTGATCTTAGGCTTGTGTGCAGCTGCTCGGCCATGGAAAGCCATTTCATGAAGCTCCCGACGAACAGCTGACGCTGCTTCCAGAGGCAGTTTGAAAGTCGATATTGAGTGTTGCAACCGAGGACAGACGATTTTTACGAGCTTCAGCACTCGATGGGCCCGTTCTGTGAGCTTGTGTGGCCTACCACTTCGCAGTGGAGCCGTTGTTGCTCCTGGACGTTTCCACTTCACAATAACAGCACTTCCAGTTGACCAGTGCAGCTCTAGCAGGACAGAAATTAACTTGTTGGTAAGGTGGCATCCTATGACGGTGCCACGTTGAAAGTCACCGAGCTCTTCATTAAGGCCATTCTACTGTCAACGTTTGTCTACGGCAATTGCATGGCTGTGTGCTATATTTTAAACACCCACGTAGCTGAAATAGCCGAAATCACTCATTTGAAGTGGTGTCCACATATACTATATATGCAAAAGTATCTTCTTGAGCTAAGTAGCTGTGTGAACATCTATATTTGGGAACAAAAATGATGAGGTTGCGCAGAGACATACCTGCAGTAGCGGGGCTCTCATCAGCTTCAGGTGCTGGTTCTACAGGTGCTGGTTCTACGGGTGTTGGTGATGTTGGTATGGGTGCGTGTGAGGGCGTCTTTGCCTCAGCAGTGACCTCAGAGAGTCGGGGGGCTTGGGGTCTGGTCTTTCTCGCAGGATTCAGGAAATAACAATATGCACATCTGAAGGCTGAAACGAGACACATAAACCACCATGCCCAAAGCGCACTGTCACCTGAATGATTGTCATACACTTCCACGTAGACACAGATTCATGTATAATGAAAATGAAACCAATGATATTCCAAGAAGAATTGAGTCAAAGACGCATAAACTCATCAGATCGATGGGTTACACTCGTTTGCATAGTCAATCTAGATGGGTTCTTTTTGCATACAGAGGCTGGTAGTGGCAGAGGCTTTTAAGAGCCTGATGATATACGGCACTGCCAAATGCTAGAGGGCAAATGAAGGCGCAGTGTTTGATGGAGACTGACAGAGTCGGGTTTCTCTAAATCTTACCAACATATTCAAATTCCTCTTTTAATGCCATGCCGTTATGGGTGAGACACTGCTGGCATATGAGGGCATATCTGGAGAGAGAAAATAATCTGTTAGAATGCATACATGCAATGTAATTAATAAAGATAATTTTGCTGTTTTTAAAATGTAGCAATTGTCACTAGAAATACATTTCATTGTAAATTCCTATAGCGTTTACATCTGCACAAATACATTTAATTTCCAAAAGCAAATATTTGGGTGACACTCAAGCAGAAGCTACATTTTACCTATTCTGAGGACCATCGCCAACAAAGTACTCAATGACCCTGTCCATGGTGCCTCTATCCCGGGGGAGAACAGGTCTGGCCAAGGGTGGACCTGGAGGGTGCATTCCTGTTATGGCAGACACACATGCACATTAGCTGCACCAAGTCTGTGGTCTGAAAACACAAATTGTGTCACAATGCGCCAGAGGAGAAGAAATCAGACACATCTACAGTTAGCGGCAGAGGATCATGATAAACGGTTGATATAGACAGGTTTTAATAATGACTTGGAAATGGATCTCACTTGCAAAGCACTTGAACGAGAATCCCTGCTGTGTTGCTGAGCAGTAATTAATATAATCTAACATCAAGAGCAATCATAGGAAGATGACTGGTCATTTCTGGGAGACTTGGCAAAGTCTCAGCTTCCTGCTGCTTATTCATTTACCAACATATGGAAACTCTGTGGTGACTCTTTCTATCAAATTGCTTTTCACTTTCAATTTACCACAAAAGTGCCTGAGTTTCGAGCCATATGAAACATTTGCATGGTGTGCCCATGCCAAACGCAATTTTACCTGGCATTAGAAAGGCATTTAGTAAGATTTCAGTACCAATGCCCAGAGAACAAATGCCGGCCTACCTAATTAATCATAGTTAAAGTGATCTTGGCTCTTGTACACCTCAGTTGGCATTCCACATGGCAATTACACCATGTTGCTTTCTCTGGGAAAGCAAACAGTCTTTAACGGTTTGCCCTCTTTCGCATTTCCTATGCAGTGTCCAAGGCCAGACCGCATGTTTACATAAGAGTAAATATACACTTAACATAAACTGACAGTAGCTAGGTTTCCATCCAATGGTCGACAGATTATAATGTTTTAAAATCTGCATAAAAACTACATAGGCGTTTTCCCACGAGATGACCCATCAAACTGACTTGTTGTGGATAAATGGTTGTGCGTGTTGATGCAGTGCACATAAAAATTACTTCTGCGCTTAAATTCCTATGTACCTAATAAGAAAATACAAATACAAGTTAAATGGTTTCAAATCGTATTTTCAACTCCACTACTGGTTGTCACAACAAATGTGTTGGAAAGCAAATGAGCCCACGCAGGTCTTCGCACATGTGCTCTAGCCAACAGCGGCTTTCACATGACTGGGCAGGAGCGCAACCATGGGTGGGCATAGCCAATCAGAATTAGTTTCTCCCCCCCCCACAAAAGGGCTTTATTACAGACAGAAATACTGCTCAGTTTCATCAGCTGTCCTGTTGGCTGGTCTCAGACAATCCAGCATGTGAAGGTCCTGGGCTGGCTTGGTTACACGTTGTCTGCAGTTGAGAGGCTGGTTGGACGTACTGCCAAATTCTCTAAAAACGACATTGTAGGCAGCTTATGGTAGAAAGACTACCATTAAACTCTGGGAAGAGCTCTGGCGGACATTCCTGCAGTCAGCATGCCAATTGCACGCGGCTTCAAAAGTGTGGCATTGTGTTGTGTGACAAAACTGCACATTTTAGAGTGGCCTTTTATCCACAGCACAAGGTGCACCTGTGTAATGATCATGCAGTTTAATCAGCTTCTTGATATGACACACCTGTCAGGTGGTTGGATTATCTTGACAATGGGAAGTCTCACTAATAGGGATGTAAACAAATTTGTGCCCATTTTGAGAGAAATTAAGCTTTTTGTGCATATGGAAAATTTCTGTAATCATTTATTTCAGCTCATGAAACCAACACTTCACTTGTTGCGTTTATATTTTTGTTCAGTATCATTTCATCTGTAGCCTAATGTAACAGTATAGCTTCCGTCCCTCTCCTCACCCCAACCTGGGCTTGAACCAGGGACCCTCTGCACACAACAACTGACACCCACAAAGCATCGTTACCCATCGCGCCACAAAAGCCGCGGCCTTTGCCGAGCAAGGAGAACAACTACTTCAGGTCTCAGAGCGAGTGACGTCACCCGATTGAAACGTTAGTAGCGCGCACCACCGCTAACTAACTAGCCATTTCACATCGGTTACACTAATAAAGAAAAAGCATTCCTGAGTTGTAGTGCGAGTACCACACAACATATCGCGCGACTCCAAGTTTACTTCCATATAATATATGGGCATTAAGGCATTTCTAACACCATTTCTTGCATAATACATTTTACAGACAAGCGTATTTTGTTTTGTCTACATTTGGAAAGTTTAACGACAAGTCTGCTGTTTCCTTCAGGCCTGTCATGACTTCTTTTTAATCCTACATGTACTTCACTCGCATAAAAAGGTTTGATGGAAACCTGGCAAGTGTCCGGTCTTCTTTGGAATCACCCTTGGTTGTGAGAAATCTTAAAGAAAATACTATTTTTTTTTTTTTTAAATTGGAACAAATTTTATGCTGAAAATGGCCCTAAAATCTAAGTACAATTTCACACCTATTGACTTTGTTAACCATTATCGCCTCTCCTCTGGAGCAAGCTTGACCTTCGGTTTGTTTTACAGCAAACCCTACCATAACGGATTAAAATACTACACTTAATTGGTCATAACTACCATTTGTAAAACAAACTGTCATACCTGTACTGTTAAAAAAAAAAAAAAAAACAAGACAAAGAGTCCCATCCCTGAAGGACTGGTGAGACAGGGATGGGCAAATCACCTTAAAATCGACCACATTATGATGTGGTCCCCGCGTGCAGCTAACTCACCAACTCCTGGAACAGGTGTGCCAGGGGTCATGGGCCTCTTCATCAAGCTCTGCTGAGCAGCCTCAGCAGACAGGATTCTCTCTGGGGGTCCTCCAGGAGCTGAGTGGAGGGGCGGTCCTGCATGGGTGGCCCCTGGTGCCAGAAGAGGACGTGCTGCAGCAGGAGTCACCGCCACCGGGGGCCGAGGAGTGACATGCCGCTGACGGAGTTCTAATGGAGGAAACAATGCAGGGATTATGTTTATCAGTGGTATGCAACGCAAGCACATGAAAGGCCTTAATATATCTAGCCAACTATATTACCTTGGCCGGGTTTTGGAGTCATAGGTGTTCCACTTGGAATGGATTCTGGCACCTTCAAAAAGGAAACAAGATTAAGAAGGATACTTTCAAGGTTAATTATAGCGGCAGGTAGACTAGCGGTTAAGAGCGTTTGGAGGGGGGGTATTCAAAGAATTAATGGGCTCAGAGGAAGATGGAATACTCACCTTTGTCTTTGAATCAGGATCAAATCTCTCCAGAATAATTTTTGCGGTTTTGTATGTTTCAGTCTCCATCACCTCTAGAAGCTGTTGGAAAAAAGCAGTTCATATTTTCTATGTAAATGAAAAGGGCAAATAAATTGAAAGTCAGGTTGATTTGTTACACCTGTTTGGGTTATTAAAAAAAATAAAAAATAAAAATAAAAAAAAACAATCAAACATAGTATTCGTCTTCAGGCAAGCATTGGAGTATTGAAGCAAGGATTGGTGTTCCAGTTAACCCCTTTGACTACACAGGTTTCTATTCAAGACGCTTATGTTTGATCTGTTAATTGACTAATGATGTTATGACATGTCACCATTCCATACATTTAATTCTGTTCAAATCCGATGAGTAATGAAGACATCAATGATGCCTAATGTCGTACGTTCCATATCATCATTAATCAAATTAAAAAGAGCAAGTGAACACACACTAATTGATTTCTTGAAATAATGAACTGCTTTAAAAACAGGTGGGTCCTACGACCCACATCTATCCTGTCATGCATCTGCACAGATCAGGGCCCATAAACACAAAGCGTCTCAGAGTAGGCGTGCTGATCTAAGATCTGTTCATACAAATCTGATTCATTATGATCTAAAAGACAAAACTGATGCTAGCTCAGCACTCCTACTCTGAGAAGCTTTGTGGATACAGGCCCAAGTCTTTACAATGCCTGGAAAAATGTTAAACATATCAAAATGATGTGTTGGCGTTTGAAGTCGGGACTATGTTGATATTCTCAACTAGATGTTTCTTCTCCAGTCTTATGAAACTCCACAAGATGAGCTACCTACAAAAGTCAAAATGGCAGCCAGACCGACATTCTATCACTGCAATGTTGAAGGTTGAGAATAAAAGTGCCAGTAGTAAGTCTAGATCCTTTAAAAAAGCCCAATGCAGCCATTTTTTTAAAACTTCAATATCAAATCATTTCTGGGTACCACTTTAGTACCTTACTGTGATAGATTTCCATAAAATAAATTGGCAAAAATTGCTTTTTAGCAAAACTATTGCTCAATAAATAATTTTGTTAGGGCTATCTGGGACTGGTTTGATGGGGAGGGGAAAACCAAAAACTAGCTGTTGGCAGAGAGGTTTGGAACTCTTTGTATACTGGGGCGGCAGTTAGCCTAGTGGTTAGAGCATTGGGCCAAGGATATAGCTCAGTCGAGGTTGCGACCACAGGAATTAAAGAGTGTAGCAAATTTGGGGGCCTGACAAGGTAAAAATCTGTCGTTCTGCCCCTGAACAAGGCAGTTAACCCACTGTTCCTAGGCTGTCATTGAAAATAAAATTTGTTTACCGTAAATTCCAGACTATTAAGCGCACCTGAATATAAGCCGCACCCACTGAATTTTTTACAAAATTATTATTTTGAACATAAATAAGCCGCACATGTCTATAAGCCGCAGGTGCCTACCAGTACATTGAAACAAATGAACTTTACACAGGCTTTAACGAAACACGGCTTGTAACAAAAAATTAAAAAATTGCAGTAAACAGTAGCCTACCAAGAAAGTCATTGCTCCAGACCAAGCTCCCGTGCAGCAGCTCTATTTCCTTTTCCAACAGCCAGATCAATCGCCTTCAACTTGAAAGCTGCATCATATGCATTTCTCCGTGTCTTTGCCATGATGAGGGTGACAAAATGACTATCGTAATCAGAATGATGAGCGCGCTCGATTTAATCTAAACAGTAAACAAAAAAGTTGTTTGACCTTACCCCCATCGGCAATTTCATTGGTCTAATGAAAGCTTCATGCCGCCAAAAAAACTGAGCACGTCACAGAATGCGTTTTTTTTGTTAGTTTTTTTTAAATTGAAAGCGGAAAAATCCATATATTAGCCACGTCATTGTTTAAGCCGCGAGGTTCAAAGCGTGGGAAAAAAGTAGCGGCTTATAGGCCGGAAATTACAGTAACTGACTTGCCAAGTTAAGGGTAAATTAAAAAAATTATACTTTTTCTATTAACCAATTTAATGCATGGTGATGTCACCATGGAAAGCAGAAACTCCCGCCAGTGAAAAACTGCTGATTGGAAGGTCCTGTGTAGATTGTATTTTCAACAAGCAACTAATCAGGAAATAACGCTGATAAAAATGTTCACACTTTTACAGTCTTAGTTTCAGATGTACAATCTGATATAAAACAGAGAAATTAATTTGGACTGCATTGGGCCTTTAAAGCTGGAATCTTTAATGGCAGAACAGCCCTGTCAGTTTGCGATATTATACCAAAGAAGTTAATGCAAACTATGACCACCATTTTATGTACTGCATAAACATTTTGCCATGCTGCACGACGCTCCTCAGCTCGGCAACCAATAGAGCAGCCAGGTGTTTGAGCAACTTCCTTTCAGGGAAATACCAAATATTGCTAATTGTTTACGAAAAAATAAGAATTACACACACTACTTCAATAATGGAGTGTGAAAATCCATCAGCCATAATTATTGAAAGTTATTAGTCATGAGATGACAAGCAATTTCTCAGATTTATTTCCTTCTAGCACTTTTCTTTCAGCAGAGTACTTAACCAAGTACAGTCTTTATGCCAATTAATGGCTGCCTGCATTGATTTTAGATTATTTATTAGGTGTAGCAATTATTTAAGCAAAGTGCTATAAAAGCTCAATAATAGCAAGACGCTACATGTAGACTCCTGCAATACTCAATACTTGTAAGTGTTCATCTCAATTTAGAGGAAAATGCCAGATTAAGCCCACTTGAAATAAGTTACAGGATGTAAAAATGGATAAGGATTTTTTGAAGTGCAGACATCTCAGCGCTTTCATATGACACCTTCACAAATGATTAGGGGATCCACATTGTTTTTCACCCTTTTAAAGATAAGGGATCAGCTATGGTGGATTCTAATTGCAGCCTAGACAATGTTCATCCAATCAAAAGCAACCCTGTGAAAAAAGTGAATTTACCATTTTTCGTTTTTGTGATTTGAGGTCCTCCAATTTTTCATCTGAAACAAAAAAACTTAATTTGAGTGATTACACCAAAAGCAGAATGTCAAATAAAATGGTATTAGTCACACACGCCAAATACAACAGATGTAGCAGACCTTAGTGAAATGCTTACTTACAAGCCCCTAACCAACAACGCAGTAAAAAATACAAGACTACGTATAGATAACAGAGATTAGCAGCGGTGTCATAATAATGATGAGGCAGAGGTAAATAAAGTTCAAAGCACATACTGTTTTTTTCTGTTCTTCTTTTAAAAAGAGTGAGCAGCCCCTTTCGAAGGAGCCATACACTGTTGAAAGAACAATTAGATCCTCAATTGCAGGTTCAGTAACAAACTATTAGTAGTTATAGCAATTCATTTCTTTAGAAATGTTTTTAAACAGCTATACTTACAATAGTGGAAATACTACAAAAGGAAGGACCAATATGACCTTTCCAATCATCTGTTCAGGAAGGTACCAAAGATACACAATTATGCTGGCCATCAGGTAAAGAAGAGATGAGTACTGAAGCAGTCTCCACACCCATAACTTCAACTGTTTTTGATACAGTTCTTGACATTCCTCACAAGCCTGGATATCCTGTAGAAAACAATGATCATTTTGCTCAACAACAAAAAGTACAATTAAACCAACAAAAAAAAACACATTGAATATAGCCCAGGTCTCTCTCACTATATACACTGACAAAAGAAGTTTAGTATTTCCCAATTATAATACTAATATCAGAACTTTTAGTTATGCAACATAACCCTATGACTACAATGTCAATACTGTACCTCGTGTGTATGATGAACACATAAACAACCAGCATAAAGCCAAACATCAATACAATAGAAGTGTTGGAACCTGGACTGTGGCGTAACATATGACTTTTCCATCCTTCCTCTTGTGATCTTGACAAAAGCCTATTTATTCTATGCAGGCTTAAATCAGACTGCATTACCAACTGGTCTTTCCTTTATATTTAGACGGAAAGGAAACGCCTTTGGTTCTCGGTGTTGATTAACCTCACCCCAAAAATATCAGTTGTTGGCCAGCGTAGCGACCTATCCTTCGCTGGTGCTAGGAAACATGTGTCATTCTACTGGACATGAGTTCCAGTGACCTAAACCTCGAGCGAGACAGCGTCTGTATAATGTAACAAGGTCAATCTCTAGTCTAGAGCAAGTTCCCAAAATACTCTTGATCAACGCCATCTTGAGGGGGTGTAGCCTCTGAGGCTAAATATAATTTTTTCAAAGAGCAGAAACACATACCTTATCAATTCCTTCCAAGACCTCTACAGTTGATGGCTTAGTCTGTTCAAAGAAAAATAAAATGAGATACAATTAGAGATTGAAGACTTGCGGTGAGTTCAGTTTTAAGAAAGCAGGGTACCATCCCATAGGTTATGACCATTGAAGCATAGGCTTATTTTGTGGAATTTTGAGGGTCCCTACATTGTCTTCCAGTTTGCATAAGTTCAAAGTACTGCATGTTCCCACCAAATGTTCAGTCAGAACACAACTTGTGTGAAAAATAGTACTGTCCATTCATCTAGATATGTGCAGATTGTTGCTTCTCTTGGAGAAATGCAAGAAGTATTGCAGAAGTCATTGTAGTATTAAAAAGAATAACTTGTGATGAACAAACCTTTCATTCAAAAGCACTTGCATTTCCACTCATCATTAAATTTACCATTATCCTTTTGATATGATAACAATGCTATTGTCCATTACCCCTTAAAACAGCATTTGTTTTTAGGAAGTGCTAAATAGCAAAGCCATAACATGTGAAAGCAAGAGGTTTTTGTATCTTTCCTGTCCCATGCATGGACATATTGCACTAAACAGAGCTCCAAAAAGTGAACAATCACTGGACTTGAATTACATATTGGCCAATGAGTATCACCCACACATTCTCCTCTATACTAGAAGAAAATGACAGTGTTATTTCAGACATATGCACTGCCAAGCAATGTAGACAGAGTCAACTAATCCCTTTCACGATTTAACAGCCAATGAAAGATATTCAGTAATGTCAATAATACCACAGCGGATTATGCATAATACATCTTGTGTGTTTGTGAGCATTGCAGAGCACTTCTTTAACACTGCACTATTTAAATGTCATACAAGTTACACCATACATTCTATAGCAGGGATGGGCAACTTTGATGGGGGTGGGGGCCACACATTTTGAACTCACGAGAGCCTGCAGTGGCTCGCGGGACTGCGTACCCCACAGCCATACCCACACATGCAGTCAACTGATTTGTGCAGGTAAACTACTTCACTCTAAGCTAAATGCGTTATACTAGTACCTAGGACCAGCCCCTAAGTGAAATTTGGTCGCTCTCCCCCCAGGATAATTTTTTTGTTTTAAAAGTACCTTTCCTGCAATTCTACACATTTTTTTTCTCCATAGGGCGTAGAGAAAGTTAAAGCAAAAAATTATAATGCGCAGTTTTACATCTAATTTCCTGCAATTCCACAAATTTTGCAATGACTTATGCCATGTTAAAGTAAAGACTGTGCATCTCTGGTCGATGAACTACCGATTCCCTGGGTCATTTCATGTGTGTATCTGAGCTATTGCCGTTTAAGCAGGCAGCAATTGGGCCAGTATGACGTAGCATTACAATAAGGCTGCGCTCACTACACTGGAAGTAAACAGGAATATGACTTTGAGATCCCAAAAACATTTATCATACATGTCAGATTTCAATACTGGCCCATGTCATAATGCAGGTTGAACATGGTGAGAATGTAGATTCCTAAATTAACAGTGCAGTTTGTTTAGACGATTTTACAGCTAACTAGCTACTTCACGTGCAGATATTGACTTTGGTATTATTGCGTGTGGCTACGTACCTAGCTAGCTAGCCCATAGAGAGCATTGGCGGTTTTGTAGTAAACTTCAGCTGCAACAGATTTCCACAAGAATTTTCACTTTGCTACCAACCTTATAACGACAAAATGAAACATTTGTTTACAAAATATATTGTCCTCCCATATTAGTGTTTTGTAATACTGTAAATGATAGGAATTAGTTGTTTTCTGTGGATTTTTCCTTAAATGTGTCATCTGAGAGAAAGACAAAAATAAAATAAAAATAGAAATCAATGGGGTCCCCTGGAGGTCTGGGCCCCACGTGCCCGGTCGGTATAAGGCCATGATTACTACAAGTTTAGATAACTGACTAGACTAACTTCCCAATCTCATTTTTTTTAAGCTGACATGGGTAATTGAGTGACCAACATCAGCAAAAAACTGCTGACGCACAACCAAATTTCAAAATTGCACCTTGTGTATTCTACTATTCTAACTAAACAGTAAGCTGAGAGCCGACAGTTCCTAAAAATAGATATTTAATAATTTTGCGCATATTCAATCTATACATATCAGTTGAGGCTGATGAGGGGAGGACGGCTCACAATAATGGCTGGAACAGAGCGAATGGAATCAAACACACTGAAGCCATGTATTTGTTGGATTTTATACAATTCCACTTTTTCCACAAGCCCAGCCTCCCCAATCAAGATGCCACCAACCTACTGTGATACATATCACCAAGAGGAAAACACAGGTTATGCAATACATACCCTAAACCGGGATATTACAACCCCCATGTTGAGGACCAAATGAAGTCAGTCTTTTTAGAGTCCTCTGATTTTGAAGTCCCCCAGTGGAATCTCTTTACCTGCTGACAAAAATGTACTGTTAGGAATGTAGACTGAGATTAGCTATCGAAACAAAATATAAGCAACCCATTATTGTGCAAGGAGGGGAGCTATGACAATGCATGGGTGTGTACAATTTACTGACACTGTAAATTCACTTGAGTGTGGGACTCAAGATCGATAACGTTACCAACTTTTGAAAGCATTATTCTTGATTGACATATTGGCTAAATTACATACATTAGCTAGCTAATCCCAAAGTGGGTCCCATGACGCATTTGTTTACCTGTCCAGGATTCATCAAGAGCGTAGCGTATGTTTTGAAGCTAACAAGCAACAGTTCGATGCGTGTCCAAAGGCACAGAACAGAACAATTTACTATTTTGGAATGTATAGGCTCTAGCTAAGCCTCGAATAAGCTAACTACAGCAGACGCACCGCACTGACTTTTGAAATTTCGCTCGACCACGAGTTGCTGTGAAGCTAGCAACACATTACCTAGTTTAATTTATGATGCATTTCCTAAATTGGTTGACGGTACCGTTCACATTGCCCAGAAAAACAAAATGCACTGTGACATAGTCAACCAAATGTGTGCATGAAATAGCTAGACGGCACACTGCGCTGGAGTTAGCTAAGTACTAGTTAGCATGCAAAAGCTAATTTAGATAGCTAACTAGGGCTTGGCTCATGGAATGAAGTGTTCAATATCAAGCGACATAACTCCCTAGCCAATTCGACCTTACAGCGAAGGGGAAAGCTAGCTAATTAGCTACTAAATTGACCAACTCAAAAGTATGTCAAGTTGCAGCGTTCTAACTAACCATCGTTGTTCTAGCTAGCAACTTTAGCTTCATGCAACTTTAAACTAGCAGTCGCTATTTCATCTAGACACTTAATTGTAAACGCGATTCAATATCAAGGAACACACTTTTTTTCTGCTAGCACTGGCGTTTACAACTAATTCTGAAGCAATTTACCTGGACAGTATTATTGTCCGAAGTTCATCTGTGACTGAAACGAAAATGAACTCTATATTGTTGGTTATATATTAGGGCCGGAAGAACATGCGCGACACACTTATGACGTCATACGCCACGCAAACGTGCCCCTAACAGCAGATCCAGGGTCGGTTTATGTGACTCCACATAATACCGCATACACTGTAACGTTGGCCAAGCTGGCTTCACCACGTGACAGGGGACTTCGTGTCGGTGAAAAAGAAATGTCGCAAACTCGTCATGGCTCCTCCAAACTGCAACGTGTTGCCATATGAGCATGTTGTTGTACTAAGTGCAAAGTAATTGGACACAAAGTTACTCACGCGGGGTAGGCTAATTTGGCTACCCCATACCTCCATTTCTAAACAATCAGCCCATAAAAGTGCAAGACATTTGAATAGTTAAAGAGCGGCTGACCATAAAAAGCAAGGTACCACTTTGAAAACGGTCTTTGTGTCATCGATATGAACCATAAACATTTATTGCAGTGTCAAAATTGGCTACAAAGTGTAAATAGGATCATTTTGGTTATAAAGTCAGTCAGTGTCTTCTAAAACGGCTTTTGGAAATTCACTGCATCACAATCAGTAAATGAAGGTTGGGTTTGGATTACAATTATGTCAACAAATCATGCCCCCTTTTGCAAAACTCCACGTGCAAATCAGCACTCCGCCCACTTCACTTCACCTCATTGAATACTTTTCACTTCATTTTGAAAAACGTTTACTTAAACACTGGATATAAAATGATCCTCCATGGTTAAGACACTTATTATTTAAATAATGAAATATTGAAGATGTGGGCAACAAAGAAAAACAGAATAGCGCATTTTTTTGTTTTATTTAACTTGGCATGTCAGTTAAGAACAAATTCTTATTTACAATGATGGCCTACACCAGCCAAACCCGGAAGACGCTAGGCCAATTGCGCACCGCCCTGTGGGACTCCCAAATCACAGCTGGTTGTTATACAGCCAGGATTTGAACCAGGGTGTCTGTAGTGATGCCTCTAGCACTGAGATGCAGTGCCTAAGACCGCTGCGCTGCGACACTCGGGAGCCCGAGTGGTGTGTATGGCAGTCATATGCAAAGCCATAAGTCAAGCACTGGAGATACAGTGCCTAAGGAAAGTATTCAGACCCCTTGACCTTTTCCGCATTTTGTTACGTTACAGCCTTATACTAAAATGGATTAAATAAAAACATTTCCTCATCAATCTACACACAATTCCCCATAATGACAAAGCAAAAATAGTTTTTAGAATTTTTTGCAAATGTATTAAAAATAATAAACAGGAATACCTTATTTGCATAATATTCAGACCCTTTGCTATGAGACTCGAAATTGAGCTCAGGTTTCCACTGATCATCCTTGAGATGTTTCTACAACTTGATTGGAGTCCACCTGTGGTAAATTCAATTGATTGGACCTGATTTGGAAAGGCACACATCTGTCTATATAAGGTCCCACAGTTGACAGTGCGTCAGAGCAAAAACCAAGCCATGAGGTCAAAGGAATTGTCCGTAGAGCTCAGATACAGGATTGTGTTGAGGAACAGATCTGAGGAAGAGTACAAAAACATCTCTGCAGCATTGAAGGTCCCCAAGAACACAAGAACTCCCCAAGAACTGCATCATTCTTAAATGGTAGAAGTTTCGAACCACCAAGGCTCTTCCTAAAGCTGTCCGCCCGGCCAAACTGACCAATCAGGGGAGAAGGGGCTTGGTAAGGGAGGTGACCAAGAACCCGATGGTCACTCTGACAGAGCTCCAGAGTTCCTCTGTGGGGATGGGAAAACCTTTCAGAGGGACAAACATCTCTGCAGCACTCCATCAATCAGGCCTTTATGGTATAGTGGCCAGACAGAAGCCACTCCTCAGTAAAAGACACATGACAGCCAGCTTGGATTTTTCCAAAAGGCACCTAAAGGACTCTCAGATCATGAGAAACAAGATTCTCTGGTCTGATGAAACCAAGATTGAACTCTTTGGCCTGAATGCCAAGCTTCACGTGTAGAGACAACCTGGCACCATCCGTGTAGAGACAACCTGGCACCGGTGTAGCATGGTGGTGGCAGCATCATGTTGTGGAGATTTTTTTCAGTGGCAGGGATTGGGAGACTAGTCAGGATTGAGTGAAAGCTGAACGTAGAAAAGTACAGAGATCCTTGATGAAACTCTGCTCCAGAGCACTCAGGACCTCTGATTGGGTTGAAGGTTCACCTTCCAATAGGACAACGACCCTAAGCACACAGCCTAGACAACGCAGGTGTGGCTTCGGGACAAGTGTCTGAATGTCCTTGAGTGGCCCAACCAGAGCTCCGACTTGCACCCAATCAAACATCTCTGGAGAGATCTGAAAATAACTGTGCTGCAACGCTCCCCATCCAACCTGACAGAGCTTTAGAGGATCTGCAGAGAAGAATTAGAGAAACTCTCTGGCCAATGTATTCAAACTTTACTGGCCCATGGCGTTAATCCCTTTTTAGTGATATCCAATTTGTAGTTACGATCTTGTCTCATCGGACTCGGCGAAGGTCGAGAGCCAAGCCACACTGCTTCTTGACACACTGCTCGCTTAACCAGGAAGCCAGCCGCACCAATGTGTCGTAGGAAACACTGTCAAACTGATGACCGAAGCTTCCCCCCCCCCCAGCTTGCCAGGCAAGGACATCGCGGCCGGCCAAACCCTCCCCTAACCCGGATGACTCTGGGCCAATTGTGCGCCGCTTCATGGGTCTCCCGGTCACAGCTGGCTGTGACACAGCCTGGGATCGAACCCGGTGCTGCAGTGACGTCTTAGCATTGTTGAATTTGCAATTTCCAACTTGTGTAATTTTTATGGCCGATGAGCATCGATATGTTTTATCTATAATTTATCTTCAAATGACAAGGATTGAAAAGGATTTGCCAGTAGATTGCCAACTTGATGCATAATGATGACTACTTGACTAGCTTGCTTGCTAAGATTTTGAAAGTATGATGTTGACATGATCAGTCCAATCAGAGCTACAGTAGATATAACGTGATTTAACGTCATTTTATCTGTGGCCAATGGCCTTGAGCCGCCTTGGATGGGCACTTCAAATGTAAGTCTATTGCAGCACCCAAGGGGCTTGAATTTTCGAGCTTTTGCCATGACGAGATTTTCGAGATTTTGCCATGACGTAGTGTCCCCATGAGTAACAGAACACTGAGCCAATCACGGCGCAACTAGAGAACATTACCAACCCCTACGCTCTGTATTTTCCGCTGGCTGCCCCACCACCACAGAAAGCACTGAGCTGCCTTACTCAAGAAAGCAAAAAAGAGACCATGTTTGTATGCAGCTTTATTAACTCAATGATTATTTATTTTTTTACATTGTTTGCAAACTGATATGTGACATGTATTCATGCCAAAATAACATGCAAAGCAAGGAAAAAAAAAACATATTTTCTCTAAACAGGTGGGGCTCAAAACAGGTAGGGCTCTGAATGACAAGTCGCCACTGTAAACTAGTAGGTTAATTACCCAGCCAAGCAGATACAATTATAGAGTCATTTTGGGTTGTGAAGTGCATCATCAAAAAGCATTGTCCTTTCTTCATAAGAAAATGCAATTTGCCACTTGGCTTTCTATTTTATCACCCTGTAACAGGCCCTCCCAGTCAACACCACCTCATTAGATGAGAAACGCCTGCTGCAGTTGTTCGAGAGATGTCCAGTTTGTTGCCGAACATGCAACATAGAGAAGACCAGAAAGGGGACCCTCAGTATCACCCTCAGCATCACCCAGACATACCCTTGCTGTGAGCATTCCTAGGGCGGACACCTGAATCAGGATGGTGACATTTGACCTGGTCAAAGGACAAAACAGTTTTGAGTTTTTTCTAAATTCATAGCCTTCATGACTTCATAACCTAGCCTGGTGGAACCAGCCTTATTGCTGCGTTTACCATTCTATTTTCATATCATGATATCTGAAGTGAAATAGAAAGGTGAATGCAGTGATCAGGTTGGTTCCACCATGCAAATCATAAACATCATTGATAATGTAGTCAGTGCTCTGTGTGTGTTTGTGTTTGACCGACCAGTATCTTTGATGGGGGGCCAGGGGCTAATCTATGCTGCCATGCCCATTAATGGGGCGCTGGCGAAGACCTTACCTCCAGCCTCACCTGTTGCCTGCTCACCAACGGTTGTCGATGGGGAGACTAGAATTAGGTAGGTTTAGTCTGACTTGTTCAAACTTCAACATAGTACACAGTACTAGTCAAAAGTTTGGACACACCTACTCATTCAAGAGTTTTTATTTATTTTTTCTATTTTCTACATTGTAGAATAATAGTGAAGACATCAAAACTATGAAATAGCACATATGGAATCATGTAGTAACCAAAAAAGTGTTAAACAAATCAAGATATATTTTAGATTTTTCAAAGTAGTCACTCTTTGCCTTGATGACAGCTTTACACACTCTTGGCATTCTCTCAACCAGCTTCACCTGGAATGCTATTCCAACAGTCTTGAAGGAGTTTCTACATATGCTGAGGACTTGTTGGCTAATTTTCCTTCACTCTGCAGTCCAACTCATCCCAAACCATCTCAATTGTGTTGAGGTCGGGTGATTGTGGAGGCCAGGTCATCTGATGCAGCACTCCATCACTCTCCTTCTTGGTCAAATAGCCCTTACACAGTCTGGAGGTGTTTGGGTCATTTCCCTGTTGAAAAACAAATGATAGTCCCACTAAGTGCAAACCAGATGGGATGGCGTATTGCTGCAGAATGCTGAAGTAGCCATGCTGGTTAAGTGTGCCTTGAATTCTAAATAAATCACAGACAGTGTCACCAGCAAAGCACCCTCACACCATCACACCTCCTCCTCCATGCTTCACGGTGGGAACCACACATGCGGAGATCATCCATTCACCTTATCTGCGTCTCACAAAGACAAGGCGGTTGGAACCAGAAATCTCAAATTCGGACTCCAGACCAAAGGACAGATTTCCACCGGTCTAATGTCCATTGCTGGTGTTTCTTGGCCCAGGCAAGTCTCTTCTTATTTGTGTCCTTTCGTAGTGGTTTCCCCTCAGAAATTTGACCATGAAGGCCTGATTGAAGCAGTCTCCTCTGAACAGGTGATGTTGAGATGTGTCTGTTACTTGAACTCTCTGAAGCATTTATATGGGCAGCAATCTGAGGTGCAGTTAACACTAATGAACTTATCCCCTGCAGCAGAGGTAACTCTGGGTCTTCCTTTCCTGTGGCGGTCCTCTTGAGAGCAAGTTTCATCATAGCGCTTGATGGTTTTTGCGACTGCACTTGAAGAAACTTTCAAAATTCTTGAAATTTTCCGGATTGACTGACCATGTCTTAAAGTAATGATGGACTGTCATTTCTCTTTGCTTATTGAGCTGTTCTTGCCATAATATGGACTTGGTCTTTCCCCAAATAGGGCTTTCTTCTGTATACCACCCCTACCTTGTCACAACACAACTGATTGGCTCAAACACATTAACCTGTTAGGGCTAGGGGGCAGTATTGACACGGCTGGATAAAAAACATACCCGATTTAATCTGGTTACCACTCCTACCCAGTAACTAGAATATGCATATACTTATTACATATGGATAGAAGACACCCTAAATTTTCTAAAACTGTTTGAATGGTGTCTGTGAGTATAACAGAACTCAAATGGCAGGTCAAAACCTGAGAGATTCCTTTACAGGAAGTGGCCTGTCTGACCATTTCTTGAACTTCTTTTCCATTTCTATCATTTACTAAGGATCTCTGCTCTAACGTGACACTTCCCACGTCGTCCATAGGCGCTCAGAGCCCGGGAAAAAACAGAATGTCGTCATTCCAGCCCCAGGCTGAAACACATTATCGCCTTTCTCAAGTGGCCGATCAAGGGACACTGGGCTTATGCGCGTGACCCCGACCGCCCCTGCCTTTGGGATTTTTTCCTCTGTTTGCCGAAAAGGAGATTCCCTGTCGGAATATTATCGCTTTTCTACGAGAAAAATGTCGTAAAAATTGATTTTAAACAGCGGTTGACATGCTTCGAAGTACGGTAATGGAATATTTAGGATTTTATTGTCACGAATTGCGCCATGCGCGCGACACTTCTTTACTATTTCGGATAGTGTCTGGAACGCACGAACAAAACGCCGCTATTCGGATATAACGATGGATTATTTTGGACCAAACCAACATTTGTTATTGAAGTAGCAGTCCTGGGTGTGCATTCTGACGAAGACAACAAAAGGTAATCAAACTTTTATAATAGTAAATATGATTATGGTGAGTGCTAAACTTGCCGGGTGTCTAAATAGCGAGCCCGTGATGCCTGGGCTATGTACTTAGAATATTGCAAAATGTGCTTTCACCAAAAAGCTATTTTAAAATCGGACATATCGAGTGCATAGAGGAGGTCTGTATCTATAATTCTTAAAATAATTGTTATGCTTTTTGTGAACGTTTATCGTGAGTAATTTAGTAAAATGTTAGCGAATTCCCCGGAAGTTTGCGGGGGGTATGCTAGTTCTGAACATCACATGCTAATGTAAAAAGCTGGTTTTTGATATAAATATGAACTTGATTGAACAAAACATGCATGTATTGTATAACATAATGTCCTAGGGTTGTCATCTGATGAAGATCATCAAAGGTGAGTGCTGCATTTAGCTGTCTTCTGGGTTTTGGTGACATTATATGCTGGCTTGAAAAATGGGTGTCTGATTATTTCTGGCTTGGTACTCTGCTGACATAATCTAATGTTTTGCTTTCGTTGTAAAGCCTTTTTGAAATCGGACAGTGTGGTTAGATTAACGAGAATCTTGTCTTTAAATGGCTGTAAAATAGTCATATGTTTGAGAAATCGAAGTAATAGGATTTTTAAGGTTTTGAAAATCGCGCCACAGGCTGGCAGTGGCTGTTGCGTAGGTGGGACGCAAGCGTCCCACCTAGCCCATAGAGGTTAAAAAGGAAAGAAATTCCACAAATTAACTTTTAACAACTTTTAATTGAAATGCATTCCAGGTGACTACCTCATGAAGCTGGTTGAGAGAGTGCCAAGAGTGTGCAAAGCTGTCATCAAGGCAAAGGATGGCTACTTTGAAAAATCTAAAATATATTTTGATTTGTTTAACACTTTTTTGGTTACTACATGATTCCATATGTGTTATTTTATAGTTTTGATGTCTTCACTATTATTCTACAATGTAAAAATAAAGAAAAACCCTTGAATGAGTAGGTGTGTCCAAACCTTTGACTAGTACTGTCTGTTTGTGTGTCAGATATCACCTATCCCTAACTGCCATTGGTAATAGAACAGTGACTGCGTATGTTTTTACAGATGCATCTATTGAGCCAGCACTTGGAGACTTGCAAGATGATGTGATGAAGTCCAGACTGACAGACAAGCTTGATATTGATGTCTCTGAATGCAGAGAGACCTGCCACTCTGCATTAAAATGTTACTAGACACAACTTTTGACTTGTGTTGTCTTTTATTATTTAATTGAATGGTATCTGTCAATATGGGGAGGGAGAAACCCTGTGTATTCTGCACCAGGATCAGGGAACTCCTGTTGTATATGGGACACCACACAGGAAGCTATATGACCACTCTGACATGTTTGACAAGGTAGCCCCATTACCACCAGACAAAATGCCGATAGGCACAGTATCTGTATCGACTTGGAATGACAATGAAAGGTGCACATTGTTATATTAGCAGAACACTGCTTCTACAGTATGGTATTATGTAAAGAGTTGTTTATTCTACGTGGACCTGTTATTACATTTTGAAAGTTATCAAAACACTTACACTACATGGCCAAAAGTATGTGGACACTTCAAATGAATGGATTCGGCTATTTCAGCCACACCCGTTGCTGACAGGTGTATAAAATCGAGCACGCACCTATGTAATCTCCATAGACAAACATTAGCAGTAGAATGGCCCATACTGAAGAGCTCAGTGACTTTCAACGTGGCACCGTCATAGGATGCCACCTTTCCAACAAGTCAGTTAGTCAAATTTCTATCCTGCTAGAGCTGCCCCGGTCAACTGTAAGTGATGTTATTGTGAAGTGGAAAGGTCTAGGAAGAATAATGGCTCAGCCGCAAAGTGGTAGGCCACACAAGCACACAGAACGGGACTGCAGAGTGCTGAAGCGCTTAGCGTGTAAAAATCGTCTGCCCTCAGTTGCAACACTCACACTACATTTAGAAAGTTATCAAAACACTTAGTTTAGAATATCTACATAAATTCAGCAATCGCATTCTTCTCATATTACTCTTTAGGCTACAGACCTATTCAAAGCTTCCTCTGTCATCTCAACATATGTCTGCCTGTAATTATTGAACTCAACCTGCAGTATGTTTGTTTGTTGTGATAGAGTGGGGGGAACAGCTGTGGGCAAGGTTCTGACAGATGTGTGTATCCTTGGGGTGGCAAGGAACCCAAGAAACACCCATATCAAACCACACCCCTAAGCCAACTCACATTTGGCTTCTGTCATGGCCGCATTTCTTGAGGAACAAGCAAAAAAAAAGGCCAAATCAAGGGGTGCAGTTCCCCTTTATCATCTACTGTCTTTCCTGGGAAATGACTGATGCTCCTTCTGGCCTTCAGGAGGTATTTTAGCAGCTCAACACAATGTGAAATGCATTAGGCTAGCTATTAAAAATATCGCCACAAAGTCAGATTCCACAGCCACAAAGTCAAAATTGGCTACCAAAATGTACTTTTTGGTCATAATTTAAGGTTAGGGTTAAGCTAATCTAACATAGCAGACGTAGAAGACGCCTGAGCAGAGTTCCCACTTATGTTTCTCAGGAGAAACGGAAGTTAGGTTGAAAATAATTTAGAAGAGACAGGATGTTAAGCATAGGGTTAGACATAAGGTTAGTAGTGTGTTTAAGGTTAGGTTTGAAATCAAATTTTAAGAACAGAAATTGTAGAAATGGACGGGGTTTATGACTTTGTGGCTATAGAAGCTAATAACAACTGACCATTTCTCTTTTCCAGCTGGCTGATAATTTTCAACCACCCTTAACTTGTACAAAGGGAAACCCAGCTGTGAGCTGTCCAGTGACACAAGCCTACCAGAGGAGCTAAATGCCTTTTATGCTCGCGTTGAGGCAAGCAACACTGAAACATGCATGAGAGCACCAGCTGTTCCGGACGACTGTGTGATCACGCTCTCCCTAGCTGATGTGAGCAAGACGTTTAAACAGGTCAACATTCACAAGGCTGCGGGACCAGACGGATTACCAGGACGTGTACTCAAAGCATGCGCAGACCAACTGGCAAATGTATTCACTGACATTTTAAACCTCTCCCTGACCGAGTCTGTAATACCTACACGTTTCAAGCAGACCACCATAGTCCCTTGTGCCCAAGAAAGTGAAGGTAACCTGCCTAAATGACTACCTCCCTGTAGCTATCACGTCGGTAGCCATGAAGCGCTTTGAAAGGCTGGTCATGGCTCACATCGACACCATGATCCCGAAAACCCTAGACCCACAAAGCTCATCCCTAAGCTAAGGACCCTGGGACTAAACACCTCCCTCTGCAATTGGATCCTTGACTTCCAGATGGTCCGCCCCGGGTAGGCAACAACACATCTGCCATGCTGATCCTCAACACTGGGGCCCCTCAGGGGTGCATGCTTAGTCCCCTCCTGTACTCCCTGTTCACCCATGACTACGTGGCCAAGCATGACTCCAACACCATCATTAAGTTTGCTGACGACACAACAGCAACAACAGCTCGACAACGAGTAGACGGTCTCATTTAGAGGGACTTACAAGAGCAATTAGAGTTAGCCTTGCCCAAGCTCACAATGACAGATTTTTCACCTAGTCGGATTGGGGATTCGAACCAGCGACCTTTCGGTTACTGGCCCAACTCTCTTGACCAGAAAGGAAGAGGCAAAGTGAGAGGTTTAACTCTGCCCAAAATATGTCCACAAAAACAAGCCCACGAAGTGAGGAATTTTATATGGCGGTCAATGAGAGAGTGTAGAATTTTGTCAACAAGAAATATAATTGCTAATTCGCTATGTGAGGCTTATTTGATCCACATTTTGTTGTGTTACAGCCTGAATTTAAAATTGATTAAATATAGATGTTTTTGGCACTGGCCTACAAACTATACCCCATAATGTAAAAGTGGAATTATATTAAACTTTTTTTTTTTTACAAATTAATTACATATGAAAAGATGAAATGTAAATGTGCAGATGATGATGTGCAAGTAAAAATACTGGTGTGCAAAAGAGCAAAAAAGTAAATAAAAACAATATGGGGATGAGGTAGGTAGATTAGATGGGCTATTTACAGATGGGCTGTGTCCAGCTGCAGCGATCGGCAAGCTTCTCAGATAGCTGATACTTAAAGTTAGTGAGGGAGATATAAGTCTCCAACTTCAGCGATTTTTGCAATTAGTTCCAGTCATTGGCAGCAGACAACTGGAAGGAAAGGCGGCCAAAGGAGGTGTTGGCTTTGGGGATGACCAGTGAGATATACCTGCTGGAGCTCGTGCTACGGGTGGGTGTTGTTATGGTGACCAGTGAGCTGAGATAATGCGGAGCTTTACCTAGCAAAGACTTATAGATGACCTGGAGCCAGTGGGTCTGGCGACGAATATGTAGCGAGGGCCAGCCGACGAGAGCATACAGGACGCAGTGGTGGATGGTATATGGGGCTTTGGTGACAAAACGGATGGCACTGTGATAGACTGCATCCAGTTTGCTGAGTAGAGTGTTGGAGGCTATTTTGTAAATGACATCGCCGAAGATGAGGATCGGTAGGATAGTCAGTTTTACGAGGGTATGTTTGGCAGCATGAGTGAAGGAGGCTTTGTTGAGAAATAGGAAGCCGATTCTAGATTTAATTTTGGATTGGAGATGTTTAATATCAGTCTGGAAGGAGAGTTTACAGTCTAGCCAGACACCCAGGTATTTGTAGTTGGATGTATTGGATGTATTGGATGTATTGCTACACCACTTTGGATGGTGTAGCAATCCATCCAGTCACTACAAAAATACAGGCATCCTTCCTAACTCAGTTGCCGGAGAGTAAGGAAACCGCTCAAGGATTTCACCATGAGGCCAATGGTGACTTTAAAACAGTTACAGAGCTTAATGACTGTGATAGAAGAAAACTGAAGATGGATCAAAAACATTGTAGTTACTCCACAAAACTAACCTAATTGACAGAGTGAAAATAAGGAAGCCTGTACAGAGTAAAAATATTCCATAACATTATTCCTGTTTGCAACAAGGCACTAAAGTAATACTGCAAAACGTGTGGCAAAGCAATTAACTGTGTGTCCTGAATACAAAGTGTTATGTTTGGGGTAAATGCAATAAAACACATTACTGAGTACCACTCTCCACATTTTCAAGCATAGGGGTGGCTGCATCATGTTATGGGTATGCTTGTAATCGTTAAGGAATGGGGAGTTTTTCAGGATAAAAATAAACTGAATGGGGCTAAGCACAAGCAAAATCCTAGAGGAAAATCTGTTTCAGTCTGCTTTCCACTAGACACTGGGAGATGAATTCACCTCTCAGCAGGACAATAACCTAAAACACAAGGTCAAATCTACACTAGAGTACCTTAAATTAAATCTTGGGCCAAAAGTAGTGCCGGGACAATACCAGTCTCACAATATTTTTTCCATGGCAAAAATGAAAACACGAAGCAATCTCTTTGGTCCTTAAAAAACCTGCTGTAAGTAAAATATTGTGTGCTGTAGCTTGGAAAATAAATACATGTGACTCTGGATGACAACACAATGATGTTTGTTTCCAACATTACAGCTGTTTTCTTAGGAAAACAGCTGTAATGTTGGAAACAAACATCATTGAAGTGAAATCCGCTTTGTGTCTTGTTTCCTTGCCAACATGCTAACGAATATCGCAATACTGGTATTGGCCCGGCCCAAGCAAAAAGGCAAACTCAACTCCATCCTTCATTCATTGAATCAGATGGCGCATTCATCACAAAACCCTCTGATATTGCCAACTACTTTAATGATTTTTTCATTGGCAAGATTAGCAAGTTTAGGCATGACATGCCAACAACAAACTCTGAACCTTCATATCCATGCATAACTGACCAAATAATGAAAGACGAGCAATGTAATTTGGAATTCTGTAAAGTGAGCGTGGAAGAGGTGAAAAAAGCATTGCTGTATACTGTGTCAATAATGACAAACCACCTATACTGACAACAACTTGGATGGAAAATGTCTGAGTATGGCATTCCGCTACCCAAGAATAGCAAAGCACCCTTAACTGGTTCAAATCAGCCTGCTACCAACCTTTAACTTTTAACCCTCAACTTTTTTAACCTTAAGCTTTTGAAAAAAAATGGTGTTCGACCAGATACAATGCCATTTCACAGTAAACAAGTTAACAACAGAATTTCAGCATGCTTATGGTCAGGGCCCGGCTCCAGGCATAAGCGGCATAAGCAGTAGTAAATAATGTATTGAGTCATTTTGGAGTCACTTTTATTGTAGATAAGAATAGAATATGTTTCTAAACACTTCTATATTAATTTGGATGCTACCATGATTATGGGTAATCCTGAATGAATTATGAGCAATAATGGTTAAGAAAGTTCCAGATGCACAAATATCATACCCTCAAGACATGCTAATCTCTCACCATTATAATAACAGGGGAGGTTAGCATTATTTGCAGGGTATGATATTTGTGCGTCTGGAACTTTCTTAACCATTATTATTCATAATTCATTCAGGATTATCCGTAATCATGGTAGCATCCACATTAATATAGAAGTGTTTAGAAATGTATTCTATTCTTATTTACAAAAAATGTAATCATTGTGTGCTAAGAATATGGGACCAAATACTACACTTTAGACTACTTTAATACATATATAAGTGAATTTGTCAAAATACGATTGGTCACCTAAAATGGGGGGACTATGTACAAAAAGTGCTGTAATTTCTAAACCTTTCAACCAATATGGATGACAATACGCACAAATTAAGGCTGATGGTCTAACTTTATGGTCATTGTATCATTTAAAATCCAAAGTGCTGGAGTACAGAGCCAAAACAACCAAACATGTGTCACTGTCTCAATAGTTTTTTAGCTCACTGTATATACTGTATTTTTGGGGGTTTGAAATTTGATTGTGTATCAGCAGATTCTCTCTTGTTTTGTCAGTCACTGACAGTGACTCAATTAGCCATGTCAGCAAAAAAAATGGATTGGTAAGTTAGTCTAGCCAGTTATCTAAACTTGTAGTAATCATGTCCGAATACCGACTGGGCACGCAGGACAGGTGCCCATGGGCCCTGAACTCCAGAGGTCCTTCATTGATTTTGTTAGTCACTCTCACTCAGATATAATTAACACGACATAAGTCATGGCAAAAGGTGTAAAACTGCAGGAAATTTGCTTTAAAATGGCAAACATTTCTCTACACCCCATGGCAAAATGTGTAGAAATGTAGGACATTAGCTTTAAAGCTCTCAAAATGTATCTCCGTCCCATTGCAAAATGTGTAAAACTGCAGAAAACTTGCTTAAAAACTGCAAATATGTCTCTCTGCCCCATGGTAAAATGTGTAAAATCACATGACATTTGTTATAAAATTGCAAATGTTTCTCTCTGCTCAATGGCAAAATGTGTAGAACTACAGAAAACTTTCTTAAAAACTGCAACATTTTCTCGACTACGCCACATGGCAAAATGTGTAGAATGGTAGGTTATTTATTTTAAAACATAAATTCTTCTCTCCAAGTCAAGGGGGCCACAAAAAAATACTGTCCGCTTGGTGGGGAGGCCCCCCAACCAAATCTCACGTAGGGCCCCCAAAGGCAAGAGTTGGCCTGCTTATAGGGAAAGGCACTCAACATGTAAGGCACTAGCAATACTTACTGATGATTGGCTGAACGAAATTGATAACAAGAAGATTGTGGGAGGTGTTTTGTTAGACATTATCGATCATAATCTGCTGCTGGAAAAGCTTGTGTGTTATAGCTCAGACACACCGGTAGGATTGTTAAGTGTTTGCCTGCCAACAGTACTTAGCACCTCTGAACAGAGTGTCAGCAGTCAATCTCTTTTGTGTTCACACAGCAAACACCTTGAGGTCGTCAGCCACTCAGCCTTGTTAAAATACTCCAAACCAGAAGGTGGCAGTAGCGTTGTTTGCCAATGCATGTCCGTGTGTGTTGCTTTATGGTCTAGTCCAGGGGTATTCAACTCTTACCCTACGAGGTCCGGAGCCTGCTGGTTTTCTGTTCTACCTGATAACTAATTGCACCCAACTGCTGTCCCAGGTCTAAATCAGTCCCTGATTAGAGGGGAACAATGTAAAAATCATAGTGGAACTGGCTTCAAGGTCCAGAGTTGAGTTTGAGGGGTCTAGTCAATGTTAGCTAACTAGCTGCGCTATTGTTGCTATTGTCATAGAAAGCCCTTGATAATACTAGCCAGATGGCATAGCTAGATAACTAGCTAGCAAGATGACAAATAAACTATTTAATCCACTCTCCGTAATAGCATACAGCCCATAGATAAACCGAACTAAATAAGCTAGTGCACATTATCAAACCTAACAACAAATCCTTCTTCAAGCACAAAACTGCTTAGCTAGACGTAAAAGATGTAAAGACTTGTTCTAGAAAAAAATCTGTATTATGCAGATTTATTGTTTTAGTTGGAACAATTCTGATGAAAAGGGTGGATTAGACTGGAGAACGTGCCCTATTTTTTTTCTTGTCCCTCCTGCCGGCTCCCCCACGTGGAGGATGGTGCTCTCTGATTGGCTCAATGTAAACTTGTAGGCCACTGCCGAGCATTGCGATTCTACAAGTAGAAACGTCACTACCAGGTCGGTACACAGCAGGTACGTCTTTTGTTCTAGCAAGAGAAGGAACCGCCTCCTACTGTGATAAGTACCTATTGGCAGTCTATCGGCAGTCATATTCTGGTGTGTTTCACGCTTTAGGGCTTTACATCCTCTGCCATATTGTGAATTGAGAGCTACCTATCTAACAGAAACCAGGTAGAGTGTGGTATACCTCAAGACAGCTGTCTTGGTCCTTTACTGTTTTCTATTTTTACTAATGGCCTACTATTAGCCTTCTGTAAAGCCTGTGTGTCTATGTACGCTGATGACTCAACATATACACGTCAGCTACCACAGCGAGTGAAATCACTGCAGCCCTCAACAGCTGCAGTCAGTTTTAGAATGGGTGGCTCGCAATAAGCTTGTCCTAAATATAAATGTAAAAAAACTAAAAGCATTGTGTTTTCAGATTTTCTAAACCTTAAACCTCATCTTAATCTTGTAATGAATAATGTGGCAATTGAACAGGTTGAGGAGACTAAACAGCTTTGTGTAACCCTAGATTGTAAACTGACATGGTCAAAACATATTGATGCAACGGTAGCTAAGATGGGGAGAGGTCTGTCTTTGATAAAGCGCTTCTCTGCTTTCTTGACATCACAATCAACAAAACAAGTTATACAGATGCTAGTTTTATCACACCTGGACTACTGCCCAGTTATAAGGTCAAGTGCTGCAAAGAAGGACACAGGCAAATTAAAGTTGGCCCAGAACAGAGCAGCGTGGCTGGCCCTTAAACGTACACAGAGGGATAATACCAAGAACATGCATGTCCTGGCTCAAAGTATAGAGGAGAGATTGAACGCATCACTACTTGTCTTTGTGAGAGGTGTTGACGTGTTGAAAGCACCGAACTGTCTGTTCAAACAGCTAACACACAGCTCAGATGCCCATACATACCCCTCAAGACATGCCACCAAGGGTCTCTTCACAGTCCCTAAGTCGAGAACAGAGGCTGGGAAACGCACAGTACTACATAGAGCCATGACTACATGGAACTCTCTTCCACATCAGGTAACTCAAGCAAGCAGTAAAATCACATTTCAAAAACAGATAAAACAACACCTCACGACACAACACAACACAGACTAAGAATAGACACACAGTCAAACACACAGACACAAACACACACACACACACACACACACGCACAAACACTCTCTACACACACTCACACATTGTAATATTGTATTGTTGTAATATTGTAAATTGTATATTGTAAATGTGTAATGGTGGTGTAGTGTACATTTGTCGGGTGAAAAATGTATTGTGTGATGTATTGTTTTATTTATTATGTAGACTACACTGAGT